>NC_056735.1:519788994-520153994 GCF_019279795.1 Protopterus annectens
ATATATATATATACACACACACACACACATATATATATATATATATATATATATATGTATGCATACATATACATATATATATGTATATATATAGATATATATATATATATATATATATATATGTGTATGCATATATGTAGATATGTGTGTGTGTGTGTGTGTGTGTGTGTGTGTGTGTGTGTATATATATATATATATATATATATATATATACATACATATACATACACAGATATATATCTATGATATGATACAGCACATAAGAATGATATATGATCACAGGCCATGCCAATGGGGGTGAGGGGCCCAATCAACATATGTGTAGCACATAGCATTACCCCCCTCCAGCCAGACAGGGGAAACATACAAACATCACACAAACAAAATGAACAATCCACTGCTCCCCAAACCACAGTCACGACACAACCAGTGGGTGGAACAGTGTGGACACGCCAAGTCTAATCTTGCAACAGAGACAGGAACGTCCCTTGCTGGACACCCCAAAAATTTTGAGGATCGGAATCCCATCCGTGCAATGATTTATCAAGGCAGGGCATGTATGCACTTGGACTACAAGGGTGGGAAAGCCTGATGACCCATCAGTCAAGACAACATATGAGATGGGCCCCGAGAAGTGGAGAGTAGGCAGTGTGTAGTGGTGTGGTTAGACCCGACCTGCACCCAGAGTAAGGTTGAGTGCTGTAGAGGAGGGGTGGGGGGATTCATGGGTAAGAAATTATGGGCCAAGACGTGCAGGTGTTGGCTGGAGCAGTTCTATGCAGATCGCCCCGGGGGTGTAAGCAATAGTGTGAATTGGGAAGAGCTACCACCTAACGAGCAGACAATCCCGGTACAAGTCCCACTGCAGCACAGTCTATTTTGCATGGCAAAGTACGGTATAACCAGATGTGTTGATGCAAAACTCACTACATAACACCAAAAATCCATGGTCGCAACACCCCACTGTAGGCATGTAAGCCAATCTAATTGGCATCACAAGTTATTATTGTAGTCCTCACCCCCACCCAGGGTTGTGAGAGTCCAAATCAACCTCCAAATGCAGTGTATATGCACAGCTGTTGCAGTGGAAGAAATGGCCAGCTGTGGACCTTCCCTTTAGCCTTCCTGCACATCCCTGGATAATTCCACTTCTATCTTTCTGTCTTTGCCTCCCACAAACACAACTTACCTATCAACCCCTTTTTCATTTCTATTAATGTTTAAAGTTTCAAGTAGGTGACACCCTCTTCCCCAACTATATTGACAGAATGTGGAACCCCCTACCCATATAAATAACAGATGAAGGAACACCACAAGCACACTTGGATCAGCACATGTTCACCACCTGGTGAACCCCCCCCCAACTTACACTCTATACCCCTATATCAACTAGTGAAACCAACACCGCATGTCCTGCCTCGCATACAAATCCCAACATCCATCAGTCCTTCCCTATTGCTCCCCTACTAATTATTCCAACAGGCTACTATACAGTTACAATGTCTCCCCCTCTACCTACCTACCCCTTCACTATTCTCTTCTACTCTACCACACAGGTATGGAATAACTAAACCTAACCCAAATACCTGAGTCTAACCTATCCAGAACGGTTAAACTGGACTCCAACTGCACCTTAAACTGACCTTTGTCAACAGTCATACCTGACATGTAAACCTGACCTAAGCATGTATAATACAGACATGTTAACGTAAAGTAAGCATGAAGAATGTGGTACGTAGTTATGTTAAGGCTGTTACTCTCTATGAATGTGAACACCTCAGTATTACTTGTAAAGAGTAGCCGGGTTTACTGTGCAGCTCTACTCCCCAGGCCACCGCTGAGAATGGACAAGCATCCAGTTGGATTGTCCCGGTCAACAAATGTAAACTAAATACATGAAGTAGCACAGGGGTATGCAGGAGCAAGTGGGTTTAAGCCTGTGTGGGTGGCAGTAAGCAATGCCCACACTGGTTAAGCAATGTAGAAGCTAACTCAGTGTAAGACGCCACAACCATAGGTCAGCAATCCTGAGCCTCGCCCAAACCAGCGCATACCCGCCTACAATTGCTCTACTGTACATTAGTCACTCTGTAGCCAACAGTTCTCATCATGCCCATTAACAAAATAATCTGCACTCCCAATTTGCAACGCCCCAACCCTGCAAACTATCGTCTAAGTGAGTTACCACTAAGCCATAGCAGATACACAATCAGCTGCTGTGATCACAAACATATCATCCAGCAGTTATTCAACAGTATAGGAAATGTATGTAAGTATGTAGATTAATGCCAGCAAACATGCCTACATTGCTCATCCACCGTATTTCGAGCAGTATGTGTATCAAAGAACAGTGCCTGTCCAATCATACTGTGAGAACAGTAGTCTTGCATAATACTGAAGAGAATAATGAAAAACGGTGCACGCCGTGAAAGAGTGTAGTGGTGCTTCATTCACAGAATGTCACACCTGGGTCATCGGTTCTGTGGAACCGGGAGATGAGGCTGTCCAGGTGTGTGAGCAAACTGCTGCTTCTCAAACTCCTGGACGGATGCTACCAGTGGTAGAAACAGTGTAGGCCAGCTAAGTCTACTCTTGACACAACAACAGGTCCGTCCCTGATGGGACAAACCAAAAGTTGTGGGTCACATCGATGTCTTCACCAGTATTGGAGAAGGATTAAGGGAAGGCTTGTACGTACATGGACTAAACAGATGAAGAGTCTGCAGAAGCTTGGGTCGCGACAGTATACTGGAGGAGTACCGAGATGTGCAGAGAGGGAAATGTGTGAAGGTGTGTATGGCTGGACTAGCAACTGGAGAATGGATAGATGCTGTGTACATGGAGCTCGGGGGCCGGGGGAAGGGAACATGGGTATGACATTATGGTAGAAATATGCAAATGAAGCAGAACAGCAGTAGTGTAGTGGGCAGAGCATCTACCTAACAAGCTCGCATTCCTGGTTCGAGTCCCACTACAGCACATTCTATTTTCCATGTGAAATCTCTATATGAACATCATTTCGCTGTATAACCTACTAAACAACATTAAAATGTGAACTGGAGTACTGTATTAAATGTACATGTGAAGTATCAGTGTCATAATAAATAAGGCACTTGTAAGCAGGTGTAAGCACAAATAAACAGCAATAAGCATAGATAAGCAGTAGTAAGTGTGTTTAAGTGTGTTTGCACGGGAGTAAGCATTGCCTACACAGATTAAGCAAAGCAGAAGCTAACTGAGGGTAAGAAACTGCACTCGGAGGTTAGCATTGCTTAGCTCCATGCAAACAAGTGCACACCCACTTATAACTGCTCAAAAGCCCCTTAATCACTATCTATCCAATGGCTGGTGTTCTGCCCAGCAACAAAATATACAGTCTCTGCAAGGTCTGAACCCAGGACTCTGCACACCATACACAAAGTGATTTAATAGTAAGCCATGGCAGATGTACATAACCCTGTTGTTTTCACAAACATATCATCCAGCACAATCAGTCAACAGTACAGGAAATATAGTAATATCATACCACACAACCTCTTAATGCAAGAATTCCTGACAAAGTGTGCCAAACTCTGGAAACAATTAGGGATATCTGTCAAATACTGCTTTGATGCACTTAAAACATTGCTAGTTACACAGTTATATGTACTAGAACACATATTTTGAAGTAGAGAAGTCTGAAACACAAAAGTGTCGGCACGAGTGACTGACTTCAATCCTAAGATCATCCATTTCAATTGCCAAGAGAATGAAGTACAGGCCAAAAATATAAGCCGAACAGCCATGGATATATGGACAGATATATATCTGTAAATGTAGACAGATAGACAGCTATAGGTATACATACATATGTATATATATATATATATATATATATATATATATATATATATATATATATATATATATATATATATATATATATATATATATATATATATATATATATATATATATATATATATATATATATATATATATATATATATATATATATATATATATATATATATATATATATATATATATATATATATATATATATATATATATATATATATATATATATATATATATATATATATATATATATATATATATATATATATATATATATATATATATATATATATATATATATATATATATATATATATATATATATATATCTATGTATGACTCACACATAATCATATAACATCAATTGTACATAGATAAATATGTTCATTGTATATATATATATATATATATATATATATATAGACATATATATATATATATATGTTTCACATATATAATTATGCAGATATATATATATATATATATATATATATATATATATATATATATATATAGCTATACAGATAGAAATGTGTATAGCATTTCCACATGAGAACAGAATCCTGAACCACTCATTACAATATAACTGTTAATGGGAGTGGGGGCTCAAATGAGGGACACTTGGTAATTAGTGCTATGTACCTCCCCAGCCCTAATGAATATGCTGTGCAATTCAATATCCAGCACATGCAGTACTTGACTTCAGGACCCAGCACAACACAGCTACAATGCTTTAACAGTAATCCAATTCACCTGTGCATGTCAGGGCAATATCTGTAACATAACATGCTGAAAAGTCATTCTACTGTAGGGAATGTACAATGTGGAAGTGGTTCACATTCCAACGGTACAGATATGCACATACATCTATACATTGACAAATATGTTCAGGTATATATATATATATACAGATAAGATATATGAGATATATATAGCTACATACGCATATACACATACAAACAGTATTAGTAGCCATACATATGTAGAATTAGTGTGGAAGTACTGGGTGCAAAGTATATCCCTCAGCCACAAGCCCTGTAACTGGTACCTGTGACGTATAGTGTGGCAACCATTCCCACAAATTAGAATACTTATATTAAACATATACCAACTCACAATTCAAAGGACATGACATGACACACAGGTATGCATACACAGCAAATATTTACTCTACAATAATGTTTGCCATTACTTACAACACATAGAATTTGAAATATTTAATCAGTGATGGATGGAAGCAATGTGGATATATAACATAATATGCTGTCCAGGCCAAGACCTTCAGTTAGTACAACAGTAGACAAAGGATTTGCCTTAAAGATAAGTAACAATCAACAATTACAGATGTAGTTCAGCAGCCTCCAATTACACCCTGTAGTCAAGCCCTTGGGGAAATGTATTACTTGTGGTAATGTCAATGTATCTGTCACATGTATGGACCCTGACCAACAAATTTTGTGGGAGTCCACGATATGACTGGGATGATAGCAGGAATGCTAGCAGTAAATAATGATAGGCCATTACCTAACAACCCCTAACTGTATCACAGCAGGACAAAGCCTGCCATATATGTGGAGGACAGCAGCAGGAACACAGGGCCATACTTGCAATATTGCTGTTACACACCCTGGAATTTGCTGGTGTTACAGGATTAGTTGCAGCATACCCTTATGCAGGAATAAGACATCAGAAATACAAATGGATGTAGCCATGTACTGACAGCATGCAACAGACAGATTGCCGGGGATATATCTAGGACAAGACCTGTGTGGTGCACAAGCAAAAGCAAACAGACAATCCACTGGCCATCATGTGGATAGGACCACAGTTGAGATCTATGCAGACAGACTGCATTCCATCTTAAACTACTATGTATATGCAAACACTGCAAGACCAACAATATACAATGCACATA
Organism: Protopterus annectens; assembly: GCF_019279795.1. Classification (NCBI taxonomy): domain Eukaryota; kingdom Metazoa; phylum Chordata; order Ceratodontiformes; family Protopteridae; genus Protopterus; species Protopterus annectens. The sequence continues at coordinate 519,794,750 of NC_056735.1, forward strand.
ACAACACTACTCACTCTGTCTGTAGGACTGGAACCTCATACAAATGTGTACTTGGCCTGTGTCTGCAAGTCCTGCTGTAAGAGGTATTGCAACCTGCTGTCTGTAAAACTGCTGCCCACATACAGGAAGGATATCCTACATACTGGAAAAGTTAAGGGACAATGCCCACATGAGTCAGTAATTTATAGTTCTGGGTTGCCAAGACAGTGGTTAACTGAATCACTACACAGCAGGCTGAATGCAGTTAGCAACTGTTGCACACTGATTAGTGCAGAGCCCATCATCTGATCATGTGCATCACCTATAAAAGCCATGCTGCAATCCATTCAAACCAGCTCAATCACTCCAGTGGAGAGAGAGAGAGACAGAGACAGAGAGAGAGAGAGAGAGAGAGAGAGTTAGACAGACAGACAGAGACACACACAGAAAAAAAAAAACGCCAACAACAGAAAGGTGTCACAGCCGTCAGAAAAATAAAAAAGGTAAGTAAAACATAAATGTATGTAATTGAATGTAGTATGTGGTATAGATTAATAGGCTATATGATGTGGAATGTTTGATATGTGCCATCTGTAGTTGTCCCTATAATGATGTTCTGCTGAACAACTGCTCTGGACAATACTGTCTGTCCCTGTAGGCAGTGAGACATACCCACTAATTGTGCAGATCAGCAATGAATGACAAAGATGTAAGCCATAATATCTGTGTTTGGTATGTTAGTGTGGGCAATAGCTGGTGGTGGAAGTACTGCCATCATGATAGACACATGGGTGTCAGAGCACACCACTTGCAGGTCAGTCATGTTAATGTGTAATGTAGCATGCACAAATGCCATAGGTGTATAATAGGCATATCAGCAATCTCTCACCATATCTACCATACTAATGTTAGTCTATGTTGCAGCAAGGCAGAACATTGCAGCTGTGAAGGAAAGACAGTTAAAGAATGTGGACCAGATGTCTGTATGCACCCCACATATAGATAAATATCTGTGTGATATATAATGAGACGTGTATGTCTACAGATACACAGACACTCATATAGATATAGGTATATCAACCTACAAGATATAGAATGAAAGTTCACTACTTCGAACTTGTAATAGGAAGCCTCACTTCTGCGAAAGTTCACTTTAACGAAAGTGAACTTTTGCGTAAGTGCACTTCACCGAAAACACCGCAGCACAGTGGAGGACATAAAAACAAGCTATATCCTCCACTATTGTGCGATAGTCATGGACCTTAGGGTTAGGGCATGGGTTAGGGTAAGGGGATAGTTAGTAAAGCTATCCCTTACCTAACCCTAAGGTTCGTGACTATCGCACCATAGTGGAGGACATTGCTATCTCCTTCACTGCGCTGCAGTCATCACGGATCTTAGGGTTAGGGCATGGGTCATGGTAAGGGGATAGCCCTACAATCTGTTGTAGCACAGAGCAGTTCTGAGCATTGCTGTATAGATCCTGGACATAGCTATAGAATGCCTTGTGGTTGTCTTTGGAATCTTTGGCAATTATATTTATGTAACAAGCTGTGGCAGATTTCGAGGGATAGCAGCTTCTTACAGAGGCTGGTAAGGGAGCAGTTTTTATTTTATTTTATTTTATTTTACATTTGTTAACCAGGCTAGTCTAACTGGATACATGTCCATTTTCAGTAGAGGCCCGAGGAGTTAAGCTCCAAGTTAGGACAATAAAATTAATACAATAAAGTATAAGGATACATGAGCAAATATAAAGTATTAACAGTATGCATAAACAGGTTATCACAGTAAAATGTACAGTGCATGATGCAAGAATAAATAAAGGGATGTAAATACAATCAGAGTAGTCAAGAGAAATATGCATCATAGTTAAAAAAGGAAAATAGAGTTGCTTAATGAGTGGATGTGTTAGGCAGAGTAGAGTATATAGAGACACTTTGACTAGTCAGGTTTAGTGCATTGACATAGCCAGTGTGTTTTCAGGAATACTTTCAATTTGTTTTTGAAAGAATATAATGAGGGAAGTATGGAGAGTTCATTTGGAAGGAGGTTCCAGGCTTTCCCAACTATATTACAGAAAAGGGAGTCACCAGCTTTGTTGTATGTTTTAGTGGTATGTACTAGAAGTTTCTGAGAAGACCTTAAAGATTCTAGGTTTTTATAGGGGGTGATTAGTGTCGAGAGAATAAGTGTTTTTGAAGGTTTGTAAAGAGTGTTGTGGGCTATAGTTAGCTGATGGAATGTAATTAGATTTTGAAGTTCAAGCCAACCTAGCTGTTTTAAATTAAGGCAGTGATGCGTTCTAAAAGGATTACCAGTTGCAAATCTAGCTATATTATTGTAGGACATTTCCAATTTGTTGAGATTATTTTTTGAAAGGTTAGTAAAAATGGGTGATGCATAGAGTAGAGAAGAGATTAGATGAGTGTGTGCTATTGTGGTTCGAGCTGAAGGTAGGAGAAAGGATTTTATTCTCTAGAGAGAGCCTAGCTTTTTATTGACTGTTTTTATAGTTTGTTAATATGGATGTCAAAGTTCAGATTATTGTCAATGGTGACTCCTAATAGTTTTGTGGATGGGTCTGGAGATATAATGGTATTATTGATAGAGTTTATTGAGAAATCCAGTGGAGGGGATTTCTTGGTAGGAGAGAAGAGGAGGAGTTTAGTCTTTTTGGAGTTTAGGAGAAGGCATCTATGTGTGAACCATTGCTCAACTGTATTGAATACTTGTTGGGTCAGATAGAGTAGTTCAGAAGAGGAGGGGGCTGAGCAAATCAGTTTAGAGTCATCTGCATACTGTATGCATGTAGCTTGGGGGATGGCAAGGTGAAGATCGTTGATGAATATGGAAAAAAAGTAGAGGTCCAAGGATGGAACCCTGGGGGACTCCGAGGTTGACAGGGAGATGAATAGATAGAGACTTGTGCCATAGTACAGCCTGTTGTCTTTTATCCAGGTAGGACTGGAACCACTTAATAGAGAATGTATCTAGTGACAGGGATTTTAGTATTGTGATGAGAATTTGGTGATTTACCATGTCAAATGCTTTAGACAGGTCAATGAAAAGGGCAGAAGAGAGTTTGTTAAGGTTGCGGTTATTGTTAATACAGTCTGTGAAGGAAAGAAGGGCAGTTGTAGTGCTATGTGAGGGTCTAAAACCATGTTGACAATTGGCTAGTAGGTTATTATGCATTAGATGATCATACAATTGTTTGTGGATGCATTTTTCCATGATCTTTGCCAGAGGTGAGAGAAGGGCAATGAGGCGGTAGTTGGAGAGGTCTATGGATTGTCCTCCTTTGTGGAGAGGGATTATATGGGATATTTTCCATAAACTGGGAATACAACTTTCAGTAATAGTCCTATTGATTAGGATAGAAATTGGATAGGCAATAGCTTTGGCTGATTGTTGTAAGAATTCAGCAGGTAGTTGGTCTGCTGAGGGGGAGCAGGGTTTTAGTTTCTGAAGAAGGGTTAGAATATATGATGTTGGGACAGGTTGTAAATGAAAAGTAGGGGATAAGGTTGGTTGTTTGGAAGGTAGAGTGAAGTTGTTAGGAAATAGTTGACTGGCTAATGTTTGTATAGCATCTGTAAAAAAGTTGTTAAAGTCATCGGCTATGATTATTGGTGTTTTGTGTTCTGAATTTAGTGGATTTGGAGTAGTGGATTGTCCTGGGTGGAGTAGTTGGTTAATACTAGGCCAAAATTTCTGTGGTTTATTTGTATGGGCTTGTTGGGATTGGAGGTAGTAGTTTTTTTGTCAGTTATTATAGCTTTCTTAGTTTCATTTCTTAGTTGTCTAAATGTTTCTTGGTCTATAGGGTTTTTTGTTTTTCTCCATTTTGCCCAATGTTTGTTTCTTACATTGATTCTATGTTTGGTTTCCTTAGTAAGCCAAAGAGCGTGTTTGGATTTAGTTCTAACTAATCTGGTTGGGGCATGATGGTTGAGGATGGCAAGGAAGTTGGAGTTAAAGTAACTTACAGCTTCCTCTAGAGGTAGTTTTTTTAGGGGTGACCAGTTGCATGCTCTTAGTTCCAACTGGAGAAGTTCTGGGTTAAAGTTCTTTTTACACCTTATGTTTTTAATTGATGTTGTGGAGGGTAAATTGATTCTATGTCTGATAATATAGGTAAGAGTGTGGTCACTTAAGTCATCAGGGAGGGTTTCTGAGTCATAGTTGTAAGGATGATGGTTAATGAGGATCCAGTCGAATAAGGTTGATTTCCTGTTAGATTTATTTATCCTGGTAGGGGAGGTGATGGTTTGGGAATATCCATAAAGGTTAATATGGTTTGAGGGGAGGCTAACGCAGAAGCAGATCCAGTCAATATTTGTATAACCTAGAATAATGGTTTCTTGGGGTAGGTTTTGAGAAAGCCAACAGAGTATATTTTCCATGGTAGCTATATTATTTCCTGGAGGTAGATATATACAAATGACATAGATGGATTTAGAATTGTTAAGAAGAAGTTTGGAGATTAGGATTTCAACATTAGAGTCTATAGGTGGTTTGCAGTTATGAGTAGTTAATTGTAAGCTAGGTTTATATAGGATAGCTACCCCTCCACCTTTCTTGGAAGTACGGTCTAGTCTCAGGATATTATAACCAGGTGGGATGATTTGATTATCTTTGGTTGAGGGTTTTAGCCAGGTTTCTGTTAAGCAGAGAATATCAAAGGAGTATATTTCTGTTAGAGCTTGGAGTTGAGTTACTTTGTTATTTATACCTGTATATTAAGATGAGCAATTAAAAGTGAGTTAGATGGTCTAGAAAGGGCTTGAGTAGGTGATTCTTTGGGGTTGAGGAGAGAGATGGGAGTTGTTGGGGGGCCTGGGTTAGGGTGAATATCACCATCCTTTGCAAAGAGTAGTAGGCTTAGATAGTATAGGGTTTTGAACCTACTGTATAGAGATAGACATTTTTTGGCAGTTGAATTGTTAAACTTTGTATGTAGAGTTCTATGATATTTTGGAAGTGCGTAATTAGATGAGGATGTAATATTACCTTGATTAAGAAGTACAGGTGTGTATGTAGAGGTGGTTACTTTTTATGGATAGTTTAGGTTTGGGTCAAGTGGATTCTCAATTGAGGTGATAAGATGTCTAAGGATTAAAGGAGGTAGTAATGAAAGAGTGACTAAGCATGTGATATAGCATGGGATAGGTAGAGTTTTCATTATAAGGATAGATATCTGTACTTTCTTGGTAGATGAATAGTAACATATTAGGTGGAGATGAGAGAGTGATCAGGGTAAGATGTGATAGGAGGAGAGTAATGAGAGGATAAAAGTTAGAGGAGTGAGGTAATAGGAGAGTTATTAGGATAGAAAGAAAAAGAAGAGAGTTAAGAAGTGAATAAGTGATATCACGGGGGATAATTAGAGAGTACAGGTGAGAGAAAAGAGGTGTGGTTAGAAGGTAATGGAAAGAGGAAAGGGTGTGGTTGAAGAGTCACAGGAACAGGAAGAAGTGTAGTTTAGGAAGTATAAAGGTAAGACCCTTGTGTGTGGGTGGGAATTGGGGGTAGGGTGGGGAGCGGAGTGAGCCCACAGGGCAAACGGAGCGGGTAGCAACAGAATACAGAAACAGTTAATGAAAAAACAATCAACTAGGCTAGTTCTAGTGATAGAAAGGAAAAGAAATAGGGCCTAGAAAGTGTCAGTAGACTATTATGGGCAGGGGTAGGAAGGAAGGGAAGAGAAATGGAGAGAGGATGGAGGAGGTGTCAGTGGACAGTAAAATAGAATTAATTAGGAAGAGAGACAGCTAATAGCATGTTAGAGAGTACTGGATATAAGAAATGGGGTAAGAGGGTGATGTAAGAAAAAAGTGGGTAAGAGAAGAGAAAGTCTGGAATTAGGGCGCTACCTAGTGGGCAAGTCTAGTATAGCTAGTTAGATTGTGAGGTAGTAACAATGGAAGATTAGAGATTAGAACATGGGAATGAGAAGGAAAAAAAGGGGGGTCTATTCAGGTGGGAGGGAAGAGATTAGTGAAAGGTTATGTAGAAGGGGAAGCACTGGCTGCTGGCTGTCCTAGCTCAGGCCTGGATATGACATGTAAAATTGGTACAGGCACTAGAGAGTCTTATTTTTTATTTATTCAGCAGACATACTTTTCTGTTTTCCTTGAGAAGGGATTGTAGAAGTATTAAGCAGTGAGGTGAGCCACCGATATTTAGAGAGGGTTCCTAGCTTCCTGCTGACTAGCACTAGAAGCCTGAGAAGAGTAGAGTATCTTTGGGAGACAAGAGAGATAAGATAGAGGATTATACAACAGAATAGAGCTTCTCAACATAGCAATAATCAAACCTTGACACAATTCTTGCAGTATCCAAATTAAGCATTTCAAAAAAACAATAATAAAATAAAGAACATATGCATAGTAAGATTGACAGTCATGTGTAGGGACATAAAAACTGGTTACCAGTAATACATAAGTCTTTGTTATCAGCAATGCAAGATTATATAATGCAGTACTCGTGTATCCCTTTTTATGTCAATATTAAGTAGTAGCTGCAGTTACAAATAAAGCTGAGATTCAGTTCTGCTTGGCAGCAGCACATAAAATAATTTTAACAAAGTTATAAAAACCCATAAGGACCTTGCCAGAAGCAAATGGGAGACTAATTATAGAGCAATAGTTATCAAACCGTAATTGTATAAAGTAAATAAGGCAATTCAGCTCTAATTCAATACATTAGAAAAGCTAATTACATCAGAGTTTAGAAGTATGTATTAACACTTGCCAGCAGCTACGTTTGACAACTTTATAATAATACGTTATCAGTAGTCAGCCCCTTCTATTGGCTCTGTTGGAGGGAGGGGGGGGTTAGCGTTGTAACTGTATTAACTGGAAGTGTAGGTGCGTAGGAGTCCTGAATTAAACCTAAATTGCAGAGTTGTGCACTTAGTAGCAGAAATGGGTGCGCTAAAAACGGCTACTAATGTTCTATATCCACTTAAGATCCATTAATAGGGGTATTATGCAGAGAAAGAAAAAAACAAAATAAATCTAAAACAGTCAGCACAAAGAAGTCTATGATAGCTAGGTTAAAATGGGGATGTAGCCGATTATGGCTTACAATCAATCCACCAGCAAAAGCTTTAGATTTACACAAGGGTTTTAGTCAGTATAGAAATGCTAGATGGAGCATCTTTCGCCAACCTTGTCTTCAGGAACCACTAAGGGAGTAATGGTGGTTCTGGCCCTGATTTGTATAAGGATAAATGGCTTAATTAGTTGAATGGTTGGTACAAGGGTCGGCAGCAATGTGAGCGGTAATCAGCCGCAAATACTTATTATAGATAATATGGGCTAAGGAAGGAGAGAAATAAGCACCTTAGCATATTATACCTTAATCCTTATACACACAGCCTTTAGCCTACGGACAATAGGCAAGATTCATCCACGATGTTCCCAAAGGGCAATAAGCATGGACACGGCGCCTATTTCCAGGTACCAGTAGAACGCTGTTTAAATTTAAGGTTACAGTAACAGTATACCCTGGAAACATAGGCAATGAGTTCAGGGTATATTATCTTGGCGGGAGCTAGTCGCAACTATTTTACGACTAACTATGCTTAGATTCAAACCTAGGAGCACAAATTGTTAGCTGTTAAGCGGCTTAATTTAAGAAATAAAAGCAGCTTAATTAAGGATTGAATTAGCAGTATACCCTTACAATATGGGTAAGAGTCCTGGGCGTATTTACCTGGCGGGAATTTGTCTTAAATCAAAAGAAAAAAGTAGCTTAAATAAGTATCACATTAGCGGTGTACTCTTACAGCATAGGCAAGAGACCTGGACATATTAACTTGGCGGGAACTAGTCACATCTACTGAGAAACTACCTTTACAGCATAGACAAGAGTATTTCCTTTGTGGGAACTGGTCGCATCAACTGAGAAACTACCTATGTCTGTAGTGATACCTAGGAGCAGATTGTGTGCTGTTACATGGCTTATTGAAAGAAAAACCACTGTAGCAATAGAACTCCAATAGTCAGACCAAGTAAAGCATCCAATAAGGCATACAAAAAACACAAAACACGCAGAGAAAACGCTGATGGCAGCAACAGGGCTAAATACAGTTAATTTAAATCCATTAATCAGATGTATAAATGATCAAACACAGAATAGTATTCAAGTTTATGAGCAGCAGACACTGTTACCATTAAAAAAGAGAAAAAAAAAGCACATACCACAGAGTTAGATGCCGGGCCAGGAGCAGGGAGCAGCCAGGTATAATACCAAGTCGACAGGAAAGTCCTAAAGGAAGTGCCCCCACTAGACCCAGGGTATTTATGGGAGTACAACAGTGTAGAATGGGAAGGGGAGGGCAAAAGGGAAAGAAAATAGGTTGAGGTAGGCGGGGCAAGAGGCAGCTAACTGCAGGCAAGGCAGTGGTTAGATATGAGCTTTAGTCATGGTAGGAGAAGTAAGAAAAGAGGTGAGAGATAGTAAGATGAACAAGTTAGAGTGTTAAGAAGGTATGGTTTGGAACCAAATATGAGAGTAGTGTATAAGAGAGATTGTCAGGCAGTGGTGAAATAGATAGGAATCAATAGATGTACACAGGGGACAGAATACAGAAACAGTTAATGAAAAAACAATCAGCTAAACTAGTTCTAGTGATAGAAAGAAAAAGAAATAGGGCCTAGAAAGTGTCAGTAGACTATTATGGGCAGGGGTATAAAGGAAGGGAAGAGAAATGGAGAGAGGATGGAGGAGGTGTCAGTGGACAGTAAAATAGAATTAATTAGGAAGAGAGACAGCTAATAGCACGTCAGAGAGTACTGGATATAAGTTTGCATTTTGGGATTATCCTTTTAGCTGCAACAGTGTCTTCTTTCTGTTGTATTGACTGTTCATAGCAGTGGAGCACAAGATTAGCTTCTTTGTTTGGAGGACAGTGTTTTGGTTCTATGTGGGATGGCATAATTCATGCACGAGTGGATGTGCCCATACAGTGGCTTAGTGTAGGAATCACCAGTTGCACTTTCAGCTCCCATCTCCATGGGTGTCATGAGGTTTGTCACTTCTGACTTGAGTAGCATGGTGTTGGCTTTTCAGAGGGCATTTACGGAGGATGGGGGTGGGATGTGGATGTCAATGGTGATTACCTAATGGTCAGACCTGATCTATGAGGGGTGACCACTGGTGTGGGGCATTTGACTCCCATGTTGGTAGGTCTAGGATATTGGAGACCCTGGTTGGACAGTGAATTAGTTGATCCAGGGGGTTGGAATGTATGAGTTCCCGGAACTGTTGGTAAAGGGTGGTGTCATATGAGTTGTTTTCCCAGTTAATGGCAGAATATTTGGAATCACCCAGTATTATGGTGTTTGTTTGCATCTTAATATTGTCCAGTATGTTTATAATGGTATAGTGAGAACCTTGGACCATGGAGGGGGATCAGTAGGCAGCTACAATTTGGATTGCAGTCTTACATAGTGTTAGTTGCATCTGGTGATTCTCAGATGCATTGTGTTTGACACTAGGCTGGAGGTGTGAATGACCTTGGTGAATATGGACACTCCTCCACCTGTAGTGTTGTGGTGTTGGTTTGTTGTCTGACATGTGATAAGGGTTGTAGGCAGGTATTACAGGTGTGCTCTGTGGAGCATTGCACCAGGTGTCAGTTACTGCACAGATATCGATGTTCCCCATTTGTAGGTGTGGCTCAAGAGAGTGCCTTTTAGGTTTAGACTTCTAACACTGAGTCGCATTACCGTCAGTTTTGCATGCTTGTATCTGTTACAGTGGTGGTTTTGTCCTTTGAACCTTGCCTAGATAAGGTGCTATGGGGATGCCAAGAGCTGTAGCCAGTAACCTGAATCCCAGGGGCAACACATGCAAACCATCTCTGCCAGAGCATCGTGGTTTGTACATCATGTTGCCTCGGGCAGACAGATACTGGATCTCCTTTGAATAACATGAGACACTTAGCCACTTGTTGAAGTCATTGCTGTGTATATGTATATGTGTGGTATTTATATGTATATATGTACATATCTATCCCCATATATGTATGTGGATATGTATATGGCCATATATGTATGTGGATATGTATATGTGTATATATCTACATAGATATGTGAATATATGTGCACACATATCTGTTTACCATATGTCCTGAACATGGAGTAGATTCCTACCTCAGTAAAAATAGTCCCAACACCGTAGTGCAAGGGGATGTCACTGATGTATTGCGGGTATATATGTAGACTGTTGCCACTGTCATAGGGTTGTCTTAACAGACATGTTGGGTGTGGGGAGGTCGCATCTGCTGTAGACATGTGCACCATTGCCTACGGACAGACATCCTAGGGGCACCATAGTATGGACTCACTGCTAGCACGGTAATGATCCTGTGGACTACAGCAGGAATATGACCACTGAATGTGGACAGTATTGCACTCTGGGGTCAGTCGAGAAGTGTACACATGTCTCCTTCATGCGAGATGTGGACCATGCCTCCTAATGTGGGTGTTACTAGCCATGTACATGGGTATATCATGACAGTACTGGGGTACATATGCCCACACAGTGTATGCACACAAACGTGCCAGTCTGTCCAGACACATAATACCTGCTGCTGCTGAGTTCACATGGCCACATACTACCCAGTAGAGAATGACATACATCTGTACAGCATGCCACTGCTTTGTAAGAAATACACAACAGTTATCCTGGCCTGGCAGCAGTATGTCCTGCAAACAACTGGACATAACAGCACCATAGGTATTTACAGAAGGCTGCTAGGCATGTCATAAAGCACTGGGCAAACTACAGGCAGACTGCCACAACACTGGAATATATATTGTATGGGGGAATACACATGTACCTGTGATTATAGTGGGCTCATCACCCAAGTCACAGCACAGCATAGCAGACACCTGTGAGAAAATGCATACCCACATCCAATGGCAACACAGCCACAGCGACATATGATACACAAGCTTAACACTGGAGCGGCATGTAACATCAGATAGAACAGGACGGAGAACAATGGCGTCTATCACAGTCTGTACAGACCCCATGTGTCAATACAAATTCAGTCATTAATCATCCTAACCCAGGGGTCTGCAACCTGCAGATCTGGAGCCACATATGTCTCTTCAACCCTGCTGTAGTGGGTCCTTGTACCTCTGAAGATTAATGGACACACTACCGCACAACACACACACACACACACACACACACACACACACACACACACACACACACACACACACACACACACACACACACACACACAGACCCAGCAATCCCAACACAAGAACACAAGTATGGACATATGTTAGGTATTGTTCTTATACACTTAGTTATATTATATTTAGTATAACTATATATGAAACCGTATATGCTCTGCTATCTTCAATGTAGGAGTCAGATAACTGTTGTGCCTCCCGATGACATTAGTTCAGTGGGTGAGGGGTCAGGGATGGCTGTTTGGATAGTGAAGGCTGCAGACCCCTGCCATAACTACACAGACCACAGTACTGTACACACAAATACAGAATGTCCAAGTAATGTCCTCGGAAACAGCCCCCACTACACACATGTCCAGCAGTCTATTATCTGACTGGCTGGTTATCAGGTATGCTGTCAATAACTAATGGTGTACAGACCATATGCACCATATAAAAAAAGAGAAAAAATGTTGGTCACACAAAGCTGCAAAATTGAATAGAATTTAATGAATAAACATAAAACTAAAGTAAGAATCTAATGTTCTCTATGCCCCAAGAATTCAGGATCAATGTAAAATGTGACTCAATATCCAGAGTCACAAACCAATACGAATTACCTACAGCTTGCAGCTGCGCACCCAATTCGCTAAGAAGATCTTTGATATCTCTAAGGATAGTGGCGCAGCTATTTAAAATAGGATGTAGATTTTTTCCACAAAAATAGAAAGGGGCTCAGTTACCCAACCATGCCTGACACAATAGGGAGCATGGGGGGGGGATAAAATAGATCTTTATGCAGCTTCGGTAGGCCATAAATTAAAGGCACAATGGGTGTATCAACTTTAAAATATTCAAACAAGGAGTCAGATATGGTATGCGGATGTACATTACCATAGATTTCACCTTGTGAACATTGCTGGCCTACTGCTTACTACCATCAGTGTGATTGTGATGATTACAGTTATGCATTGTATTGTGACAGATGCCACCCAAAGTGTCAACTCAGGTCTTTTCCCCCTAGAGATTGCATGCAGATTGTATTTAGAGGCCACTGGACTATATATCTGCATGACATACTGTGGAGAGTTTGTTATGCTGTGGCCACGTTAGTCTTTTCTGTTGGATTACCTGAAGGCCTTGGCATGGACACCAACAGATGTGATGCTTTCGGACTACTGCAATAAAGGATATGTTTGAGTGTTGCATTACTCTGTTTGTATGTATGCTAAAGCATAATCAGCTATATGACATGGCATATACAACTGTAATAGTACACAACTGAACCTTTCCTATGTATACCAGTCTGTGTGTTGTGTTACATCCATTGAGTTCTCTGTGGCTTTATGTGTCAGGAAACACTTGCATGTGGTATGGGTGACTCATACAATGTCCATCGGATGAGGTTGCAACTGTAGGGATACTGGCTGTTCAGTATGGTGTGCAGCCTCTGATTATGTATCTTCCTAGACATAACTCTGTGTGTGTCTGTGTAATTACATATATATCTATACACATGTATATATATATATATATATATATATATATATATATATATATATATATATATATATATGAATATCTGCATACATATGTCTTCCTAGACATACTTCTGTGTGTGTGTGTGTGTGTGTGTGTAGTCATATATATATATATATATATATATATATGAATATCTGCATACATGTGTCTGTGTATAGGTATCATAGGACTATTCATTGAACCAAACGAACAATCAAATGAACAGTTAGCAGCATTTGAATCCACAAAAAGCACGATTACAATTAGCGCTTTCATCCATTTTTAATTGAAACGTGAACTTCTTCAGAAAAAACAGGAGCTCTCCCCTGCTCTCGTTTTTAGGACTATTCATTGCTTACACATTGTACATTCACTGTGGTAGCCAGACTGTACTGCATGATATGTTATCAATACCTGCCTGACATAATACAGGTGAGATGGCTTACTGTTAACATCTTGTGGCCATGTAATGTCAGGTCCTGGTTATAGCATTTGCAACAGTTGGTAATGTATTGCAGGGGGAGATATCAATATGTGTAAGACATATGTTGCTTGAGCCCCGTCACCCCAGTTAATGGTGCCTGTGTTCATATATGCCTTTATGTTCTCTATGATATCTATGGGTATATATTTGTATACACACACAGATATATATATGTATATATATATATATATATATATATATATATATTGCTGTATATATATCTATATATTGACATATATATGTAGACATATTTGTATAGATGTATGCATGGAGATAGTGAGGTATATATCTATCTATCTATATATATGTGTGTGTGTTCACACACACACACACACACACACACACACACACACACACACACACACACACACACACACACACACACATCTAGATGTTGAAGTGCATTTTCTGTACTGTTTTATGATTGTGCTGGATGACATGTTTCTGAACCCATCAGACGTATGTATGTCTGTCATGGCTTAGTGGTATTTCATGTTGTCTATGGTGTGTAAGGTCCTGGGTTCGAGCCTTGTAGACACTGTTTAATTTGTTGCTGAGGCGAACATGGGCTATGGGGACTGAGTGATTAAGGCACTTTAAAGCAGTTCTAAGTGGGTGTGCACAGGTATGCGCAGAGCTAAGCACTGCTAACATCCAGTTACAGTGTCATATACTCAGTTGGCTTCTATATTGCTTAACCTGTGTATGCAGTGCTTACACTCTCGCAAACCCACTCACAGCTGCTCAAAAGTGCCTAAATCACACTGTATCCAATGGGCCGAGTTCACCCCAGCAAAAAAATAAACAAGTCCTGCAGGGCTCAAACCCAGGACACTGCATACCATAGACAAGGTGATGTATCTCTAAGCCATGCCAGACACAAATAAAGCTGATGTTTTCAGAAACATATCCTCCAGTCCAGTCATGCAACAGTACAGAGAATGTATACCAACATCTAGATGTATGTCTGTGTACATATATTAATATCTAAACAGATACAACATATCTATATATGTAGATATATATATTTCTGAAACTATATGTATATATATATCAATATATATGAACATACATACATGCAAATGCCTACATCGACATATATATGTGTCTACACCTATATGTCTACATATACACATCAACTTACATATGTATACGCAGTTATATATCTATGTAAGTATATACGGACATAGTTATATATATGTTAGCAGATATATATATATATATATATATATATATATATATATATATATATATATATATATACAGGTATATATGGTCATACATCTTTAGATAGCAATGGCAGATTAACAAATGACACATATGTCCTCATGCACCATTAATGGGATTGAGAGGCCCCACACACTATACGTCTTGTATGAATAAAGCATCCCCCCACAACCAAACATGTCCACCCTACAATACACTACCAAGTGTTCTAGATCCCATAACCAGGACCTGACACAACATGGGCACACAATGTTACCAGTACTACATCCCACCTGTATGATATCAGGCTGATATTGGTAGCATATCATGCAGTACAGTTTGCCTCTCATAGGAAATGTAATTTGTGGGAGCCATCAACATCCCCAGGATACAGATACACAGACACAGATATGCAGATACAGATATATGTATATATATATATACTTGTGACTACAAATACATACTCAGTTATATGTACAGTAAGCTACATAAGTAGAAGGTGCACACAATATGAAATGAATGACTGGACATTGTATGGGCCACCCATACAAATGACAATCGTTACCTGCAACATATACCCACAGAGAGGTCATAGGAAAAACACCACACACAGGTTTGCAGACATGGAAAGCTTTACTCGTGTATTATTACAGTTCTATATGCCATGTCATATAGCTTTTCAGACACTGACAACCATATAAACAGAGTAATGCAACTGTGAACCAGTTGCAGTATTACAGTAGTCTGGAAAGGTTCACGACTATTGCTGCCCAGGTCAAGCCCTTCAAATTGTACAATAGTGAAGACAAACTGGGCCACAGGATACCAAACAATCAACAGTATGTAATGCAGGTGTATAGTTCAGTAGCCTCTATCTACACACTGTACAAACTCAGTAGGTGGCAAAAACGTCATGTGACCACATGGGTTTTAACTGGTACATAACAAGGCATAACTGACACCATCATGAGCACACTGACAAACCGAACAGTTTGTATGTCAGGGGTCAGTAGGCTTGCATTAAGCAGATCCATGTCAGTAATGTATATATAGGTGAAGTATATGGTACTGTACATCCAGATACCTTAAGGCAACTCACCCCTGATACCCCCACATTTTGTAATAGCCTAGGTCATTTATGGTCCCCCCCAGACTCAATAATACAGGGCCATATACCACTGTTACATACACTGGCCTCTGGAGTGCATAAGGGCACACATGTATTCTGTAGGTGATGCCCACACATATAATGCCCCATCCCCACCATATGTGTGGGGGATACAACAGCAGTGGACTGATGGCAGCAATGGCAGTGTGATATACTCACAGCCCACTACAGAACAACCACCAACAGCATGACATATGTGCAAAGCTTGGTATGTAGGTGATGGACAGAGGCTAGAATACAGGCACATATGTGGACAAATGTTGCCATATACTAAGTAATGTGCTGGTATTACAGGATAGTTTGTAACATACCCTTAGTCAGGGAATTGAAGTTAGAAACAGACATGGATGTATCCATGTACCGATAGCACTCAACACACACACTGCCAGTGTAATATCTGACACAGGACCTGTGTGGTGGACAGACAAGATATGATAGGAATAGCTCTTGCCAGAAAGAGGATAGGCCCACAGTTGTGAGCTATGCAGACATACTGCATTCCAAGGTAAACTAGTATGCACACACACACCCTGTAACACCAGTGCTATACAAAGCATAACACAACTCTACTCACACTCTGTCTGTAGTTCCTGATCCTCCTACAAAGATGTGGCTGCCCTGAGTGTGCCAGTTCTCTTGTAAGAGGTATTGCTACCTGCTGTCGGTAACACTGATGCCCACAGACAGGATGGATGTCCCTCACACAGGAAATGTAAATGTACCACGCCCACATGATGTGGGGATTTATAGTGGGAGGTTGCCATGACAGTGGTAATTGGGAATAGTACACATGTGTAATTTTATATATATATATATATATATATATATATATATATATATATATATATGGCTATCTGGATAAGTATATGTACATATATTTCCGCCATATGTCCTGGACATGGAGTGTAGCCCAACCCCAGCCCCTATGTTCCCAATTTCGTAGTTGGAGGATGTCAGGTATGTATAGCAGGTATACTAGTAGACTATTACTACTGTCATTGGGATTGTCTTCACAAACATGATCTGTGTGAGAGGCCACATCTGCTTATAACATGTGTGCCATTAGCTACTGACAGAAATCCTAAGGACATCATTGTACAGTACCGTTGCTAGTACTTAATGCCACTGTGGACTGCAACAGAGATATTGGCCAATACATGTGGACATTCTGACACACTCTGTACAGTCCAGAGGTGTACACATAAGCCCTTATTGCTAAAAATGTGTACCATGCGAGACAATATGGATGTAGACGGCCATATAGCTGGGTATAACACATAACGACTGGTATACATTTGTCCTCATAGGTTATGCATTCACACACCCCTGTCTGGCCTGACACATAATGACCACTGGTTACAGGGGTGCCATGGCCACATACTACCCAATAGATATTGACATACATCTGCACAGCATCCCCCTGCTCTGTCTGACATACATGACTGTTAAGGGAGGCCCGACAGAGGTACATCTGGCAAGTATCTGCACATGACATCTCACTGTGTAAGTACACTAAGCTGCTAGACATGTAACAATGCACTGTGCAGGCTACAGACAGACTGGCTCAACACTGGCCTACATCTCTTATGGGGGAATGCACACATACCTGCATATAAAGCAGGCTCAACAGGCATGTCACAGCACATGGTAATATACACCTGTGTGAAAGTGCATAACCACAACCAATGTGAACACAGCCACAGCCACATATGGTTAGCTAGCATGATAGTACAGTATATGGACTATTTGTTCCACACCATCCTCATATGTGACACTCACAGACTGACCCTACATATACTGGGCTGCTACCCAGTTTGGTCTAATGGCTGTCTGTGGTATGGGACACATGTGTGTATGGCCCTACAAACATGTTTGCCAATAAAGTACCATACAGTGGAGCAGCATGTAACATCAGATAGGAGGGGTACTAGAACAATGACATCTACCACAGTCTGTACACAGGCTAAAGTACATATAAACAATACACACACTGTCGACATTCACCATAGGTACACAGACCTCAGTACTATACAAACATCCACAGAATGTCCAGGTAATGTCATGAAATATAACCCCTACTGTACATAACATGTGTAGCCATCAGATATATCACTGGCTTGTTATCAGATATGATGACACTAATTATGGTGTATGCACCACTTCATGCATGACATATGCACAAAGGTTGACAGAGGTGTGGCTGGAAGCATATACACAGGGCCACTATTGACATTTTGGTGTGATAACCACATACATTTACTGTTGTAACAGGGTTTGTTGCAACATATGTCCTATGAGGGATATGACATCAGTGACTGTCATGGCTTTCACCATCTACAGACTGCAGTCGCAAGATAGATGCTCCGTGGGTGACTCATGAAAACAAAGACACAACACTGCCCAGTCTGCAGGGGACCCTGCAGATGGGGTTTCCTCATAAACATGGAACTGACATGGCAGGTATTGAGACATGTATGACAGCCATATCCACACAAACACTGTTAAACCAACATTACTCCAAATTCAGTATAGCAGCACTTACAGTCTGTAGTCAAGTCAGGCACATCCCCCTCTTGTTTGTTGCCCTATTTCCACAGTGTATGTTGTTAGAGGTAAACCCCAATCCATCTGAGATGCTGTTTGCCAAACGACAGATCTAGTTCCTGCTCACAGTGGATGAAAAGGGCCAACACCACCATGATATTCCTAGATATCGGAGTGTGTTTCCATGCAATTGGCTATGGAAATGTTACCACAGCTGTTTCACATGTAATCAGCTATGGGTGGGCTGCAATTCATGCAGAGGCCATCAGATGATCATGAGCATCACTTAAAATACACATGCTTCTGCCTAAGAAAAGCAGGTGTAGGTCTCCTCATCCACCAGAGAGGGGGTGGGAGAGGCAGACAAGAGGCAAAGACATGTCAGGGAGCCATGGGAGTGTAAAACTGAAGCATGTTTGTGTCACATACCTACCAGGACAGGGTATCAAACCCCTGACAACTATGTATTGCTATCAAAGTTCGATGCAGTTATTGGATGTGCCACATGGGTTTCCTTTTGTTGAGCACTCAGAAGATATATATGATTGGTGACTGACATCTGCAACAGGGATATGGTAGCTATATGGTAGGTGACGTACACGTGCCTGTCCACATGAACAGATGCCAGCATCAAGACAGCCACACTCTCACAGGGACACACACAAATTGACACACTTGGCATGGCCAGTAGCACAACTCATCAGTAGTGGGATTGCCACATCACATCACTGTGCAGGTATCAGATGCACCACATAGGTCATACTGGGGTTGTTTGGCCAATTGGTATGGGGAGGTGTCTGACATCAGGCAGCATGCTGCAGTATGCCCATGGGGGTTGTAGGGAGTGTGGATGTGAACATATGCACCATACAACACACACAAACACATGGTGTGCCAGTACTGACATGCATGGGTGCATGTCTGCATGGGTGTGTGGTGTTCGTCTATGCCAGACAACTGTACAAAGTTAGACAATGGGTGTACCTTGGCAGCAGGCCACATGATGATGGTCTGCATTGTGGATCAGGGCCGTAGTGTCTGCATTTGCCCACACAGGTGGGTATTGTATCCCCCATCCAGTGACATGGGTGACTATTGTGTGTGGCCAATGCTGTGCATCGCTTGCCAGGTATGTGTTCCTTAGTCCATGACATGGATGGTGTCTGGGATGTGTACACCTCCCACATGCATGTACAGTGACATGTGGAACTGTACCTGGGGTGTCTGGCCCATGTTGTGAACACAGATTATCATCAGATGTGCCAGTCCTGCCCGCCTGTGGCGGGAACTGGTAATGGCCAGCAGGTTTATGCTGTACCTACATTGAGAGCAAGCTAACAGCATTCTCTGGTGTCAGTGGCATCATACAGGGCATGTTGTCAGGTATGGTATGTCCATTGTGGGTCACATGTGATGGTACCACAGGTGGTGCAGGTGTCTATTGGGGAGGTGCACTGTCTGCATGTACGTGCATATTGGACAAATGGACAGGGTGATATGCCCTCTGTAGCCCACTGCTGTCACTCCATAGTTACTATCAATGGCCAAAATGCAGTGTACTACCCAAATATTGGCTGTTGCCTAGGCATGTGTGTGTGTATGAGACATTTATTGAGAGTGTGCTCTTGGTAATACTGTGGTTGCTAATTGTGATTGCCTGGCCTTGATGTCACATGTATGGGTATGGCTTTGCACCCCAGCCTCTCAGCCATTTCACATCTGTTATCCCTGTACAGTGGACATTGTGACATATAATAGGGCCACTATATAAAAAATATGTAAAACCCACTCCACATTGGCGAGAGGTGTCACACCCACCTCTACACAGGATATAGGTTACAAACAACACATGCACACCTGTCATGTCTGGGAGTAGATCCCCTACCTAACTAGTTTATTACATTACAGCACTATGCAGTTATAGTATGTGCCACAGACATTACTGGAGTACTCCTTCCCCAAAAGTGTATTTCATAATGACTGACATCAGCAAGATTGCCAAAGTAGGGCATTTGAAATTTACTGTGAGTGACTAGCCTATGATGCATTGCTCCTTACGCAGACAGTGAGACACACAAACCATCCACTGACATGTGTGGGTATAGAACCCCTAACAAAGGTCTATATCACACTACAGCATGGAGCTGTTATAGGATGCACCAGGGGGTTACTAGAGAAATATTTTCCCAAAGGTGTATTTCACAATGAATGGCATCAGCAGGATTGCCAAAGTAGGACATTTGAAATTTACTGCGAGTGACTAGCCTAAAATGCAATGCTCCCTTCACAGATAGTGACACACACAATACATCCAGAACTGCCATGAGTGGAGATGGAACCCTACCATGGTTCTAATTCACACTACAGCAGTACACAGTTACAGGATTTGCTATAGAGCTTACTGGGCTACATAGATTCATAGGTTAGTACTAGGCTAATTGCCCTTGTGAGTCATTTTAAGCCTAGCCAATTATCCTTTGTGAGACTCAAACCCTGTACCTTATGTTTGTAAGACAAACACTTTCACCATTAGGCCACCCTCCTACTCCCTTCCCACAGTCTTCCCAGATGTGTATTTCTAGGTGGGTGACATCATCAGCCTTGCCAATGTTGAGTATATGAAATGTAAGGGGTGTGAGTACACTAAAAAGAATTGCTCTCTACACAGTCAGACATGCACACAAATACACACAGTTGGCAAGTCTGGGGTTAGAACTCCCACCTAACTCCTTTATCACACTATAGCTAAATGCAGTTACAGGAAATGCTCTGGAGATTACTGGGCGACAACCTTCTCAGAGGTGTATTTCTAGGTGGGTGACATTAGCAGCCTTTCCAAAGGTGGGTATATGAATTGTAAGGAGTGTGAGTAACCTAAAATGCACTGTTCTCTACACAGTCAGAGGCAGACATGCACACACAGACACCCAGTTGCCAAGTATTGGGTTTGTCCTCCTGCCTAACTACTTTATCATACTATAGCAGTACATAGTTACGGGATGCACTATGGAAGTTACTGGGCTGCAGTCTTCCCAGAGGTGTATTTCTAGGTGGGTGACATTGGCAGCCTTGCCAAAGTTGGGTATATGAACTGTAAGGGGTGTGAGTACCCTAAAAAGTATTGCTCTCTACACAATCAGACAGACATACACACACACACACACACACACACACACACACACACACACACACACAGTTGGCAGGTCTGGGGTTAGAATTCCCACCTAACTCCTTTATTACACTATAGCAGTATGCAGTTACAGGATGTACTACGGAGATTACTGGGCTACAATCCCCCCAAAGGTGTATGTCAAGGTAGATGACATTAGCGGCCTTGCCAAATGTGGGTATATGAATTGTAAGGAGTGTGAGTAGCCTAAAAGGCATTGCTCTTTACACAGTCAGACATGCACACACAGACTCACACATGCACAGTTGCCAAGCCTGGGGTTTGACCTCCTAACTACTTTATCACACTACAGCAATACATAGTTATGGGATGCACTGCAGAGATTACTGGGCTACATTCTTCCCAGAGGTGTATTTCTAGTTGGGTGACACAGCAGCCTTACCAAAGTTGCGTATATGAATTGTAAGGGGTGTGAGTAACCTCAAAAGCATTGATTTCTACACAGTCAGACATGCACACAAACACACACACACACACACACACACACACACACACACACACACACACACACACACACACACACACAGTTGGCAGGTCTGGGGTTAGAACTCCCACCTAACTCTTTTATCACACTATAGCAGTACACAGTTACAGGATGCACTATGGAGATTACTGGGCTACAACCTTCCCAGAGGTGTATGTCTAGGTGGGTGATCTCAGCAGCCTTGCCAAAGGTGGGTATATGAATTGTAAGGAGTGTGAGTAGCCTAAAAGGCGTTGCTCTCTACACAGTCAGACAGACACGCACACAAACTCACACATGCACAGTTGCCAAGTCTGGGGTTTGACCTCCTACCTAATTACTTTATCACACTATAGCAGTATGCAATTACAGGACGTGCTACAGAGATTACTGGGCTATAACCTTCCCAGAGGTGTATTTCTAGGTAGGTGACATCAGCAGCCTTGCCAAAGGTGGGTAAATGAATTGTAAGTAGCCTAAAAGGCATTGCTCTCTACACAGTCAGAGATGCACATAAACACACACACTGACACACACAGCTGCCAGGTCTGGGGTTAGACCTCTTACCTAACTAGTTTATTACACTACAGCAGTATGCAGTTATAGGTCATGCCATGGAGATTACTGGGCTATGACCTTCCCAAAGGTGTATTTCACATTAGAAGACCTTAGCAGGCTTGTCAAAGTAGCGCTTTAGGGTGGGCTGTGTGTGCATGGGCCATAACCCATTCATCTAGGGGTGACACGCCACATGCAGCCGTACATGGGGTCATATGTCACAGGTACATGTATATTGCTACTAGTTGACTACTTCCTTGTACAGTCATGTTGCACAGCTTGCACGTGCACCACATAGTCTGTGGTGCTGACAGGTACTGGTTGCTAGTATCTGCAGTGAGTAACATCTGCACCTCCTGTGTTTATGGCCCTTTGGCTGTGTGCTGGGTGGGACAGGCCTAGATGGCTCCTTGTCATGATTACCCTCTTCCACACATCTATGTCCATCTACCTTTGGCTTATTATGTGTTGTCCTTACATATATGTCTGTATTCCTACCCACTATGTGTGCAAGGCATGAGGGGTGCATACTGACAAGTGTCTGCACTAACAATTGCAACTGCCAGATATGTCTGGTCCACTGATGTTTGCAGACATGGCCTTCATGTGTTTAAGTGTGTGAGCATGCCCAGTATGACATTTCAGTATGTTGTTGACTGACATTGCCATCATTTCTCTAAGTGTGTGATCATGCCCAGTAAGGCTGTTTGTATTGCATGTATGGATCAAGTCCAGGTAGTTTGTCTGTGGAAGAGACGCATATTGCTGGCCAATGCCTCATGGGTGATGGGGAAATATATGTGCTCACCGACATGTGCTGACATTGCATCCAGGAACTGGTGGAGTACCCTGGATGCTGATGCCTGTGAAATCCCCATCATAACCCCAGTTGGCCTTTGGAAGGTACCTGTAGCTAGTATTCTAAGGCCTACACATACCTTGGTGTCCAGTGGGATGGGTTCCCCTCTGTTAGTTCTGTGTGTGAGGCGTGGCTGGCACAGCTCCACAATTCACTGTAGGAGGTCCCTGTCCACCCTATAGTGCTCCACTATCTCCAGCTCATGTAGCCCTTGGTAGGTTATCCTGGGTCTGTACACTATTCTCTGTCTCCTCACTGTAGGTTGGTCGGCAGCATTCACATCCTCACCACCCTCAGCCTCTTCCACAAGTTGTATGATAGCTTTTGCAGCCCGTAACATTTTGCTGTTGTGAGTGTTAAAAGTTCCCTGCTTGTTTACACCAGTGGTGTAGAGTGTGGGAAAGACCAGAGGAGTAGGTATTTGCATAGTTTGTAGTAGTTTTCTGGACTGGGCTGGTCTGCTGCCTGTGTAATTGGCTGGTTCCGATATGTTTCACCTGACAGCTAAGCTAGTACCCCTTGATTACCTTCCTACTGCTGTTTTCCCTTCCCATTGCCCTTCTGTTTCAGCCTGGGGGCATGCCACACAATTGGAGTACTCAAATGTGCACACTGCTGCTATTTCCTATTTTAACTTCCTTTCTTCCTGTAAATCCCTGTGAGCGGTGTGGACACCTGCTTACACTTTGTCAAGAATGCTAGGCATGTTTAGACACAACCCCTAGCTTAGCTGTACTAAGCTAGGAGCAAACTTGAGCCACAGGGCTCCAATCCACTTACAGTATGTCTGACACACCCACCCATGATGTCACCTACCTCCTAGTCTTGCACTCGTTTTTTCATACTCTTACACTGTTGGGACCTGCCTCACATGCTGGGTAAAACTGGGATTCACTATCCTTCACCTCAGTTGCATAGAATTGTCTGCTAATGCATAGTTACATGTGTCACACTAAGCCTCACCCCTTAGCAACCACAATTTACTGACCAGGTTGTCTTTTACGTGCCACTGACTTGTATGGCAGAATACTGATTTTAGTTAGAATGCTTGTTTTAGGTTTATTTTCTTATTTTCCCACCAATTCCTTTTGCGCGCCGCTTCCCTTGCTTAAACAGTTGTGATCGGCGGAAATAAAATAAAAGTTGTATTTTTACATTTTGTATTGTTTGCAATGCCAATGGCCTTATACTTGGCCATTCACATGCTTCCTCAATGATATGCTGCCTTTATTTGGAGCTGTCATGTCTCCGTTTTGGATTTTGCAGAACCGTACCCGGTTACTAACTGAGTACATTTCTGCGGATTACACTAGTCCTGCATGGCCTGATTTCAACTTCCTGGATAGCAGATTTTCTTCATTTGCATGGTTTTCACCTGCAAATGGGGGTAATTTGCATAAGGGGGCTAGGAACGTGCAGGACTAGTGCAACAGTGCTTGTGCATGTCTAGCAAGCACATACGTGGATCGCTTGGCTGCCATATTGCCAACATTACCTTACACTAATCATGCACGTTGTGCAAGCTTTTGAGAATCCCTTGCTTTCTCATATCACATACTTCAGACCATTTTTCTTTTACTAAGTTATTTGGGTAACCACGAAAAATAAACTTATTGCATAAACTAGTCCCTTCAATCATAAAATATTTATCATTTTTGGTGAGCCTATTTGCCCTCATTAACTGTCCTTTGACAATGTTAACCTTAGTTTTCTTGGGATGCATGCTAGTATAATTTTGATAAGCATTATTTTGCACTTTCTTTTTATATATCTTGGTAATAAGCTTATCCTTTTCTTTAAAAACTGTTACATCTAAACACTTAATACTGAAACAATCTTGGTCCAAAGTAAATTTCAAATACAAATTAACATTGTAGTATAATTATAAAATCCATCACTCTCTGAGCTTCCTCTACAAACTGAAAACACATTCCCCTGAATTCTCTATGCCTTGCATGGTGTGCAAGATCAGTGCAGGAGCCCTAGCAGGCAATATGTCTGTCGTGCGATCCAGGAACAGCTTGCAGGGGCATGCACAAGCACTCCTGCACTAGTCCTGCACACATCAATAAATTGCTTATTTTGTATTTTTCATTTATATTTATCTATATATCTTCTAAGATTTTCTGCCTGTGCTGATATTTTTAGTTTATTATTTGCAATACTGCATGATTGATCCTGATATTTTATAATACTATGTTGCTTTTATCATGTCTATCCTTCTGAGTATTTTTGCTGATCTGTTCCCTCTTCTATACTCTTCTAACAGTGTCACTTCTTGTCTTAATTGCTTTACAGTTTTCTCCCTTCCTTTCCCTTACTGCTCTGTGTTCTTGTGGTAACACTTTATCTGTTATTAATTTAGCTGCACAGTAATATAGCCTATTTACTTCAGTTATATCCCATGAATCTCTATGGGCAGTCCTAATTACTGTGTTCATTTGTTTTATCAGACTTCTAACTTTTTGGGTTTTATTGAGCTTCTGAAGTCTGTTTCTTTCATTGATCTTAAACATGTCTCTCCATCTCTACTAAATCAAGCAACTCTTCTCTTAGATCATTTTCTTCTAAACTGAGGGCACATTCTTTGGTCTCTACTTCCTGCAGGCATTTTATAGAAAGTTCCATAGCATCTTCTTGTGCCACTTTTTCTTCAGTTTCATCTTGTGTCATTCATTGCTCTTTCATATGGGAACTCACTGGGCTATCACTCAATAACATTGACTGTATCAGAGTTTCCAGTTTCCAGTTCCTTCCTTTGTTGTCCAACTCCAGCTGAACATTTGTACTGGTTTTCCATAGAAGGCTCCAAAGTGTCTTCATACAGCAAATGATCAGAAGCTTCCTGCTCCACTGGTTTCTCCTTAGTTTGGGTGCCCATTGCTCTATCCTACTGCAATGTTATCTGAACTAAGTTTTCTATACTAAATCCTTCACTTCACAGGTAATCCAGAACTTATGCTTCTTTATCTTCATCATTACTAATCTACTTTTTTACTTTTTCTCTTTGTTTTCTTATTTTTTGTATTGTAAAATTTTCCATATCCAGATGCCTTTGCCTATATTTCTCTTCAAATATCTTTGGTGCTGCTGTTTTTGTATTGATTAGTTTTGCTTTCTTCTTTGCATAAATATTGCACTATATTAAATCTCTTTTTCTTCCTATGTCCATGTTTCTTCTTCAGATGTCTCCTGCTCCTCCTGTTTCTCCTTACTTTGGGGACTCGTCATTCCATCATGCTGTAATATAACCTGTGTTCAAGTTTCCACATTAAATCCTTCAATTTGCAAGTATTCCATAACTTTTGCTTCTATTATTAACTTCTACTTGACTAATCTTCTGTTCTACATTCCCGCTTTTTTTTCAGTTTATATAAATTTATGTAGACTTAAGACTTTACTACTGAAATTCATGTATGTTCATAATTGAATTTAGTTTTGTTGCCTGAATTTAATTGCCTCGTGACTAATGAAACTGCACGCAGTTCTGATTTTCCTTTTTAAATCAGTGCAATAAAGATCTTACTATAAAACAGAGTTTTTTATTTAATAAATGGCTTTGGAATATACTTCATTGAAGCAGTAATTTAGTGTGTCATTTCATATTATCAGTATTGGTTGTACTTCATTCTGCTATTGACATCCTCCAAATCCAATGATAAGGTGAAACTGTTTATTTCTGATGCTGGCTCTATTAAAAAATATTTGAAAACAGTATTCATTATGAAATCGCATACACTACTATATTCTTAATAATTGGGTGTGGACGTTGCTTACCATGCACACTGCCTTCATTGCTGTTCTGTGCTATTTAGAAGGTTCGCTTAGTAATAGTAATTTTCAATTATTTAATGTAATCATTTGTTGTTTGCATTCAATTCTCCATATCAGTATATGATACTGTTTTTAAACCAGGCTGCATGAGTCGATGCCGCTTATTTAGATGCTACGCTATCCAAAGTTTTTCTTTTAAGGGGCTACCCTTTGACTATTTATCATAAAAAAACTTTTTTCCAATTCTTATTTATACTTTACAAGTTGCTAACCCCTGCATCAGAAGAAGGGAATAACAAAAGGCCAGATGGTTTACCTTTCTAGATTAACCACGGTTGACCAGGTTATTAAAGATGAGTTGGACTGTGTAAGTTGGTCTTGGATAGGGGATACCCAGCATCAGTTATGTATGACATTAATAAAGGGGCAAGAAGATAAATTTGTACATATTCTTAAACGTAAGAGAGGGCAGTGTATGCAAGGTCAACAGGAAGTTAGTATAGTTATCAACAAAGCTATGACAAACTTGGATAGCTCTCTCTCTGACAGCCACAAATATGTTAACTCAATTAAGAAAAACTAGAATATAGTTCTTAATAATGAAGTCAGGCATCTTATTGGTGACCAGCCTAAGATTGTTTTTAATAAAGGAAAATCTATCAAAAATTTGCTGGAGCTAAATGTGGACAAGAAATATAGTTTAAATACATCAAACTATATGAACAAACGTGGACGCTGTAAGCACTATAGGTTCATTCATGAAGGACCATATGCTGTGGTGGAGGGTTTCGATAGGATCCTTTATATGTCCAGGTAGATGTAACTGTAACAGTCCTAGAGTGATATATCTAGCCAACTGTACAACATGCAGTACATTTTACATCGGAAGAACCAACAGGAAATTGAAAGAAAAGATAAGAGAGCATGTTTATAATATTAAAAACAATAAATCCACCAATGTTCTTAATAGACACTGCATACAATGCAATGGTTAAAAAGTTCATAGTCTTTATTATTGATAAGTGGTAATGTCTGATATAGGTGGTGATGCTGAAATTCTTTTGGAATTTTATGTGTTAGTTTGACAATTGAGGCTTAATGCCTCAGTTGCCCCTGGGCTCAATGATAACATCTCCATTACCAGTGCATTAAAATGAGAGCTGACAAGCTCTGAACATCTAGATTACATTCTGCACTATTTGTATTGTGCATACATTTTATGCTTAACATTTCAAAAGTTTTTATGTGGTCCAAGGACCTTGTCAAATGACACTTTAATAGGAGTAGTGATTTTAAATTGTACTAAAGTGTATTTAATTACTTTGCAATTGTCATTGGTGGAAGGGTTAATATATTGCTGGTAATTCATTGTATGAGCAACTCTGATGAAGTCTGGAAAATACAGAGAAAAGTGCTTAGTTGTTTGTTTAATTAAATCTTGTGAAGTCATCATACAGAGTGTTCCTTTTGCACTTATTCTTTCACCTACACCCTCTTATGCATTTCCCATGATCACCAACCTCTCACAAAAAAAAAAAAATGAAAAAATAAGGAGCTCAGTCCCCTGACAAACCGATGTGCCCCTCCTCTCCCACTTCTTGTAGCACAAGCCTCTTGATGTTTTTTCTTCAGTGTTCCTTTCTTTGTTTTGTCTCCCCTTTTTCAATCATTTTAATCTCTCCCTTTCTATTCTTTAATGAAACTATCAGGGTGTCCATATAAGGATACCCCCAAATAAAATATATTACCCCCTTATTTTTTTGAAAATATCAGTAATAAAACATGTGCAGTCTGTAGCTTGCCTCAGGTATTTTAAACTTCACTGTGCATCGACATGTGCATCTATAATATCTGAATATATGCTATGTACTACAAAGCTTACAATTTTCACACAGTCCTTTGTATTTATTAATCCTTGAGTTTAGATACTTAAATGTTTTGTCCTAAGGAAGGATGATTTTCAGAACACCTTTGTTTTCCTTATTTATTGCAAATGTACTCTATTTAGCTCATTTATATTTGAGCATAGTGACAATTTTCACTTACAACAGCTGCATGCAAACTACTGGACTATGAATACCACCCTAAGTACATAGATATACTGAGAAACTCCTGAGGAGATATTGTACATCTCAGCCTTGCCATAACACTGTTTGTTTTCATGGAATGGTATTAGTGTTCATCTGTTAGACCTTTGATGATGAGCTTTTATCCAGAGCAGGTACTTCATATGATAGCAATATCTTCATGTACAGAGTACTGTGTCCTGAACCTACAGACTGCAAGAAAAGCACATAGAAGGCATTTTAACTAAGGTATTGCTGATCCTTAGTGGAAAGGGATTATTTTTTTGTCTCCAAAGTTAAGGGACTTCAGAGTAGGCATACTTAACATTTCTGGGCTGGGGTAGTGGAAGGTTTATTGTAGGAAAATTATTATTTTCTTTAATGTTTTGTGTATTTACTGTGGTTGTTGTGAAATAAGTGATCAAGATATTTTTTCTCTCAATGTACAGATATGAATATAGTTTAAGTGGATCAGAAAGCTGTATCAGCCCTGTTTAGTATTCATACATATCTTCTTGTTTAGGCCCGTGACACTAAAGATTCCAAAGTACTGTTACAATCTAAGACACTAAGAATACAGTGTCACAGCAGCAATGGCCAGTGTTACCTCTATTTCCTTGAAACCTGTTTTTTTTTTTTTCATTATTTGGTTTGATACCATGAAAGAAGAATTCTGCCAAAAAAAAAATCTGCTGAAAAATAAATATGTAGAAAATATGAACCAATACGAGGAATTTTGGGACACTGTATTATATATTTTGTGTACAATGTCATCCTCATATCTTCAGTTTTACTAGTGAAGTGTGAAAATGTCTCAGTAACTAAATAGCTGAAACCTAAGTCATCTCTCTTGAAAAAGGTAATTCTTTTTTATTTCTTAGAAATGCTCTACAGCACCACAGATCTGTAATTCTCATAACACACAGTGTCATTGAGTCAGGATGCCTGAAAGTGTAATTAAATACAAAATGAGTTTATCTTCACTTTGGTTAGCTGTAAATAAGGCTGATATACAGCAAGGTCACATTTTATGACAATATCATTGATAAAAACATTGAGTGTCAACAGATTATAACTGATTGTCAAAAACAACTCTTTTTGAGGTCTTCAGTCAGTAAAGCAAAGATAATATCACCCTGAAGTGTTTGCTTCTAATAAACCAAACAATGTATATTGCATGACACAGAAACAGGAACCAGTGGTGATGCTTGCGAGCTTAAAGGACTGGTCTGCAGCTCCATTTATCATTTTGTGTTTTTATTTTTCTACTATAGAACTAAACATTTTGGTAATACTGACTCCTTAACTAGACAACCTCTATAAAATTAATAATTTGCATTTATGTACAGGATCTTTTCATAAAGTAAAAGAAAGCAGCATTTCTAAGTGTTGTGAGACATTCCACTTATTTCAAGAAGTGTTTGAAATCATTTCTGTAATTAGCCCCATTAAAGGTTACTTCATTTTTTCCTCCCTTGTGGTGATGCTCATTGTTTGAAAATGATTCACAACACAATATGGTAAATGTACCTTTGGAGTTCCCAGTAGTCCAAAACTATGCAAGTGTAAATTAGTTTAATTTTGTAACATAACTACCATAATTAGTATATGTCACATCATAAACGAGTAAGACTATACTACTGGGATACTGAGCAAAACATATTCAGTCATTACTAAATCGATTCTGCTCTCTTACTCCCAAGTATACTGACATTTAATTATGTTTTATAGTACATATCAGTTCTTTTCATAATGCTGATGTTGCAGGGATTCAATGTCAAAGCAGCCATTTGAGGTTAATATGGCTCCTTTTTCATTGTGAAGTCACTTTTTTCTGTATGTGGGGCATGAGGGAAAGCTTACAGAGGTGTACTTTAGAAATATAGTATAAAACAATAGAAAATGATAAAACCTTTGGTAAAATGTCAATTTTAAAGGAGTATGGATAACTATGGAGGAGATCAGAAATACTGCACTTCTAAAATAGCTCAGCATTATGTCATTCTTTCTTTTTTTTTTTTTATATTAAGGGTATGCATTGTTTTCTGATTTTAATGAACTGAACTAAAATCGATTCAGAATTCACTTCTTCAAAAACTGACTAGACTATAATATGTTAAGAAAACACAAATGATAATTACTAAAGCCAGTTCTGCAGCAGGAATAACACAGAACTTCAGTATTCTGTGTCATGTAATCTGTACTTTTTTTCCCATGGAAGTAATAATTTACCATATAAAAGAGATGCAAATGTAATGTTAAAGGTAAATGTCTTTACAATGTAGAGATATCCATCTGTCAAAAAATGGCAAATGTTAAGTCACCATGTCTATATACATCTGATTTGTATTTCTGAAATGATTAAGCATATTGCAAAATGAGGATAAACGAGGGTACAGCCTAACAGAAAGACATAACATCATAGAAATGATTAAACTTATGAATGAATAAAGGCAGGTCAGCTTTGTTATACTAATCATGCTGGCAAACTAATCCAATTATGTTACGATTTCAGTGGTTCTCTAGGGGAGCAGGATGCCAGAAAATTATTCATGTTGCTAATTAAGAGATACCAGGATGTGAAAATCAGGTAAAGTGTCAGTATTCCTTGAGACAGAAATGTGAAGAACATGGAATTCCTTGTTTTTCTTGCATGTTCAAGGTTACTGAAACATTAGCGAGAGTCAATAGAAATATGTATTGCTAAGGCTATATAGTAGAAAGAGAAAATAGCTTTTTTAAATAAATGTACAATGTAGAGTACAAAATTATATCTTTTGATGTAGGATTTTATCCAAAAAGTAGTAAATAAGAACATTTTCAACATGCAGCATTCAAAGTAAATAAATAATACATCCGAGACATGTTAGTATTATAATCATCATAAGACAGTTATATAACAGTCCAAGAGGAGATGATACTAAAGCTATTGCTTGGACATATGATTTCTAGGTTACAATGGGGAGGGGGTTTATGAGGGTACCGTGACATGTACACCTGTGAGTACACATGGTGTACCTTTTTCAAATTCACCAACTGCTCTAATACAGTGCTGCATGGTGCACCATGTAGGGCTGGCCTCACAGCTATGCTGAATGCCAGTTAGGCAGTTTGGAGGACACTCTGTCCATGGTCTGAAGAAGCACCGAGAGTATGAAAGCACTTACTGAGGAATAAAACTTTTTCTAGCTTTTAGCACTGGTGGTTTGCCTCCCTGATTTTTTATTGAAAAAACACTAAACACCAGGGATACATTTAACTTCAGTGTTATGATGGAACTAGCAACAGCATGGGGATCGGGGTGTGGGGGGGAAACTCCAGATAAACTAGTGGCACATTTAACTCCAGTATCCTAAAGGCATTACCAGCAATATTGGTATTGGTGGTGGGGAGCCACTGGAAAGCAGACCGGTCAGGAACAGGTATGCGGACTGTAGTGTGTGTTTTTTTTTCTATACTTTTTATGTGAGAGAGTGACATGGGAGAGCTTATTTATTATGTATTTATTTATTTATTTTTATTTTATTTGACATTTGTTGACCGGGAAAGTCCACTGGGTCAGGAACCTATTTTCCAGGGAGGCCCGGGTAGTAAAGCTCTAGTAACATAAGATATACATAATGAGAGATTGAAACAATTATAAACAATGCAAGTTAAGTAGGATAAAGTAGTAGCTACAGGCACTTAAACAGTAATTACACATTTTCTACATACATGGAATACAAATAAAAACAATGCACAATGTGTCAAGATCAGCAATTGATTTAAGTTTTATATATATATATATATATATATATATATATATATATATATATATATATATATATATAATGTACAGCTGAATATATTTGCAGGTAGGCTGTACGCTGACAAAGCTGTACAGCAAAATTAATAAAATAAATAAAGGGTCAAATTCATTGATGTTACTATATTTTCTGAAAAATTGCAGTATAGTTTTTTGATCGTAGATTATTAAGATAAGAAATACAAATATTTATGCCTAGCAAGGATGGATACAAAGTGTGAGTGCAGCATCTCCTCATCATGAGAAAAAGATGCATTAGTATTATCCGTTGGTGCAGGCTATTAATTTCCTCTGTTTTTAAGAATGTCTATATTTTATATTATGATCGATACTGACAGCTTAGGATCACTGCAAAAGCAGCATTAAGAGCTTAGTGATCTCTGTACTGCAAGTGGTGTAACACTTGGTCTGGAATTTGTACATGTTGAAATGAACATACACCTCCCAAAGGGGACAATAGCAGCACTCTCAAGGCTGCCAGAGGAAGGCATGGTTATGGTACATTTTCTAAAAGCAGTAGAGAACTGCACACATGTCCTCAGTTTAATCGTGGGTCTCAAATGTGCATTAGGTTAAGTCCAGGGAGACTAAGATAGATGCAGTAGATGAGGTGAAAAAGGAGAAGTTGATGCAACTGATGGTCAGCTATATAGAAGTAAAACATGATAAGGTAATGGCCATAGATATACTGCAAAATACTGTGAAAGATAACATGGTATATTTTGTATACTGACACAACTACTCATCCAAGAATATAACAGAAGAAGATTATGGAAATAAATGAAAGAATAAATCAGACATCTCTATTATAATTTAAAGAGGTAGGTTATACAAAATAAATGTTTTTGTATTTGTTTATTAATTTTGGCATTATCAACCAGTAAAATCCCACTTGAGTAGTAGTTTATTTTCAGGGAAGACTTTCGGTGGTATTTATCAGACCTGGGTAAATTTGTCCATGGTACCAAGCAAATTCTTTTTTAGCCACCTGAACTACCACCAACTCATGTAGGTGGGGCTTCAGTTTAATGTCTCATCCAATTGGGCTCTGGCCACCTTGTTCATTTTGGTGCAACTGTAGGCCAATAGTCACAAACTGTAAAGTTTGTAACTCATATATATATAAATTACCGCAAACACATATGAACAGAACACAAAAAGGTGATAGGGAAAATGCCCACATCAGAAACTGTAAATGAAAATGTTATCACTAGAGCCCTCAAGTTGCAGGGTCAAGACATTGACTGGATAAATTACTACACAAAAAAGCACTACAATCTGAGTAATATTTAGATTTCATTAACAGAAAAACAACTTGAAACACCTGGTACAAAATCCTACTGAAAAGAATATCTTAAATGTCATTATAATTAACAAGTTGCCACTGCTAGCTGCTTGCATATATCAACTCATTAACACGTGAATCATAGTACTGGCTACATAACTTAAGAATTATAACAAGTACATTAGGAAATAATCAACCTACATGGACTACTCTAATACTATGGTGCAATAAACGCTCATCTCAAAATAGAGAACAGGAAACTCCCCTTTGTGAACTAAAGAAACCTAGTGTAATTATAAGATGAATAAAATACACGATTCAAATATGAGGCAATGCGCAGCATTTATTAACAATCCTACAGCTTAAAACAAATATAGATATATCAGAGTATAAAAATACAAATATGTCAGAAGTAATTGTGAAACGAGCCTTTTTCTTTACAACTGAAGGCAACAGCATGTTTTTATTTAATTACATTAGAAAACAAAAGTGTGAAAAATGAGAATACAGTACACATAAGTATTGAGATAATGTATAAATTATATACTGGCTAAGATTGCTTAAAATCCATATTGCTTCTTTTAATTGCCCAATGCAGGATGGTCAGTTAGCAAGACACTGTCAGACCAGCCCAAAGTAGTGTTCTGCATAGCAGCTCATGTATGTCATTAGCAAAGGTACCCACCCTTTCTCACACACACACACATACACACACACACACACACACACACACACACACACACACACACACACACACACACAAACTGACTTGCGATTCCCTACCTAACCCCCCAAGTGCGACCATATACACACACACTAATTCAGCCTCATTCATGCTTCTACACATTAATTCAGGCTCATTTATGCCCCAACAGATAGGCACACATATGCATACACTAGCTCATCTTCTCTCCTTGCAGGAGTGAATGGACGATCACTGTGTTTTTATGTTGGTCACTTTTTCCTCCTAAACTTTTCTTTTTTTTTTCCTGACTAAGCAAATTGCTTGTCCAAGGATACTGTGAGCCATGGATATTAACAGGGAAGAGCAAATTGCTAACTAGCATTAACTACCTCCCAGATGGCTACATTAGCATGCAGTTTTGCCACAAAACTGTTCTCCACATTTGGATCTCTTCAAAAGGAAAACCCCAAGGGTAGAATTTTCTCTGAATTCAAAATGATTAGTGTGATGTAAAAAAGATTTTCATGTTAAGGATTTTGCATTATACTAAGTCTTTTTGAATTCCAGGAACTACTTATTATAAAAATAAACATATTATATAATTAGAATAAATCTAACTTAAATAAATCAGTGTAATAAATTATTTATTATATAAATTCATTATATAAAATAATTTGCAAATGCATTAATTATAAGTAATATATACATAGGTATAGAATATGTATAGAGACACAATCTACATCTACTTCAAAAATCAGAATAAAAGTATACAACTTTTAGATATTTACGAATTTCAATATCTTGAACCTTTTTCTATATACTCGTCTGTGCATAAATTGTCTTCTTTCCTGTCTCTATTGCATTTGCCAGGTTCTGGTAGAAACATGTTCATCTAGGATCAGTCCACTGTTCTGGCTATCAAGATTAACTAGATAGCTAAATAGATAGCTAGCTAGATAGATAAAATTATATTTTCAACCACAGCGAATACAAAATACACTTGGCAGATGCATTCTGATCTAAATTTAATAAACCTAAAAAGAGAGATTTAGAACTACTGCACAAAGAAAAATGAGTTCATTATATTGTTGCCAATTATGATAGCAACAACATACTTAGAAATACCATCTCTGTGGTATACTATTAATCCTGATAATTTTTGTCACAGTATCGGCATAACCCATCTTAGTCATTAAATTTTATTTTCACCAAATTCCACCTAGGTGAAGGTGATCTTCCTTTTTGTTTTCAATGACTTCTGATGATATTGAACTTGTGCAACTTTGTAGTTGGAATGCACAGAAATACTTGGTGTGGAGGGATTCTTCCATCTCAGCAATACAAGGAGGATTGCCCCACTCCAAATAAAGTATGCAATGTTTTAAGTGTCTCTATGGCATTTTGTAGAGTTAGACATTTTTACAGAGATTAATTGCATGCTACTTAAACAACATGCGATTAATTATAGTAAATTTAAGTTTCAGCAACATCTGACTTATTCACCTATACATTCATCATGCACAGCTGCATTCTTTGTGAAATGATGAAAGTATCATAAAAAGACTAGGGGAATAAAGATGTGAGAAGTTAACAAGTTTCTTCGTTCAGTCCAGTGTAGAGAGTTTGATTACTTCCACCTCTATTTACCAGTCTTCCCAGATTGCCTATAAAAAGTGACACTCATGTCCAGCTGGCAAATTAATAAAATAAAGTAAAAAAAAAATCTTACTGTGAAGGACAACAATATCTTACTAATAGATATTGAACAATGCAAGTTTTTCAAGAATGGGTAGGGCCTTCTTAATTTGGCAATTGGCATTTTATGATGAAATTACCGTAGCTTCCTTATGGAACATCAATTTGCAAGATGCAAAGGAAACAAAATACTAAGCACAAA
Source organism: Protopterus annectens (assembly GCF_019279795.1). Taxonomy (NCBI): domain Eukaryota; kingdom Metazoa; phylum Chordata; order Ceratodontiformes; family Protopteridae; genus Protopterus; species Protopterus annectens. Next base: position 519,831,438 of record NC_056735.1, read on the forward strand.
TGCCCAAGATATTAAAATGGTAAACTGTCCAGCTAAAAGATTTTTTATGGGATGGAAGCACTCACTTCTTCCCCGGTGTATAAGGAGAAGACTCCACCTTCCAAAAACTTACATGATCAACTCCATGATTACATAAACATGAAGAAGGGAGAAAGTTCCAAAAATAAAGCAATCCCTGTCAGTACACACTCAGAAATTAAACCTGTAGTGACTTTCTAAGGACTGGGATTCTCTTTCTTGAGGTCTTGTCATTCAGGCGCTTGATGCCCAAGGAACATGATCTCAGCCACCACAGCAACACTTGACAAAGGCATACTAGACATGCAGCATATTTGGGCCTTGTTGAAGCTTTTATCTCAATCTTTCTTAAGGGCATCACAGAAAAATTAATCCTCATTAATGGCAATGGTTGTATAAAACCAGCAGGCAAAGTACAAAAATGCAATCTCACTGATTGCAGGATATTTGGTAAGCTCTGTCAAAGTATTCTTTGGCCTTCCTGTGCATGCATAAATGGAAGAAGGATTATGGCAGACAAATATGTAAATAACTGCAGTTTAAAGCACATCAGATCTTAACAACATATTTTCAAAAATGAAACAAAAGATAGAATCGATGAAGGAATAATGTTAATTAACACAGTACTGTTAAAAGGACATATTCACAGATTAAAACTGAATGATCATTTATTAGCAAACATACACAGAACCTCATTATGCCAATCCATTATAACCAATGCTTCATTTTAAATAAACTTCCCTTAACCATGCTGGAGGAAACGGTACTGTTATCATTGTTATACTGCATGTTTATACTTCCACTGTGACTATGTTTTAGGATGAAACTGTTAGTAATTGCTGTTAAACTGTTTGTTAGCACCATTTTACTTGATGTACTGTTTAAATATTACTTGTACATATCTTTTGGAGCTTTTCTCCTTGGGTATCCACTGAAAATGGGCATCTGTCCAGTTGGACTAACCTAGTCAACAAATGTCAAATAAATAAATAAATAAATCACGTTAAGCGAGTAGTAATTTCTAAAATATTTCTAGAATCTAACCCTTTCCAAAAAGACAAAGAAGAAGACAAGGTCCTTGTAAAGTGGGCCACAACACTGCCTGGAATAGATTTGTCATAGTGAGAATAACAAAAGATAATAGCCTTAGAGAACCATTTAGAAATTAAGTCTGTTTGACACCAGTCGCCCCTTATTTTTACCTTCACAAGAAATGAATAATTGATCCGATGATCTGAAAGATTTAGTTCTGTATGGATAGTGTCAGAGTTGTCTGTGGACATCCAATGCATTGATTATCCTTTCTCCCTCATTTTTAGGGTCAGGAAAGAAAACTGAGAGATGGAAGGTTTGTATATGGTCATCTCAAATGAGGAAGGACTGGAGACAGTAAACAGAGAAATGTTTTCTTCAGGTATTTTTACTAATAAGCAAGTGAGGTTGTTTACAGAAATGTTAGATGTAATTTTGTCATATAATTTGTTTACTTTCAATAATGATATGTAGAAGCAAACAAATAGAGTTGTGATGGGAGCTGCAATGGCCTCAAGTTATGCAAATCTTTTCACAATGGGCTGGGAGAAGCAATATGTTTACATTTCTGACGTTTTCAAACATAGTGGTTTATAAGCATTTTATTGATGATGTGTTTATTTTGTGGAAAGGAGATAAGACAAAGTTGATGAATTTTGAAATCCAAATCCCTCCCACCCCCCCACCCCCTGCAAAGGTAACCACCATGAAAAACTTCTCCAAAGCTAACTTTGGGCTCCTAAAAACAGAGGTGGCTAACTTCACAGCACCCATGCAATTGCAGAACAGCTGCATGACCACTGAATCATACAATAATGTCCTGTACGAACACGTAAACATATGCATGGATCTCTCCTTACCCAATATAACCAAGACACTCTCCTCCAAAAAAAGGAAGCCAATCTGGTGGTCCCCTGCCATAAACAAACTCTACAACAGAAGGAGGAAACTGATGTGAAATAAAGTGAAGTCCCAAGACTGGAAAGACTCCCTTATCATCCCCAACAAAAAGTTGAGATCCCTCATCAAATCCTCTAAAGCTAGGTATGAAAACAGAATTGCAGCAGATAGTAAAGACAATCACAAGGCCTTCTGTAGTTATGTAAAGAATCTCCATGGCAATACCCAGATTTGCTCGGAGCTGTTGCACAATGGCACCTCCTAGACTGAGTCAACAGATATTGCCAATATACTGGCCAAAAGATTCAGTGCCAACTTTACCCCTCTCTCCCCCACCACAGGACCAATCACAATACCAGTAGATTGCCAGGCACCCAGTATTACTGCTACACAGGTTGAAACTGCACTGTCCAAGGCCAAGAATACAGTTTCTATGGGACCTGACAATATCCCTAGCTGTGTTCTACATGAGCTACAGAGTGAACTGGCACCTCACCTGTGTGTCCTGTTCAATCACAGCCTCACCTCAGGCTTTGTCCCTACTGAATGACGCACTGCTACAGTCATCCCTCTCCACAAAGAAGGAGCAACTACAAACCCTGGGAACTACTGCCCCATTAGCCTGACAAGTCTGATATGCAAAGCTATGAAATGCATCATCATATAGCTAATAAACAAGGATATAGGGAATCTCCATACTCTGGATCCCACACAGTTTGATTTTGTGAAGGCTAGATCATGCCTGCTCAACCTGGTTGACTTCTTTGAGTCAGTCATCAGAGCTGTTGATGAATGCAAGGTGGTTCATACAGCCTACCTCCATCTGGCTAAGGTCTTTGATACCATTCCCCACTCAGGAATCATAGAAAAACTCACTGAGCTAGGCACCAATCCCTATATCACTAGGTGGGTTGCAAACTGGCTCACAGATAAAACCTACAGTGTGGAAGTAGCTGACTCCAAGTCAGACTGACAACTAGTCACAAGTGGAGACACACAGGATTCAGTCCTGGGTCTTCTCCTGTTTGGTATCTACTTCTCTGAAGCCCAGGCCAACATGAAAGGACTCTGGCTGACAAAGTTCACAGATGATTGCAAGTTGGGGGCAGTAATTAACTCCCCAAGTGATGTTGACATCCTACAGAGAGGCCTGACTGATACCGACTGGTGTCAGAACCATGGCCTTAAGGTCAAAAAATGTGTCATCATTCCATTTGGGAAAAACCCAGTTCCCATGAATTACCACATTGATGGTAGTCCACTGAACACAGAAGGCGTCGTACGAGATCTGGGAACACAGGTTGACAGCAACCTCTCTTTTGACCACCACATTGTAACTGTGGTCAGGAAGTCCTTCTATGTGATACATCTCATTACTAAGGGTTTTGCATCCAGGAAGAAGGATGTTATTGTCTCCCTCTACTCTTCCCTCATTAGGCCACTCATCAAGTATAATGCCCCATTTGGCATGTACCTCACTAGACACCTACAGCAACTGGAGATGCTGCAAAAGTACCTCACCAAGAGGATCCTAGGCCTTAAACACTTGTCCTATATGGACAAACTCAATTAATTCCAGCTATTCTCTGTCTCATATCATCTACTTAAAGGCGATCTCTGCTTGACTTACAAAGCCATGTCTGACCCAGCTCTGTTAGAAATGCTACATCTAAAGAAATCCCAATCCCTCCACACTCCACATTCCAGAGATCTCAACCACATCACCACAATCAACAGAACAAGCTGGAGGACAGATTCATAACCCAGAGACTGCCCATGCTATGGAAGAGACATCCCATACATGTCAAGCAGAGTGCCTTACTGGCCCTCTTCAAGAGAAATCTTGATGAGTGGATGGGAAATAGAAAACTCACCCTGGGGTCAGTCCAGTGGCACTACTTGACAGTGCCATTGGGAACTAAGGTTGGATGGCACAATACCAGGGTAATCCTATGGGCTAGGCTTGTAAAGGCTCCAGGGCCATTAGCCCAGTACACACCTATGAACCTATGAACCTATGTATTTAAATAGTGTTACAAATTATTTAAAATTCACCTTTAAAGTAGAGGTGGAAAGTATTAGTTTTTTTAGATTTAGTACTTTATAAGTGTAACGACAAATTACAATTTAGAATTAAAAAAAAGAAGTCCAAAGCAATGCTTACTTACATTTCAATAGCATGTATCATTTAAATCTTAAAAAGAATGTAGTAAAGAGCCTATTTATTAGGGCAAGTAGATTAACTGAAGACTCTGTTAAGTTAAGGAGGAGAGTGATGTAGTAAGGTTTACATTTTATGATAAAGGGTATCCAAAATTATTAGTTAATAATTTGTTTGAGGGAGTGATGAGCAAAAGAAATTTACAATACAAGCCAATAATTGAAAGTGTTATGGGTGGCAATAAGGAAGAGTCCAGTAAGGACTATTCAATGGCATGTTCTTTGTAAAACGTGGTTGATGAGAGAAGTATTAAGGATCTAGTTAGGCAGAACTGGAGATTTGTTATGAATTTTTCGGATTTGAAAAATATGTCACTAAGAAGGGCAAAACTTTAAAGATCATTCTCAAAAGAAGCCTTTAAGAATTAGTGATAATGCAGGGTCTGTTGAAATTGAAATGTTTAGCTTGCAATTATTGCAAGTTTATGAACAAAGGAAATAAGATTTATGTAGAAGCTAGAAATGTTGACATAAAATTATGTAGAAAGTTTACCTACAAGTCAAAATGTGTACTTTATATTGTTCTATGTTGAAAATGTCAAGTTTTTTATATATGAAGAACTACAAGGGAATTTTACATGAGAGTATATGAACATATGCATGCTGTTGAGAAATATATAGATATAACTAATGCTTTGGCTAAACATGTGTTACAGGCTCATAGGAATGAAGTACACAAAACTGAGATTATGTTTTAAGTTATAGATCAAGTATATAATTTTGATGAGAGATTTAGATTGGAAAGAATACTGCTGGGAAGTTAGATTAAATACTTGCAGTATCCCAGAACTGAATGATAGAGAATGTCAAAATTGTTTCGAGAAGAAAGGGGTTAAAGCATTAAGGTGCTTAATGTGGGTTAAGGGAAATTTATTTAAATGATGCATGGGCTATAATGGATTTGTCTGATGAAGTTCTATGTTTAGACTGAAAGTGCTTACTCATTTCCATTAAAGTATTTATCGTTTTTAGTCATTTTCAATGATTGACATCATACTACTTCCACAGGAAAAAAGGTAGGCTTGGTTTTTGTGCAGACCACAGGTAGGCCTTTTAACCTGTCAGGGATTAATGCATTTCTTAGGTGGGCCTTGACAGGGAAAGGAATTCAGCCACAAGGTTACTCTTCACATTCCTTCTGGATAGGTTTTACCTCAGACTTGGCCATGGAATGGCACTCTCTGCAGGTCATTCAAAGAATGGGAAGTTTGGTTTCTAATGCCTTTTTGTCACACATCAGGCATTCATTTTTATTTCTGTTGCAGGGAATGAGGCCATTTAGCTCTCGGGGCATTCTTTTATTGAGAGAGGTTCAAAATGAGCCTTGGCCCACCCAGCTGGTCACTCAAGTTCCTTGCTTTGATAGTAATCATTGGACAGTTCATTCATTTGATTTCCCTGGTCTTAGATGGTTTCAATTTTGATAAATCTGGTGTAAGATTACCATGGAAGAAGCCTTGACCAGTATTGTAATATCTCACATCAGGGGGGAAAAAATCTGTGTCAACCCCATGAAAAATGCTGTTGGGTAGAATCCTATCTGAAATGAATAACTTGCTGCAACTGTATCCAAAAGTGTTTTTTTTTCTGGTCTGCCAGTATCCTGGGACTGTACTAGGAAGGCACTAGAAGGTCTGGTGCCATTGATAGAGCCAGGCATTTTATCAACCATAGATTCAAGTCGGCTGCTAGTCACACTGGTTTCCAGGTGACTGAGCACACTGATATTTGACAGACTGGAGGCCAATTTCTATGATTTGAACAATGGTCATTTGAATAACATGAGTCTTGATTTGTTTAATTTGGATATGGTTGTTATGATTCAGAAGGTTTTCAAAGTTTAACTTGATTCCTTTCATGATCCAGATTTTTATCTGCGAGGCCACTGATTTGGGAGGAATGGAAAGTTACATGCCGGGTTGGCGGCAGCCTTCTGGCTTCAACCCCTAGTGTTCCGCTCTGTACCTGTTCAGCAGATCTCTTCAAGTTGGACCCAGATTTGACCAGTGGCCATATCAGAGGGAATGTCGCTTGTAAGTATGAGTTTGGCCTGAGGTACCTTGGAAAACGTACCTGATTTTTTTCTAAGGTGGCAGCCAGGGCAGACTGGTTTACACTAACTAGCTTGAGGTAATGGTTTGATGGTATTTGCTTATATGTTCTATATGAATTATTTATGGCATCACTATTGGTTGTCATTAACTGTTATGTAATAAAAGGTTACAAATTCAGTCTGGTGTGTTTTATGAGTCAGCTCAGTGGACAACTAAGATTAAACGGACTGAAAATATAATTAACTTATAAAACAAACAAGCCATATTATAATACTTATAGCATTAGTAAAATAAGGCATAAAATTATACAACAGTATTAGAAAAATTGAGTGAACATAAAAGCATCTATGAAACACTCCATTTGTAACAACTTACAGAAACTTTATATAACGATTCAATATAAGACACGAGTATCTCGGGTTATTGAAAGTTCCCTATACTGCAAAAGGATGCCACTGACTGATTTGAACTCCTTGGGAGGGCATCCAAAAGATAAATATAAAAGTAAAAATTGTATACATTGAACAAGCTACAATACCGCCACCATGCAATGGATTTTGCTCCCAAATCCTGTATCTCTCTATCTATCTATCTATCTATCTATCTATCTATCTATCTATCTATCTATCTATCTATACACACACATATGAATTTATTTCAGATTATCTAGTCTTCAGAATGTCAAACTTCATATAGTCAAGACCATATCTTTGATTTCCAAAACTAGAACAGTGCAAAATCAACAAAAGCTGTGTTTTTGGCAGAGGTGCAAGCCCACCTGCCAATCTTACACACACACACACACACATATATATATATATATATATATATATATATATATATATATATATATGGGTCTATCTTAGTACATCGACAATTCACAATACCGAAAACGGATTCACCGACACCATAATATCGAAAGTCACGTTACCGACGCCAGAAGATCGACAAGGCAGAAGACCGACGGAGGAAGACACCGACGCTGAGAAGCTGCGCTGGGGAAAGGATATGTAAGTATGCGGTAGTGACGGACGATAGGGTGCGAGTAAGGTAAGTGTGCGATGCTGGTGTTTAGTAGGGGTAGGGGTGGGATAAGTGAGTTAGGGTTAGGCGGGTTAGGTGAGTGTCGAGTAAGGTAAGTGTCGATGTTGGTGTTTTGTAGGGTAGGGGTGGGATAAGTGAGTTAGGGTTAGGGCGGGTTAGGTGAGTGTCAGTAAGGTAAGTGTGCGATGTTGGTGTTTTGTAGGGGTAGGGGTGGGATAAGTGAGTTAGGGTTAGAGCGGGTTGGGTGAGTGTGCGATAGTGACGGACCTTAGGGTAAGGGTTTGGGTTAGGGTTGTAGATAGTTGTGTATGTATGGGTTAGTGTTTGTTTGTAAGGATTTTGGTGTGCTTGTGTTGTGTGTGTTGGTGTTGGATAGGGGATGTGTTTTGTTTGTTGGTATGATGTGTCGGGTGTATGCGATGTCGTGTTTGTGAACTGTCGATCTTCTGGCGTCGGTTAAATGACTTTCGATGTTTTGGTGTCGGTTAATTCGTTTTCGGTATTTTGAAATGTCGATGTACTAAGGTAGATCCATATATATATATATATATATATATATATATATATATATATATATATATATATATATGTGTGTATGTATATATATATATATATATATATATATATATATATATATATATATATATATATATATATATATATACACACACACACACACACACACACACACACACACACACACACACACACACATACAGACACATGTTATACCAGCTCTGAAGTAACTTGCTTTTCATGTGGACCTCAAGCAAGCCTTTTAACTATCAGGGATTAATGCATTTCTTAGGTGGGCCTTGGTAGGGAAAGGAATTCACCCACAAGGTCACTCCTTGCATTCCCTCTGGATAGATTGTACCTCAGACCTGGCCATGGAATGACACTCTGTGCAGGTCATTCAAAGAATGGGAAGGTGGGTTTTTAATGCCTTTTTGTTATACATCAGGCATTCATTTTTATTTCTGTTGCAGTGAATGAAGTTATTTGTCTCTTGGGCCATTTGTTTATTGAGGGAGCCTCAGTTCATGTCTTGGCCCACCTAGCTATTCAGTCAAGTTCCTTAAATAGGAACCATTGGACAGTTCATTCATTTGGTTTCTCTGGTCTTAGTTGGTCTCAATTTTGGGAAATCTGGTGCAAGAATACCATGGAGAAAGCCTTGACCAGTATTGTGATAATTCACCTCGGTTAGAAAAGATCTAGGTCCAGTCCCTTAAAAAATACTGTTAATTAGAATCCTACCTGATAGAGATCACATGTAGCAACTGTATCCAAAGGTGTTTTTATTCTGGTCTGCCATCATCCTGGGACTGTACTGGAAAGGCACTAGAAGGTTTTGTGCCATTGAGAGAGAGACAGTCATTCTACCAACCATAGAGTCAAGTGGGCTGCTAGCCAGATTGGTTTCCAGGTGATTGAGTACAGTGATATTGACAGACTAGAGCTCAATTTATATGATTTGGACAATGTTCATTTTAGTAATATGGGTTTTGATTTGTTTAATTTTGATAAGGTTGTTGCTATTCAGAAGGCTTTCAAAGTTTAACTCAATTCCTTTCATGACCCAGATTTTATCTGCAACGCCACTGATTTGTGGGGATTGGCATGTCACTTGCCAGGTTGGTGGTAGCCTTACAGCTTTACTCCCTCCTGTTCCCCTATGCTCCTGTTCAGTGACTCTCCTCAGGTTGGACCCAAATTTGACCAATGTCCATATCAGGGGAATTAGGCTTGTAAGTATGAGTTAGATGGGTTTGCCACCAGGTCTGAGTTACCTTGGAATATGCACCCAGGTTTTTTTCTGAAGTGGCAGCCAGAACAGACTAGTTTATGAAAACTGACTTGAGGTAATGGTTTGATGGCATTTGATTATATGTTTTATATGAATTATTTATGGCATCACTATTGGTTGTCAGTGACTGTTATGTAACAAAAGGTTGTAAAGTCAAGCTTGTATGTTTTATGACTCAGCTCAGATGACAACTAAGATTAAGTGTCGCTGTTCTGGTCTGCTAATTGTATGAAATATGTTGTAGGTTGCACTCAATAAATGGACAGGGTATATGGGTTACCTATTAGAAATCCTGCACAGCTATCCATGGTCTACATGCCAGACCTGAAGCAACATTAATCAATAAATTGTAAAGGATGATGGAGTTTTGATAAGTAATCATTTCAAATAAGTGAGCATTATTCTTGTTTTCAGTGTATGTGTGTTCTAATCTGACACCATTCAACTGTTAAATATAAATGAATAAAAATATAGCAACAAATGTCTGAAATTAATCTAATGCAATACTCAGAGTAAGGTTCAAGCCTGTGTTCTTCCCATTTTGTCTGAAATAATGCTTTATATTCCACCCAGTCAAGGAACAAAGTATATGGGTAAGGTAACTGAAGTCCTGGGCAGCTATCCTGAAGTCCTGGGCAGCTATCCATGTGGCTAAATGCCAGATTTTAAGGAACACTGTCAACAAAGTTTAAAACAGGATTGTGCTTTGATAAATAATCTTTTCAAATAAGTGTGCATTATTCCTGTATTCACTGCATGTGTGTTCTAATCTGACAAAAGTCAACTGTTACATATTAACTAAGAAATAATGCATCAACAAATTTCAGAAATACATGTAGTGCAGTGCCCAGATTAAGTGTCAAGCCTCAGTTCAGATAATTTTACCCTGAAATAGGCTGTACATAGCACTCTTTAAATGAACAGGGTATATGGTTAGGTCAACAGACAACCTACAAAGCCATACATGTGTGTAACTGCCAGATTTCATGTGACATTAAGCACTACAGTGTAAAAGGAGACAGTGCTTTGATAACCACTGTTTTCAAGTAAAATCATTCATGGGGTGACTGCATCTGGTTTCCAGTGTGATACCACACGCAGCTATGCATGTGTGTAAATGCATGATTTCACACAAAATGTTGCAATAAAAGTTTAAAGGAGATGGTGTTTTGAGAATTCATTATATTCAAATGAAATGCACATTTTTTCCTGTAATCACTGCTTCTGGGTTCTAATCCCATGGCAGCCGACTAAAAAATGACCAGCTGTCTAGTGTACATAGTGTGCATGAACATACCTCTCAATTGTTATGATTTTTCAAAATGCAATGACTAGTACCCATATGTCTGGCATTGATTAGCAGATACATGACATTACTTGGAAAACAATTTATAGGCAAATCTGTTATCAAAACACCTTGGTACTAATGTATGAGCACACTATGTAAAAATGTTCCCTGTAGTTGTTCCTCTGTACCCTCATGTGTTAGAGCTTGACCCATAATGTCCCATGCTAACAAGTTGAGAGCTATGTACGTGCAATGTCATCTATACAATAGTTACAGTCACTGTACTCACAAGTGAAATTGTACATATGTAGAAGTATGTAATAATAGTCTGTGTAGTAATATTACCTGAGAAGTTACTAATGGTATTTTTTCTCTGTCACACCATCCGTTCTCTTCTTTAATTTATTAATGTCATTTATTATTATGGTTTGATATTAATATATTTTTGTAACTACCTCTTATGTTTACCTTACATATAATTTCACATTGCATTGCTGTTAAAATACTTTAATTTATGTTATTTATTGTTGTGTTCCTCATTATATTCCTTCTCTATTTCTTTTGATTAATCATTATTATCTTCTGTTAATACTAACATTTGTTTGGTTGTGTTTATTTTCACCTTATGTTTATATTTAATTTACTACAGCATGACATAATAGGCCAATTCCAGGTAATCCACCTGCCTTGGCTCCCCCGGCCATGGCACCGGGACCCAGCACATCTGTGCCACAGCCTAGTGGTGCCACCTTTGCTGCCTGTGCCATTGGGTAGTTCTGCCCCAATGGCAGAGGTGGTCCCCCCTCTGGCAGTGGAAATGGTGGGGGAATTATGTCACCTATGAGAAACTGCCAGGCATGGTGCATGGGTTGCTGCACTAAACTATCAGTGCATGCCTACACCAGATAGAAAGCATGCTGTCCATCCTGGTGGGGCAGCCTCACCTTGAATGCCAACATCAATCACTGCATCTACAGGAGCAGTGAAGGAGAGTGCTCACAGTCCCAGGTAAGGACTTGAGTAACACTGCTGCCATGTCTGACATCCATGGGACTGGGATTTCACAACTTCCCCAACCAAGGTGTTCACCCCCTTCTTGTGTCACACACTGACAGTTGTTGCTATTCAAGAAATGGATAGATATGGTTCTTTCCTACACCCTTCCTGCACATACCTACCTGCCTTTCCGTATGTTTCCCCCCTGCTTGCACCCCATTTCATCACTGTCCTATCTCCCCATTTTTCTTTTATTTAAAGATTTTCTTGTGTAACATGGCATGGCACCCGGCATTGCTTAGCTATGATGAATGCAATGATGTAAAATGCTTTAACAGGCTCACACACAAACATGGCTTCATTGGTGCTGTGACACCCATGCGCTGGCCCAGCAATTAAGGAGCTTCAGTCCTCACCACTAACACTAGTTAGTGGCATTCCATATATAGGAATGGATAACAAATACACACAGCAAAGTACAATTTCCCTTAAGAGCACACAGAGATCACAGTCAGTCTGGGACTGGTTGCTCCCTTGCTCTCCAGGTCCCCAATAAGATTCCCCACTGGCACAGCTATAGGGTCCAGATCTCAGTCTAGCTGGGCAACCTAAAACCTCCAGCACCATATCTGTCCAACCAGTGCTTCGTGTCCCTGCCCAAGTAGCTGACACACTCACACACACACACACACTTTGAGAGAAGAGTTTATACAACCACACAGAGACTCCAGGGAAAGGCTGGCACAGGTTCTCCAGCTGTGCTCCTGTTACCCAGACTATAAGGTAATACTGCCTGCCACCACCCAGCTAATATTTATCAGGTACTTAAAGGCCCTTAAAAGGGTGTCCAATTATTGCTGTGCAATATTATTATCCAATTGATGTATGACTGCACAGTCAAAGCTTATTTGGAATGACTTGGACAGTAATCACTATAAATATGCAATGTACTCTAGAGTTTAAATTATCCCTAGACAAAACAGCCACCGTGGGAAGATTTAAAAATATTTAACAGTAAATAAAGACACAAGACAATACTTTTACTACACAGTGCTAGTCAGGAGTTCAGAGATCACAGAGAAATACTTAAAACAATACAACAAGAAAGTTCTGATATAAATACAGAAAAACACTTAGTCTAATCTTTCTAGTTCCTAGCTATTTCTCAAAGAAAATACAGTTCTAAAATAACTTACACATAGACCACAGGCGGAGTGCTGAGTTAGATGTTCAAGACAAAAATGCTTAATGCTTTCTGATTTTCTCTGTTTAAATTGAAATTGCAGTCCTTGTTCCCATTACATAATTGTTTCACACTTTTCTGGGGTTCCCAGGCTAACAGAAACTGCATTCTTGTTATCTTGCACCTGTAGGAAACTACAGCCATAAAAGACAGTCCACATGTAATCTTTAGTAATTATTCCATAAGTTAACATAATAGGCAGGATACTTCACTCCAGACTCATCGACTCCAAATTTTAACATCAAAGGGACAGACATGAAATAATTTTAACTTCAAAGGACAGACAAGAAATGCTTGACTCAGCTTTCTTTACAGCAAGGGGAAATGTTGCTACATTGTTTTAAGTTCAACATTTCACAGCATATTCTTTCATTTAAGAAAACAAGCTTGTAGTTTCCATTTATATTTGCAAATAACAGAATTATGTACCAAATTATATCTGGCTAGTCTAGCAGCCTTCACATTTCTCCCCCCCCCCGGACAACTTAAGCTAGTTTTTCAAGTGACCCTTGAGAAACGCTGCTTGAGAGGGTCAGGTCTATCTGAGTATACCTACCTCATTCCCTGTCTTGAGAGCCCATCTGCATTGCCATTGCTACTCCCACTGGGGTGCTGCACTGACATATATGCTTGTAACCCTAGGCTCCATCTTAGAAACTTGGCTTTTTTCTGGCTGGCTCTGTTTAACCATGTTAGGGGGTTGTGATCTGTCATTACAGTGAATTTCCTTCCATACAGATAAGGCTGAACATTCTGCAGTACCCACACTATGGCTAGACATTCCTTTAATACAATTGCATAGCATTCCTCCATGGGTTGGAGCCTATGACTGAGATAAACCACTGGGTGCTCTTCTCCCTCTGAAGAAATTTGGTTAAGTACAGCCGCCACCCCATAGTTCAAAGCATCCATCTGCACACCAAATTCTTTATTGTAATCCAGACTGGATAACACAGGGGGTCCTCCCAAAGCTTCTTTAAGCTTCTGAAATACCTGCTCACATGCTAGGGTCCACACTACCTTATCTGGTCTGTTCTTCCTTGTCAGATCTGTGAGGGGAGCAGCTATGTTAATATAACTGGGGATGAACTTTCTGTAGTATCCTGCTTTCCTTAAAAATGCCCTCACCTTCTTTTTTGTAACAGGTGCAGGCCATGCCTGAATGGCTTCCACGTTGGCAGGTTCTGGCCTTATCTTACGACTTCCCACTCTATGTCCTAGGTAGGAGACCTCTGCCATACCCACCTGACATTTGCTCAGTTTAATGGTCAACCCTGCCCTCTGTAGTCTGTCCAGCACCTCCCTGACATGCTGAAAGTGCTCTGGCTAGGAATGGCTGTAGATGACAATATCATCTAGGGAAGCAAGGGAAAACCCTCCTGCTCCTGCTAGGATATGATCTACCAGCCTCTGGAAAGTCGCTGGGGCATTATACATCCCAAACATCATCTTGTGAACTCATACAAGCCAAAAGGAGTCACAACGGCTGACTTCTCTCTAGCAATGGGAGTCAAGGGCACCTGCCAGTAACCCATGGTAAGATCAATGGTTGTAAGATACTTAAACCCACCCAGCTGCTTTAGGGACTCATCTGTCCTAGGCATGGTGTAGGCATCTGACTCTGCATGACTATTTAATTTCCTGTAGTCCACACAGAACCTGGTGCTGCCATCCTTCTTTGGCACCAGCACCACATGGGAGGCCCAGGGCCTGTTGGACTCTTGAATCTCCCCTAGTTCCAACATCTCCTGTACCTCTTCCCTCAGAGTCTGTTTGACTCTCTCAGGCACTCTATAAGGGGCCTGCCTAATAGGCCTTTGGGGTCCTGTGTCCACCTGGTGTTGCCCCAGGTGGGTGTATCCTGGTTTCCCAATGAACATGTCCCCAAATTCCTGCAACACTGCGCAGATTTCTCGAACCTGGGTAGGAGATTGCTGCTGGGACATGGCTACCCCTTCCACTGAGGTGTCAGCCCGAGCCTCACTGAGGAGATCAGTCCTCAGATCTCCCTCAGACTCCTCCTGCAATCCACTGCAAATGCTCAGCACAAGGGCCTCCCTATCATGGTAAGGTTTCATCATGCTAACATGGTACAATTTGTGCCCATGCCATCTTCCTAGTAGTTCCACCATGTAGTTAACATCACTTACCTTTCTTACCACCTTGTAGGGTCCTGCTCAAGCTGCTTGCAGCTTGTTGTGTCTGACTGGATTGAGAACCATTACCTGCTGCCCCAGAGCATACTCTCTAGCTCGAACATTCCTGTCATACCACACCTTTTTCTGTTGTTGGGCTTTTGCCAGGTTCTTTTGGGCCAAGCCCATGAGTTCCCTGAGCCTTGTCCTGAGGTTTAGGACCTATGCTACAACAGTTTCCTTGTGAGACTCGCACTCACCTTCCCACTCATCTCAAATTAATCTTGAGGTCCCCTCACCCTATACCCGTACAGCAAGTCAAAGGGTGAAATACCTGTGGATTCCTGAGGAACCTCTCTGTAAGCAAACAACAGATGGGGCAAATATTTGTCCCACTCCCTCTTAAACTGATCTGCAAATGCCCATAGAATGGACTTGATTGTAGAGTTTAACCTCTCAACAAGGCCATTAATCTGGGGATGGTAGGGGGTGGTCTTCATGTGCTTCACTCTACAGGACTTCCACAGACAAGCCAGCAGATTTGACATGAAATTGGCACCTCTGTCAGTCAGTATTTCTTTTGGGAAACCTACCCTGCTGAAAATCTCTAAGAAAGCATTTGCCATGTTCTCTGCCTCAACGGAGGACAAAGCCACTGCCTCAGGGTATCGTGTACCATAATCCACTACCACTAGGATATACTTTTTCCCTGTGGAACTTGGGGTACTACTAGGACCCACAATGTCCATAGCTACCCTTTGAAATGGCTCCTCAAACACAGGAAAAGGCATCAAAGGAGCTCTCACCTTGTCTCCTGCCTTGCCTACCTTTTGGCACTGGTCACAGGTCCTGCCGTTCCCTGTTACATTTCTGGAAATTCCAGGTCAATAGAAACCCTGCATAATACACCTTTTTGTATGTGGTATGCCCATATGACCTGCAAAGGGAATATCATGGGCTATGGGTAGAAGCACCAGATGGTAGACTCTAGACATTATCAACTGCTGTACTCTCTCACCTCCTAGACCTCCCTCAGAGGTCTACTTTCTGTATAGTAACCCTTTGTCCCAGTATACAGATTCCCCCTTTCCTTGAGAATCAGGTGCCTCCCTAGCTACCTGCCTCAGGCCTTGCAATGTAGAGTCTGAGAGCTGAGCCTGTCTCAACTCTCTCCTTGCAACCCTTCCCAGCTCCCCTTCCTCAGGAAGTCTGGCATCCCCTGACAGTGGTGCCTCACTGTCAGCCTGGGTACTACTACTCACCTCTACCTTTGCAGTCACTCTGTCCAAGGGACCATCAGTACCCCCAAGCAGCTGTGGCTCACCTTCAGTCTCACTGCTACAGGGTAGCTCCCTCTCTGAAGTAACCACCTCACCAGTGTTGGCTGCAAGCATGCAGTCTGTCTGGGTCTTCCCCAGGCTACCATGCTTACCTGTTTGTCTCCAAGCCTGACTGTGTGTAACTGTATAAGCACGGGGTACTGCACTATCAAAATATTTCCCTATCAGGACATCTGCAGGTATATCCTCAAACA
Organism: Protopterus annectens; assembly: GCF_019279795.1. Lineage (NCBI taxonomy): Eukaryota > Metazoa > Chordata > Ceratodontiformes > Protopteridae > Protopterus > Protopterus annectens. The sequence continues at coordinate 519,847,712 of NC_056735.1, forward strand.
CCCCATACTTGCCGGCTTCCTTTTTCTCCCTCCCAAGCTGTACCCTAGCCGAAGGTATTTGGAATGGGATCCCTCCTAAAGCCCTGACTGGAGTATACTGCCCAGGCAAGCAGTGCTCATCTGTAACCATTGCAGGCTTTACAATGGTTATAGCAGAGGCTGTGTCTCTCTTGGCAATAGCCTCTTTGCCATTCACTAAAATGGGATATAACCTCTGGTGGTAGTTTGATACCCTTGTTGTGCCAGTACAACCTACTATTGGCATTTTGTCTTTCCCACTTACTGGCACCCTCACCTTTTGTTACCCACCTTGCCTCCGTGGACACCTGTATGCCACATGGCCCCACTGGTTGCATTGAAAACATTTAACCCTAGCTCCTGGATGTGTTCCTGGACTAGTGGCTTCCCCTGCTACTAGCAGATTTTGTTGGAGCAGTCTGTGCTGCCCACCATGGGTTCCTTTAGACCCATGAGCAGTACTGGGGTCCCCTTCCTGTGCAGCACTGCCCTGCTTGGCAGGAATAGATCTCCCTTCTTCCCCAACTCATCCAAAGTAGCACATTGTCTATCAGCTAATCAGATCCTCATGTCCTCAGGCAAAGTGCTAAGGGCTTGTTCCCTCACCAAAAGGTCTGCAAGCCCTTTAGAAGTGGTGACCTGACATCCACTCACCCACCTATGGAAATAAGTACTCAGTTCAGCAACATATTCACACACACTTTCATTTGCCTTGTATCTATGCTCACAAAACTTTTTCCTATATGTTTCAGGTGTTAGCTTAAAAACTCTAATATATAATTTGTTACAGCAGTATAATCAAAACATGCAGCATCAGACATTTTAGACAATACAGTTACAGCTTTACCAATGAGTAAGGGGGTCAGGAACTGTACCCAGAGCCTTTGGTCAACACTATACTGTTTGCATACTTCTCAAACATATGAATGAAACTATCAAAATTATTTCCCTCTTTAAACTGCGGAAGAAATTTACTGACCTGTTGTGCTTCTGAGGTCCAGTTACTCCTTTCCCTATTACCTCCATGACTCTGGTGAAGAATCAACATTTCATTCTCATGGTTCCTCTGCCTGTCCTTTTCCTTGACTTCTATCTCCAAACACCTGGCCTCCAACTCAAGTCTCTTTAGCTCCAGATGGATTTTTAAGTCCTCTGCAGAAAGGTTGAGCTGTCCATTCTCAAAGGGTATTATATCTCCACTGTCAGTTTGTTTGTCCTGCTGGTTGCTGTTCTCTGATGCAGCTGTAACCAAGGCTGCAATCAGGTCTGCCTTAGTCAGGTTTCCATGCACCAGTCCCCTAGCCTGGCACATCTCCACCAACTGGCTCCTTGTCAGCTTTCCATACTCCTCTGCTGACATGCTGCCTGCTCACCCTGACTAAATAAACTAACAAAAGAAATAAAACAATTGTGATCTGAACTCTGAGTATTCACTGCATGGCTAATTTAGAGTACAAAACACCTTCAAAGCTACAGGATTCACTCTACCCACACCACTGCAAGCCAATTAGTATTTGCCAACCAATTAATTTGTGATGTGGATATCCCACAGCTGCCAAACAATTAATATGTGATGTGGATATCCCACCACTGCCATCAATTAATATGTGATGACTGTGCCCTGGCCCAGCAATTAAAAAGCCTCAATCCTCACCACTAACACCAGTTAGGGGTGTCCCATATAGAGGAAAGGATAACAAATACACATAGTAAAGTACAATTTCCCTTAAGAGCACACAGATATCACAGTCAGTCTGGGGCAGGTTTCTCCCTTGCTCTCCAGGTCCCCAATAAGACTCCACACTGGCACAGCTATAGGGTCCAAATCTCAGCCTAGCTGGACAACCTAAAACCTCCAGCACCCTCTCTGGCCAATCAGTGCTTCATGTCCCTGCCCAAGTAGCTGAATGCACACACACTTTGAGATAAGAGTTTATACAACCACACAGACACTCCTGGGAAAGGCTGGCGCAGGTACTATAGCTGTGCCCCATTACCCAGACTATACGGTAGTACCACCTGTCACCACCCAGCTAATATTTATCAGCTACTCAAATGCCCTTAAAAGGGTGTCCAATTATTACTGTGCAATATTATTATCCAATTGGTAGGTGTGACTGAACAGTCAAAACTTATTTGGAGTGACTTGGACAGTAATCACTATAAATATGCAATGTACTCTAGAGCTTAAATTATCTCTACACAAAACAGCAACAGTGGGAAGATTTAGACATATTTAATAATAAATAATAAAGACACAAGACAATACTTCTACTACACAGTGTCAGTCAGGAGTTCAGAGATCACAGAGGAATACTTAAAACAATACAGTAGGAAAGTTCTGATATGAACACAGAAAAATCACTTAGTCTAATATTTCTGGTTCCTAGCTATTTCTCAAAGAAAATACAGTTCTAAAATAACTCACACATAGACCACAGGCAGAGTGCTGAGTTGGATGTTCAAGTCAAAAATGCATAATGCCTTCTGATTTTGTCTGTTTAAATTAAAATTGCAGTCCTTGTTCCCATTACATAATTTTTTCACACTTTACCGGGGTTCCCAGGCTAACAGAAACTGCATTTTTGTTATCTTGAACCTGCAGGAAACTACAGCCATAAAAGATATTCCACATGTAAACTCTAGTAATTATTCCTTAAGTTAAAACAATAGTCAGGATGCTTCACTCCAGACTCATCAACTCCAAATTTTAACTTCAAAGGGACAGACATGAAATAATTTTCACTTCAAAGGATAGAGAAGAAATGCTTGACTTAGCTTTCTTTACAGCAGGGGGTCATTTTGCGACATTGTTTTAAGTTTAACATTTCACAGTATATTCTTTCATTTAAGAAAACAAGCTTGTAGTTTCCATTCATATTTACAAATGACAGAATTAGGTACCAAATTCTATCTGGTTAGGCTGGCAGCCTTCACAGGGGCTAGCACAACTTCCAATCACTGCGTATAGGACACACCAAGGCCCACACATAGTGCAAGTTGGCTGCATGTAGATGAGAACACTTACCTATGTAATGGTACACACTACAGATCACAGTACATGATGCCTACAACACACCTCTTGTCAGCTAGTACTATCAGTTCAGGACATATTACGCTTGATAACATCAACAGGCCTTGTTGTCGTTAGTCCTTTAGGGGGTCCACATCACACACTACAAATAAAATACTTCAAAACCCCTTCCTATCTCTATGTTACCAAGGTGAACATGTTTATGCCATCTGGACATTCTCATGCACCAAGTAGCCTAGAGTGAGATTAGAACCCCTACCTATCTAGTTTTACACACTATAGATCACAGTATTTATTGCACATGCCATGGCTTAAGTCTGATACTACACTATCAGTTGGTAGTGTTAAGGTGGATGACATCATCAGGTCCTGTAGAAGAGGGCAGTTTGGAGGCCAGCAGCAAATTACAGGGCCAAAACTTTCTTAACCTTTGCAAGTGGATAGCCCATGAAGGCAAGTCAGTTGTTTTGCAGAGGGATACACACACATACATGCACCAAGTAGCCTTTAGTGAGATTACAACCCCTGCTTATCTAGTCTTATTCACTATAGATCACAGTATTTATTGCACATATCACATATTGACTTTGCTGTGTATGTGACTGCAGACACAGTACTTGTGCATTACACAAACTTGGTTTATATTGAACAGCATTTGTGGCCTGCAGAGTGATATTACTTCATATACTGTTATCTGCATCTAGTATCCTAGTAGTGAGATAACTGTTATTATTCTACTAGCTATGTGTGTACCGTTAACAGTATGGCCATATGTTGCTGCTTACAGTTAGATAGGCAAACCTGTGGACAGGAATAATGTGCCCTGTCCATGCATGCGTTGACAACATTATAGATTACACCACCTGCTTACCTACATCTCTCTACATGTTGACATCCAGCAGGCACAGGAGTCTGTATGTAAGTGGATCATGTACTGTTGCACCCTTAGTTTGGATCCTTTGAGCAACAGTGTGGATGTGTGATAGTGCAGATTTACTCACCATTATTATGGTATGTAGGAGAATATAGACATCCACACACACACTTTTGCAATTAACAGGGATGTATACATAAGCGTAGCTGTGTGTGTGTGTGATATGTATACGTGTCAAGTAGATATATGGGGAGAGTCTATGCATCATTATGATATATATAGCTATATATATCAGTATATATCTATTTGACACTACATAGTGATGGATATACTATGTATGTGAGAGATATAATGACAGATGGACATGAATACGTATATGCCTGTATATATATATATATATATATATATATATATATATATATATATATATATATATGTAGATGTATCTATATGTAACAGGTCATTCTTATGATGGGGCAACAGAATTGCACTTATTTTAATTAACTGTTTGGGCATGCCCAGTGTGTCTGTCAGGCCACACCTACCTGTACTCCAGTCTGGGGTTTTGCGTGTTACAGACCATACTGCTAAACTGTCCAGAGTTTTGCAGACTGTCCAGAGTTTTGGCTCATAATTTTGGTCTGTGCCTCATAAAATTTATGGTTTTCTGGCAAATCATTTGGATGAACTGTGGACTGAAGTCACTAAATAATGACATACGTTTGAGTTTCTAACTTCAAATCCTTCAGAAAAATGCCTGATGAAACAAACCCTGTTATTCTAGCAACTTTTTAAGTTTATGAGAGCAGTATTTAAAATATGCCCATATTCGTAGCGTTTGTCCCCCCCATTTTGTCAGGCTTTGTCCAGATTTCTTGCACTAAGAGGTTGAGACTTATGTTACAGGCATTGACATCTGTCGCTGTTTCTGCAGTACTGCACTTCACTCAACATGTCCAAGGCATTCCCCAGCTGCCTGCTGTACTTAATATGTGACTGGGGTTCATAATGTTACACCATAAACAGAATGACACTATGTGAAAACACTGACGTAATAATACCTCACATGCAAACGATGTGAATACTTCCAGATTAGAACCATCAACGCCATCACCCATACTAACTCCCCTAATCCTCTGAGCCACACAGGTTGCCAGACAGAGAGGAGTCATTTGTCACACATTCAATAGCATAAATATGTATGTTGTTGTTTCTGCTTTATGTGGGGCATGCAATGTGTATTAGAGTACTATGTTACAGTCCTGAGATTGCCTGGTCTGCTGATACACCATTGCGGACTTACTATTAAAGCAGTTATATGGGAACACTGCTGTGTTTAGGGTGGGGAAACAACAGCATCTGCTGCGATAGGCAGTAGTCCAAATATCATGTGACCCTGCTGTGTGACATCTTCCTTGACTGATGTAGTGAATATTCCAACCATAAGGCCTAGTGATTTTTAGGGGACACATACTATTGGATTGGGCATCTGTAATCCCATGTGGATGTTACAGCTGCCCATATAGCCCACTATATTTCCTTGCATAAATGCAGCAGATCCATACATACAATACTGTATTATATTAATCCAGACAAGTAGTGTGTAGGTTACAGACTTACCTTGTGAATGCAGTAGACGACAGAACTGTAGTTCAGGGCTGACTGTGTGGAATGCAAGCAGTACACAGCCAATGCATGGATAGGTACAGGTTGTATGGGTTGCCTGACATCAACAATTTCACTATATGTATATCAGTAAGAGTAAAGTATCAGTCCCTAGGGCTCTACATTTTCAGAGAATGTGCTGTGGGTTGTCTCTTAGCCAAAGTCAGGGCATCCTGGGCACACCTATGTCTGCCTACAGGGACGTAATCAGGGGGTTCCTACTCTGATTCCTCCTGTGAGTGTGGCTGTGCTGACATAGGCACTGGTTTGGGGCTATGTGTCACTTCCCTTGGGAGTGGGCTCTTGGTCCTGGGTGTTTCCATGGAGGACACAGTACCAGCAGACAGCAGTCATCCTCAGGTAGTAGCCCCTCTTCTGATCTTGGACATGGAGGTGTCAGTGTAACTCCTGGCAGAGCCAGTGCCTGTGTTGGGAGGTGGAGACGATAAACTGTCAGCTCTACTATGCATGGCTCAAAGCTGTCCAACATACAGACATGTAGGACTTGCACTGAACTTGACTGTGTTCACGCAAACACTCACGCACCACTGTCACAATCAGGTCACTTACAGAGACACATGCCATATTTTCATGGTCCATCTTGCCTGTTTACCTTACTGTCTCACACGCATGCGTGCCAGCCTATTGGGTCAGCCTAGTCTTCTTGCACTCCCACACAACACCCCATGCAAGTGATGATATCTCTGCCACATCCCTGTCATCCTTGTCATCAATGCAGGGAAATGTCATCAATGCAGGGAAATGAAGCTACTATATGTCTGATGCACAGGGTGACTATCTAAATTAATATGTATTTGTTTCATCCATTGTTGCCATTGACATGCCACTTGTATTGCTTACTGACAGATATTATATGCTGCCATTTGTAATGAGTAAATCACATTATTTTGTGCACAATACATTAGATGATGTTGTAATGGCTGTATACTTACACAATGAAAGGTGACTCATGGAACTGTTGATGTTTCAGGATTATGTAGGGCACACCTACTGGTACACAGGTGCAATAAACCCATCAACATCAGAGTACAGGATGGAATGTCAGCACAGAAGAAAAATGTCTTCAGAAAGGTAAAATAGTATAGGTGCATGACTCTATCGGCTGATATTTGTATAATAGGCTAACAAGGACAATGACTTCTTTCAGCCTATGCATCCCTAATCTCTTACAATGATACCCTTAATATGTGTAAGCAGGTTTTGGGAGCTGAGATATCTTCACGCTGTGGCATGGGAGATGAACCATCTACAGTTTCCCTGTGTCCATTAGAGACATGTTTTAGCCAGTTATGATTGTCTTGCTCCACATCCCATTTTGTAACTTGCACATGATGTGTGTTACAGCAGAAGTGTGATTCACATGGATAGGGAGCCTTTTACATATAGGGTGTAGTCTCTGGGTTACATACCTCTCTCCAGTATGTCCTGTTTATACCATAGTCAAGGTGTAGGTGTGTAGAACAGGTAATTCTCACGCTAGTGCTTTCTTGGATATGCAGGAGGTACACAGTGGGATCTGACACCTCCCTGTACGGCAGCCATACACCTCCACTCCAAGGCATGTAGGAGACAGAATACACAGTTTTGGCCTTTCCTGTGGTCTGCATAGGACATGTTATGTACACTATGTATTGGTTTAACATGGAACCTCTGTGGCTGTTACAGTTGTAGGATATGCCTGTGTAGTTACATAATAAAGGTGGCATTGCACTGAATGATAAGTGTGATGAGTGCCAAATACAGTGCAACAATGCCATTCTGGGATTTATATGCCATACCTTTCTCTATAGGTTGTGCAATATTGAATGAACCCCCATATCGTATTGAGCTGTGAAAGTCAAAGGCTAGATCACACTCTGTGTCCATAAGTCCCTGACTACTGGGTCAACTGTTGGAAGTGTGTGGATAATATGATAGTTACCAGGGGTGACTGACTTCCCAAAGGATAGTATTGTGAATTCCTTAGCATTTAGTATTTGTCAATGGCTCTGACAACAACTGAATGTGTATGTCAACCCATCCTGGATAACTATTGGTTCTGTGTGGGATTCAGTGGCAGCTCCTAATTTGTAGTCATCTGCAAATGTAGTCAGTTAGAGGCCACTGACAGTGGCTGTGACTGCAGAGAAGGAAATGATTAGAAGAAGTAGTTCCAGGTTTGATTTGTGAGGGAAGTCCACTGGTGACTGTCCTCATTGTAGTGGTGGACTACCCAATGCTATCATACCAGATAATGACTGTTGGCCACTTGGCTATCCACCGGCTGACATACTAGTTTGTAAATGACTTCTGCAGTTTCTCAACAATGCCTGATGGCCTAATAGTGTCAAATGCCTTGTCAGACCATGGTTGGTGAAGTGATTAATTTTCTCCTCATCCATTGCATAGTTTAACACTCAATGAGGTCCACCAGTTAAGGTAGGCATGATCTGCCATTGACCAAACCAAACTGGGTTTGGTCCAGTGTCTGTAGGTGTACTACAGTGTTACTGATCATTTCCATGATAATTCGTTTCATGGCTTTAAATATCAGACAATTGAGACATCTGCGGACAGTGCATGTCACTGCATGCTAGTTGTCCTGTGTGCAACTCAGTATTGCAGTTAATTCCATCATAGTTTCCAAGAAAATTGTCATCCAAGGTGTCTGTGCTTGTACAAAGCACAGGCAAACAATGGAAGGGAAAGTAATACATGTACCCTGTAAAAGAAAGAAGGGAGTTTTTACCCAGTTATTCTGCAGTTGGACAGTAATCATGCAGTATGTACTGAAATGGCACAATTACCTTGTGAAGAATGTTAAAAAGTGGGGAGTCTCCTGAATTGGAGGTGCGTGGCCACTACTACTACTGCTAGTCTCACCACAACCACTTTTTCCTGTGATACCATGCTCCTATACTTTTTCTTTCACCAGAAGCAAAAGAATTAGTACCAAGCTCAAGATTAGAAGCAGGCCACAGCCTTTTTTTTCATCCATATACTTGTCCCATGTCATGCAAGGCTCTATAAGCTTGATGTGCCCTTTTCCAGGTAGATGCCTTGATTAGCAACCAGAGCAACCATTTGAGTTTTGCATTCATTATGCCTTATGTTCCAGGGTTGTTAGGATTTCACTAGGGTACTGACCAGATGGTGATTTGAAGAACAGCTGCAGTGTCACAATATAATATTCAATATCAGGAGACATAGATGTCCAAGTTTTCTGGGACAAGCAACACAGTGGCAGTGATCCATGGGAGGTGACAGTTTCACAGCAATTCATGTAGCCTGACCTTCAACAGCTTAATGGTGGACATCTTGATGACATTGGTCTGAGGCCTACTGCAGAGGAGTAGCCACCTTTGGCCAAAGTGTTTCTACCTCCCATATGTCCTTGATATGTCATACTGTACATTTATATTACCGGAAGATATGTCTGTGTTCCCACATCATGTCACACAACATTAGTTTGCTGTCTGGCTGATTGACAGGCATTGTAGACTTGCAAAGCTAAATAATGACTACAAAGTTGAACATGTTCTCTGTACATACATGGACATCCACATCCTCACTTCAAGGAGTGCCTACAGTCAGTGTGTTTGAGACTGTCAACCCCAAGGTTGTAACAGCATGCCCCTATCTTTGCTAGAGGTGTACATTGTCACATTTTTGTATATGCTATTGTGACCATGCCTAATAACAGGTTATGGTTAATGCAAGGGCCACATGCCTGCCAATGCATCCTACTCACTCAACCATGTTATAGCACACTGTCAGGTGCTGTTTTTCCTTAAGAGAATTACATCAAGGGGATAACATGTTACATTTCAGCATCTGCCAGGTGACTGCCTAATGATGGCTTTCTGTGACACACACACAAGCAAGACTCTATTGTTAATGGCATTATCAATGACTGCTGCTGAGATGTGGAAAGTATCCCCAACTCTCCACTCCTATACCACACAAACGCAATATGTGAGAGGTGTGACTATATTAAAAACCTTGATTCCATGCTGTCTCACACACCAGTCAGTACATGTAACAATGAGAAGTTAGCCAACATGCACATCTCATCTCCTACTCCACCCACAACCACATCACACATACCTGCTTGTGTGGAGCTCCTTACCAGACACATACAAAAGCAACAGACACCTCAGAAACCTAAATGAAGCTCACTACCCATAATCATACCTCTGCAGAACGCAGTACACATAATAGCTCATGCATCACTGTCTCACCAGTCAAACACCTGAGGCAAAACACAAAATGAAACCAATTAGTCATAGGTGATTACATCATGAGACACACTGATGTTCCTCTCACCAGGCTACATCAGGGAAAGGTCAAAGTCAGATGTCTGTGAGGTGCCAGGATACACCATACCCCACTTGCACACAAATCTGCCATCAGGTAATGTTATGATTACATCATTGTTCCTGTTGGTGTGTACAACTTGAGACATACCTCACTGGACTGTATACAGAGACATACATGACTGAGCTTACAGACTCTGTGTCTTTGGCGGGTATGCTCATAGCCTTCAGCTGCATTTGACCTTCACCAAGGATTATGGTTTAATAGACATGGAAAGTTATTGAATTCAATAATTGCCTTAGTGTGTGGTGTCATTGTAAGGTGATCAACTACATGTCAGCCTAGGATAACCTGCTCAACAGACAGTGATGTTTTGCCAGAGATGGTCTTCATCTGTCACCCCTGGGGTTTTGTGTACTGGCCAAGGCTGTTAACATCCTCATAGTCCATCTTATAGGTGGTGTCTCAAGGGAAAACTTTCCAATAAGAAAATGCCATCTTCAAACAACATCATAGTTATGCTGCTACAAACTAGGAATGCCAGCACAAAACTCCACTCATTGGAAGGTGTCCCCACCTTGGAATATGCAGACATTTGCACAGTCGTAGACACCTGGGTCAAGACTGTGGACAGCACCACAGTCATACCAGGCTACACATCCTTCTACCTGTTTAGACCTCAAACTGAAAGTGTGCAAGGTAATTCAGTTGGTGTATGCATATTTATTAAAGATAGACACACATCCAGATGGATTAAACAGTGTAATTCCCTATAGACAATGCAGGTGCTATTCACTGTAGGAAGGGCATTTAATCAAGCCATTTCCAGCTACAAGAGCAACTCCATGAATCAGGACACGCACTGTGCTTATTTGAATCCACTTGTGTCTATCATGGTTTAAGTACATGGTTTGGGGTGACTTTAAGTGACTTTAAGTACACACCAACTGTGTTGATTATTCATGCTCAAACTCAGTTGCCCAAAGGTTAGTCCACATCCTTAACTACAATGTCTGAACCAGTGGCATGACATCCCCACAAGGGGAGACAATGTACTGCATCAGGTGCTTACCAATAGGGTGAACACTGTAGCACCTCCACTGGGAGGTCCTCCCTGGTGAGGTGAGATCTGACCAGACTTTGGGTTCATTAAAAGTAAGTAGCACACCTGACACCTCCCCCTGCAGAAAATACAGTAATACACTTCAACAAAGCAAATTATAACCACATATGGGATGGTATAAATAGTTTGATGGAAACTCTCCACTCAGATGGAACAGGCAACTATACTGAGCTCTGTACCAATGTTTTATGCAAGCACCTGTACAACTGCATAGACTCAGTTGTACCTGACAGGAGAAAAACAAGTTCCTAATGGCGCAGCAAACCTGCATGGTGGACAACTACTATTAGGAGGCTGGACAATAAGAGGTAGACATTGTTGTGTGACAGTAGGAGTCATGGAAACCACTAAAATGGAAGCACACTCTCCTCAGCTAAAACAAGCAAATAGTGCTGTTGTGACATCCTGCAAAAGAAAGTATGTGACAAAATTAGCCTCCTCCACAAAGGACACCCATAAGGCATTGTGCAGTTACATGTGTAACCTAAGAGGAAATGCCCAGATTGTGAGTGAACTGGTACTTAATGATACCACATATAATGTGTCTGTAGACATAGCTAACCTGTTGTCTCATTGGTTCTGTGAGAACTTCACTCCCCTTTCCCTACCACATGTACCACATGACATCTCTACAACCTGTTTCATACCTATCTATATCTACAGAGCAGGTCATATATGGCCTCTCTATTGAGGAAACACAGCATCTACTGGACCTGCTAACATCTCAGGCTGCATCCAACATGGGATCTAACAAGGATTACTGACACCATTGAGAACTCATTGAAGTCATAGCATAACCACTGGCTGCATCCCAGCTGACCAGAAAATGTCAACTGTTATCTCTTTGCACAGAGATGGTGCATCCACCAACTATGGGAACTATAGACCTATTAGCCTGAGTAGCCATATCCATAAGCCCATGAGACAAGTCATCATAGTCCTTATCAGTAAAGATATATGTAATCTACAACAGCTGACCCTACACAGTTTGGATTTCTGAAAGGAAGATCATGCCTGTTAAACCTGGTGGACATGTATGAGGCTATCACCAGACACCTGGATGAGGTGACATCTGTGCATACAACCCCCTGGACTTAGCCAAGCTGTTTGACACTATTCCCCACTCAGGTATCATTGACAAAATCACCTAAGTAGGAATTAACAGTAATATCATTATAGGGTTCACTAAGTGGCTCACTGATAGAACTCAAACTCAAGATAAGGGAATCCACCTCCAATAGAAAATTTGTAACCAAGTGGTGTTCCACAGGCCTCAGTCCTGGGTCCTCTACTGATCGGAATCCATTTAACCAAAGTGCAAGCACAAATTGAATGTCTGTGGCTGACAAGGTTGGCTGATGCCTGCCAACTGGGAGCAGTCATAGAATCTCCGAGTTATGTCAATATCCTACAAAAGGGTCTTCATGAACAAATGATTGTTGACATACTCATGTCCTTAAACTTCATGCAAATATGTATGTAGTATCATTTACATCACTAACAACAATGTTCCTGGTAAGTAGCATATCAGTAGCAACACCTGATGTACATACTCAGGGGTGATAGACCTGGGCACATAGGTCTGGCCACATGGGTTTACACCTACTTTACCTTAGATTACCATGTATCTCCAGTGGTAAAAAGGGAATGATATCTTTCTCATGTTATAGCTGAGGACACTGTCACCTGAAAATGACATAGTTATAACTTCTATGTACTCTTCCCTCAGCAGGCCAATATTTAAGTGCAATGGCCATTTTTTCATGTACCTTTCCAAGCACCAGTGGCAATTGCACACAACACAAAGGTTCCTCACAAGGGAACTTAAAGTCTTCAGCATCTGTCCCATGAGGATTGTCTGAAATAAATATCATTGTAGCCTGTGTTATATAGACTACTCAGAGGTGATCTCTGCCTTGCATACGGGCCATTGTTTATTGGAAATGCTGCATATCTATAGTTGGAATGGTGCATGAATTACTCACTGTATGGACATTAGCTTGGTATGTGACATTAATAATACATGCTAGTGGGAGAAACATGTCTACCAGACTTTAACAAAACTTTGAAACAGACTCCCACCTAATGGCAAACAAAGCACCTCATTGTCCCTCTTCAGATGGAATCTGTATGATTGGCTGGGTGACCTTCACTACAGGGCTTCTGCCTGTGCCCCTCATGGATAAGGCCAATAGGTGCTGATCATGTAAATAAGGTTAAGAGCTTGGCTAGGATTGTAAGGGCCCATTAGCCTAGTAAATTCCATTGGACACATACCAAGCTAATATGTTGATATAAAATGCTCTAACATCCATACACACAAACCTGGCTACAGTGAGAATAGCACTACTACCAATTAATGTTTACAGAACACTACACAGTGCACACACTCCAAGTTGGCTGCAATTAGATTATAACCCTTACCTATCTAATGGTACACCCTACAAATCACAGTACTTAACACATGCACCACAGCTCATGTCTGCTATTAGCATCTCTTTAGGTACTCTTATGTTAGATCACATCAGTAGACCTTGTTGTGGTCAGGAATTTGGAGCCCCATGTCACCTGCTACAACTAAAATACTGCAAATCCCTACATATTTATTTTGCAGTGAAATGCACATATACACAAACACACCAAGTAGGCCTTAGTGAGATTAGAACCCCTACCTATCTAGTCTTGCACACTACTTATTGCATGCACCATGACTGAAGTCTGACGTTAGAATGACAGTTAGTACTCTTAAGGTACATGACATCAGCAGGCCTTGTGGAAGACATGAGTTTGGAGGCCTGCATCAACTACAAGGGCCACAATAATTGCAGAATTATTGCAGTTTGTTTGTCAATGGGGGATTCTCAGTGGTTTTAGAGGGAGATGCACATGCACACACAAACTCACCAATTGGCCTGGAGTGAGATTACCACCCCTAACTATCTGGTCTTATACACTACAGAACACAGTACTTATCACATGCACCATGGCTGAAGTCTGTTTTGTAAATGACTGCAGGCAAACTACTTGTAGAGTACATAAACTAGGCTTGTGTTGTTTGGTCTGCAGAGTGACATTTCCTCTTACTGTAATCTGTATCTAGTAGACTAGCAGTCAGATAATTATTTTTTATCCGAGCTATGTGGCAACAGTAGCCATGTTGGCCATATGTGGCTGTTTGCATTTGGATGAACAATCCTTTGGGCAAAAACAATTTGCCCTGTCAATGTGTGAGTAGACAACATTGTACATTTCACCACCTGTTAACCTGCTGGTGTATATGTGGTGATATCTAGCAGGCACAGGGAACTATAAGTAAGTGCATTATCTACTGCTAAGCCATTACTTTTGGTACTTTGAACAACATTATATATGTTTCATAGTGCAGCTTAACTCATCATTATCAGGGTATGTAAGACAATACAGACATATGCACGCATATAAACATATTTATTTATGTATATAACATGGACATGGACATATATAAAAATGGAGGTGTGTGTGTGTGTGTGTGTGTGTGTGATATATACATGGATATAATATATATATATATATATATATATATATATATATATATATATAGACATATGGGGAGAGACAGAGAGATATATGTATATATCTCTATCTCTATCTATCTATATATATATATATATATATATATATATATATATATATATATACACACACACACATATTTATATAGAGATATATATCTATAGGGATAGAGAGAGATAGTGGCAGACAGATATGTATACATATATGTAGGTATCTATAGACATAGTTATATATAAAAAAGTGATTGTGGGAGGAGCAATAGAATTGCGCTCTGCATAACTAAGTGTATGAGCATGCCCAGTGGGATTTTTGCAACTGACTCGACCCCACACCTACCTGTACTCCAGTCCAGAATTTTGCGTGTTACACAAAATGACATCTGTCTCTGTTTCTGCACTGCTATACTTCACTCAAATTGGCTATGAATATCTAAAGTTGTCTGATGTAATTAATATGTCACAGAGGTTGATAATATTACACTACCCACAGACTTACAGT
Organism: Protopterus annectens; assembly: GCF_019279795.1. Lineage (NCBI taxonomy): Eukaryota > Metazoa > Chordata > Ceratodontiformes > Protopteridae > Protopterus > Protopterus annectens. The sequence goes on from NC_056735.1 coordinate 519,862,793, forward strand.
CTATAAAACACAATGTAATAATACCTCACATCCAAAAAAAAGTGGGTACATTTAGATTAGAACCATAAATGCCATTACACAAAACTATTTGCCCTACTCCTTTGAGCCACAAAAGCTGCTTGCCAGACAAGGATCATTCATCACACAATCACAAGTATAAATATGTACATTGTTATTCCTGCGTTAAGTAAGACATACAATGTATGATCAATTTCTATGTTACTTTCCTGAGACTAACTGGAATGCTTATATACCACTGATGAGTTACTATTACAGCAGTCACAAGGGAACACTGCAGTGTTGGGGGTGGAGGAACAATACCACATGGTCTGCTGGGATACACAATAGTGTGACTATCATTTAACCCCGCTGTCTAACATCTCCCTTGACTGATGTAGCAGTAATCAGTTGCTGTAGGACTGTATGAATATTCCATGCATGAGCCCCATGAAATAGTAATGGAAACATGCTAGTGGAATAGGCATCTGTAGTCCCATGTGGATGTCATTTCTGTCCAAGTAGCACACTATATTTACTTGCATAATGTACCAGATCCATGTATACAATGCCATAGGGGTCCTGATGGAGAGATGAAAAGTCAGCAAGCAAAGGAGAGCAGTAGTGCTGAAATTGAATTCATCATCAAGTATTAGTGAGTACTTTCATGAGGTGGACCCTGTTTTTCACAAAATCTCATGAAGGCAACATTGATATATACACCGTATTTATATAGCATACATCATGGACAGAAGTAGATCAACAATAAAAAAGGATAGCTGGGTGCACAAGACCCAGGATAATAAAGTGCCCAATCCTGGTAGTCATACTGGTGCCAGGACTAGAAAAAAATGACAGTGTAGAATCCTCAAAATATGGAAACATTCCTACAATGGGGCCAGACCAGGGTCAAGGGGCAGATCCCCCCCCCCATTGTAGAAGGAAGTAGCAGTCCACAAAACATGACAAAATTGATTGGCCAAAGAAGAGCCATAAAGACGATAGAGTGGACAATTGAGGATAAGAAAGCAATTATGTATTGTTACTATTATGGAAACAGACCAGAATTTCCAGATACAAGATATACAAAATGATTAAGAGAAAAATTAGAGGAAAGAAAAATACTTCCCCAGGAAAAAGTGTCACAAGCTTCAAATAAAAACTTGTGTTCATTAATGCAACAGACTTTTGAAAAACAGTATATAGATCAAGAAACTTTAAATCTCTTTGGAAAAAAGGAGCATCTGATGAAGTGAGAAAATATAAACAATAAAACTTAGAGATATTTGAAAAATATAAAAAAGAAATATGGACATGGGAAAGAAAGAGAGCTTTGATATTGTGCTATATTTATGCAAAGGAGAAAGCAAAGTTAACTAATATAGAGAAGGCAGCCTCAAAGATATTCAACAAGAGATACAGGCAAAGGTATCCAGATATGGAACATTTCACAATAAAAACATTAATAGTACAAAGATTTAATGTAGAAAAGATGATTAGTAAAGCAGAAGTTAAAGAAATAGAATTTGAGGTTATGGAGTGCCTGCAAAGTGAAGGATTTAGTGTAGAAGGTCTAAAACAGATTACATCACAGCATGATGGAGTGAGTCCCAAGAATAAGGAAAAACAAGAAGATCAGGAGAATGTGAATAAGAAATATGGACATGGGAAAGGAAAATATATTTAATATGGTGTAATATTTATGCAAAGGAGAAAGCAAAACTAAACTATACAAAAAGAGCAGCACCAAATATATTTGAAGAAAACTATAGGGAAAGGAATCCGGATATGGAAAACTTTACAATACAAAAAATTAGAAGACTAAGAGGAAAAGCAGAAAAAGAGATTAGTAATGGAGAAGTCAGAGAAATAGAAATTGAGGTTATGGAACATCTGCAAAGGAAAGGATTCAGTGTATTAATTCAAATACAGTAAGCACCACAACAGGATAGAGCAATGGATATCCAAATTAAGGGGAAACCAGTGGAACAGGAAGCAACTGGTCAGGTGCCATATCAAGATATTTTGGAGACTTCCACAGGAAACCAGTATAAATGTTGATTTGAAGCTAGACAGCAAGGAAAAGAACAGGAAACTGTGGAAACTCTGACGCAGTCAGTGTTGAGGAGTGATAGGCTAGTGAATTCCCATATGACAGTACAGATGACACAGGATGAAACTGAAGAGAATGTGCAACAGGAAGATGCTATCGAACTTTCTAAAGAATGCCCACAGGAAACGGAGAACAAGGGATGTGCCCTCAGTATGGAAGAAAATGAGTTAAGAGAAGAGTTGCTTGATTTAATAGACAAAGACAGATATATCAAGATCAATGAGAAAAATAGACTGCAGAAGGTTAATAAAACCTCAAAAGTCAGAAGCTTGATAAAACAAATGAACTCAGTAATTAGGACTGTCCACAGAGATCCATGTGATATAACAGAAGTAAGCAGAATATATTACTGTGCTGATAAATTAATAGCTGATAAAGTTCTACCACAGAAACACAGGGTAGCGAGGGAAAAGAGGGGCGAAAGTGAATACCATCATGGAAATATGGAACAGAGAAAACTATAAAGCAGCTAAGACAAGAAGTGTCATTGTTAGAAGATTATAGAAGAGGGAATAGATCAACAAAAATACTAAGAAAGATAGATATGATAAAAGCAATGCACAGTATTAGAACAGACCGGGATCTATTATGCACTATTGGAGATATTAAACTAAAAATTTCAAAACAGGCAGAAAGACTTAGAAGATGCGAAGATAAATATAAGGGAAAATTACAAGATAAGTGATTTATTGATGACCCAGAAAGTTTTATAGAGAATTTGGAAATAAGGTAAAAGGAATGGAAAGACCGCCAAAAAAAGAGGAAGTAGATACATTTTAGAGAAGTATCTATGAAGATCCTGTTGAACATAACAAAGATGCTAAATGGATAGAAGAAGTAAAAGAAAGAATAAGAAGTTTAAAGGTACAGGATTTGAAATGGGATGAAATAACAACCAGAGAGATTGAAACAAAGTTGAGAAAAGCCTCTAACTGGAAAACCCCATGCCCAGATGCAGTACCTAACTTTTGGTTTAAAGTATTAACTTCTTTGCACGAGATTGTATACTTCTGTCTGACCACACCTTGGCAAACCAGGCAGGCTGCCTACCTGACAGTTTAAGCAACCACCAACCAACCTACCTTATTAGAAATAAATCCCAATACTATAACCAACTCATCCTCAGAATAGTTCACAACAAAAAAAACTTCAAAAACCAAGAACCTAAACAACAAACTAAAACACTGTGACTGGTCTCCCCTTAAACACCTACCCCCAGATGAGGCAGTACACTACTTTAACTCAACCTTTCTCAAAATCCTAAACCGTCATGCACTTGCCCATACCATCAAAGTTAAAACTAACTATGCCCCTTGGCTAACAAAAAAAAAAAAAGAACCATAATGAAAGATAGAGATAGAGCCTGGGCTCAATTTCATAAACTTAAAACCACCACCACAAAACAAATCTTAGCACTCCGGAACAAGACCAAAAAACTTATAAAACTGGATAAAACCAATTACTATAAAACCTTGCAAGACAAACACACACACAACCCTCAGAAATGCTGGTCCTCAATAAATAGATTACTGCACCCAGGTAAAACCAGCACTCCCACACCCATTGTACCAACTGACACTGAGGACATCCCTACCTAATTCAACAAATTCTTCATTGAAACAGTCCTAGCCTTATCCAACACCCTAAATAGCACCACCATTCCCACTCCTTCACCAACCCCTACTACCCCTATTACACAACAACCCCCCCCCCCAGCTTCTCCTTCTCCCCAGCACCCACACAACTCATTACTAAACTCCTCAAGAAATTGAAACCTACCACACTGGCTGTTGATAAGCTTTCCGCTGATTTCCTTCAACTACCAGCTGATGCCATATCTTACCCTGTGTCTATCCTCATTAACAGATCCATATCTAAATCTAAAGTACATAACCTCTGGAAAATATCTCATATTATTCCACTCCACAAAGGTGGAAACTCCCTGAAGCTCACCAACTACCGGCCAATTGCAATTTTATCTCCCCTATCAAAAATACTTGAAAGAGTAGTACATACACAACTAATGCAATACCTTCTAGAAAATAACCTTATATCAACATCACAACATGGATTTTGTCTGTCCCATAGTACCACAATAGCCCTATTATCCTATACCAACATAATCAATACCCACAGAAACAACAAACTTTTTATATCCTCTGTTTTCTTAGACTTATCCAAGGCCTTTGACATGGTCAACCACAGTATGCTTCTCAAAACTCTGTCTACCCTCAACCTAAACTCCATCACTATATCATGGTTCAGCAGCTATTTATCAAGCCGACAACAAGCAGTTCTATGGCAGGACCAACTATCCTCCCTTTTACCTGTATCTATTGGAGTCCCTCAAGGCTCCATTCTTGGTCCCTTACTAGTCTCCATATTTACAAATCAGATAGCTGCTTCCTCTCCTTCTGCCTCTATAGTGCAATATGCTGATGACACTACTATCATTTGTGCTGCCCCTACCCTAGGAAAGCTACAAACAATAACACAACACAGCTTCACTCTGGCTGAAGCATGGTTTTCTACCATAAAACTTTTACTCAATCCCCAAAAAACAAAACTAATTCTCTTCAGCCCAAGTAGATCCTCTGCAATCAATGACTTCATCATTAACTCTAAGGACAATACCTCAATCACCCCAACAGCACACACCAAACTCCCAGGAGTAGTAATCAAAAACAAACTCAAATTTGATATACACATAGCCCAAACAATCAAAAAAGTTCACAAAAAGCTAGGTCTCTTGTATAGGAATAAGCAATTCATGACAGTTATACCAAAGCCACTATTGTCGGAACCCACCTATTATCCACCCTACTGTATGCCTCATCAATCCTGACTAATCTTCGCCACAGCGAACAAAGCAAAATGGCATCATGCTACAACAAGATTTCCAAATTTGCCACAGGTGCCTCTAATAGAGCCCACCACTGTCTTTCCCTCAAACAGCTCATCTGGCTTGAGCTTCCTCAATTACTTCTTACCACTCAACTCTCCAAAGCCCACAAACTATATTACCTCCCAAATAAAATCCCCATTTTACAAGAACTTATACAATCCTACACCACCACCTGAGTCTTAAGGTAAACAGACCAAAATCACATAAATGTCATCAAACATAGGAATGAGGCTGGCAAATCTCTTTTTGTCTGCTCTATAGCAAAAGTCTGGAACTCACTTCCAAAACACATAACTTCTACAGGTTCTGCTCCACAATTTAAAAAAAACTACTCAAAACCCACTACTTTAACAACTGGCTATGCCCATGTGACTCCCCAGGCTAATCCACTACATTTGCAGCGATACAATGATTCTACCAAGGATGACCTAATACTGCCTAACCTCTGTATATTAATTCTTAACTAATGATGTTCTATTCTGTCTGTATCTACTTATTCAACTCTGAAGACAGTTAAACATTTACCTGCATACAAGTGGTATGCTTCTAGAATACAATAATTGTATCTATACATATATCTGTGAAGAAATGTAAAATATGTTCTTGTATAATATTGTATGCATTTAGGAGAAAGTGTTGTAATTCATAAAATTGTTATTTGTTGGATTGTTTTTTAAGTGGAGCTTTTCTCCCCGGGCCTCCGCTGAAAATGGACCTGTGTCCAGTCTGAGTTTCCCGGTCAACAAATGTAAAATAAAAAATAAAAATAAAATAACTTGTCTTCCAACGAAGTCTTAACTATTCACAGGAACTGACGGCGGCAGACTTTACAGTCACTTAGAAGAAAACTTAATTATGGCAGTAGAACAAAAGGGCAATAAAAGAAAGTTATATGGAACAAAGGATCATTTGTTTTTAAACAAAGTTATAGTGGGGAACTGTAAAAAGGGGAAGAATCTAAGTATGGCATATATTGACTACAAAAAAGCATTTGATATTATCCCACATTCATGGATAAAAGAGTGCTTAAAAATGTGTAAGATACACCCTACACTGATTGATTACATTACACTAGCCATGAAACAGTGGCAGACCACTTTGCAATTAAGCCATGATAAAAGACAGATTATTATCCCAGGGATAAAAATTCAAAGGGGGGTATTCCAGGGTGACTCATTGTCACCATTGCTATTCTGCTTTGCCATTAATCCATTAAGCTGTTTACTTAACAGCTTAGGCCATGGCTAGAATTTGGTTCCTAGAAAACAACGTATGTCTAATGACTTCTCATCTTTTCTTTGTCGATGAGTTTAAACTGTATAGCTCATCAGATGAGGAACTGAAAGCATAGCTGCAGGTTGTCAAAATTTTTCAGATGATATTGGAACGTCATTTGGTCTTGATAAATGTGCAAAAGTAACCTTTAAAAAAGGAAAACTGGACCACCAGGAAAACATCAGTTTGGGACAAGAATGTGATATAAAAGAACTTGAGCAAGAGGGAGTGTATAAATATTTGGGAATTGATGAAGGATCAGCAATAAAACATGAACAAATGTGAATAAATCTCAGTAGAGAGTACTTTAGAAGACTTAAATTAATCCTAAAAACAGCATTGACATCTAGGAACAAGATCCAAACTATAATTCAGTTTGCTCTTCCTGTCCTAACTTATAGTTTTGGAGTGATTGACTGACCCCAAAAAGTGTTGGATAGACTAGATATTAAAACAAGAAGGATGCTTCATGCTTACCAAGTGATGTATAAAAATCAATGTATACCAAGATTATATATTCCCCATTCTGAAGAAGGGATGGGCCTCTTTGAAATTGATTACATGTATAGATCTGCAATCATGGGACTCCACACATATCTAGTGACCTCACAAGATCCAAATGTAGTGAAAGTTCTGAAACACAAGGAGACTCAATCTAAGATGACATCTCTGCTTAATTTAGCAGAAACATATCAATGTCAAGCAGGAATGGAAATTAAACCAGAAGTAGATTAAAACCAGGCAGCAACAGAATGTGCTAAAAAACAAAAGGAAGAATATAAGATGAAAGATCAGATGAGAAGGCAAGAAATGTTGAAAAAACATAAATATAGTTGTAAGTATAGAAAACTTCTGGAAGAGCCTCATGTTGATCAAGAATGAATGCAGGAATCGTTAAGGAGAGGTGAATTCACATCAAGAAATGAACGGTTAATATTGGCAGCCCAAGACAGTGGGCTACGTACATGTTGGTTTACAAAGTCCATTGAACATGTGGGAGAAACAGACATATGTAGGTTTCGTAAAACCAAATTGGAAACAGTCACACATCTTGTTGCTGGCTGTGACACCCTAATGGCAGCGGGACTGTATACTATTAGGCATAATAATGTGGCAAGACTGTTACACTGGAGATTTTCCAAATATTATGGTTTCGAAGTGGCTGAAAAACACAGAAAACATAAGCCACAAAGAATCATAGAAAATGATGAAGTTTATATCACATGGAATCACCCAATACAAACAGTTCAAAAGATAGATGCTAGAAAATCAGATATAGCGGTCCAAGAAAAGAAGACAAAAGTAGCACTGATCGTTGAAATCGCCACACACAGTGACTACAGTATCTTGTGTACAGAGAGAAACAAAGTCATAAAATACCTTGATCTGCAGGCAGAAATGAGAGCCATGTGGAAGAAAGATACCAGACAGTTCGAGTAGTAGCAGGAGCAACTTGTCTTATAAAAAAGAATTTACAAGCGTATTTAGATATGTTACCAATTCATGTAACACTGTACGAATTGCAGAAGGAGTCATTACTGGACACATTGCAGGTGCTGTGAAGAACACTTTTGGCTAACATCAAAGAGTGAAACAATACTAATTTCATGAACTTTAATCGTACTTTGACTTAGGAATGGGGTCCATTCCCGTCATGGTATTAGACACCCAAAAGACTTGGAGAAATTAAAAATGGCAGAAACCATATCATAATAGTCCTTATGAGTACAGTGTAGGTTACAGACTTACCTTGTAAATACAGCATGTGACACAACTACAGTTCAGGGCTGATTCTGTCAGATGCAAGCAGTACACAGCCAATACATGGATAGGTACAGGATGTGTGGGTTACCTGCCATCAATTTTAATTTCTGTATGTGAGTAAGAGTAAGGTGTAAGCCCCTAGGTCCCTAGGTTATCAGTGAATGTGCTATGCATTATCTCTTAACCAAAGCCTGAGCATGCCTACATCTGCCTACAGGTACATCATCAGGGGGTTCCTCCTCCATATCCTCTTGTGACTGTGGCTGTGGTGACCTAGGCATTGACGGGGGGCTGTGTATCCCTTCCCTTTGCTGATCCTGCTGCAGCTGTTCCCACAGGATCAGATTGTGCAGCATAGCACATACAGTGAATATATGTGCACATGTGGCTAGAGAATACTACAGGGCTTCACCAAAAATATCTAGGCACCAGAACCATGACTTCAGAAGCTCAAACACATGCTCTGTGATGTTCCTAGTTTGTGCATGTGCCTCATTATGCCATTCTTCCATGGGTGTGTATGCATTTCTGATGAGTGTCATCATCCATGGTTCCAGGACATAGCCAGCATCCCCCAGTAAATGGCTGTGTGGGATGTCTTCCCTAACAAACATCTGGTACCGCTGTGATATGTGCCAGATATGGGAGTCAGGATAACTGCCAGGGTTGCCAGCATACACATTTAGGATAATCCCCTGGGCATTGTACATGACCTGGCAGTTGATGGAGTGCTACCCCTTGTAGTTAATGTAGATTCTACCCTGCTCAAAATGTGGCACCTTGATGTGTACATGAGCACAATCTATGGCACCCAATACTTCAGGGTAGTGTGCTACATAGTAGAATGGTTGCATATTGATGGTCCTCATCTCAGGGGAGAGGGGAAAAGATACGTGCTTACTAGGATGTGGTAGCATAGCATCCAGGAACTGGTGGAGTATCTTGAATGCAGGTACCTGTGACAACCCCATCATGTCGCCAGGTGGTCTTTAAAAAATACCTGTAGCTAGTATTCTAGGGGCTACACATACTTTTGATTCCAATGGGATGGGTTACCCTCTGTTGGCTCTGGCTGTGAGTTGAGGGTGGCAAAGCTCAGTGACTTCTTGTAATATGTCCCTGCCCACCCTGTAGTGCTCTACAATCTCCAGGTCTTGTAGCTCCTGGAAGGCTACCATGGGCCTGAACAGTCTTCTCCCTCACAGCCTAGGCCTATTGTCAGCAGCACCATTGACTTCAGAATCTAACACAAACATATGTAGCAGACTTGCAGCAGCTTCTAGCATTATCTCAGTTAAAACTCCCAAGTCTTTACTCCAATGGTCCAGAGTATGGAGGAAAATCAGAATGTTGGGTGTATGCATACTTTATATAGGTTTGCTGTAGGTCTATCATGTGTGATTGGCTAATTATGATGCAGACCCCCTGCTTAGACTGTAATTAACATAATTTAATGGCCCTACTTTAGTGTGTGACATGGTGTTATGTGCTACTCCTCACAGCATAGCTTATACACAATAGTAAATATTCATTGAATATATCTGCTTTACCTTGATTGCTGCCTACGTCATCACTGTCATGTGGATAGTGTGCCACACGAAAATGTTAAGCTATGTGCCGTGTCATGCAGAATAGCTTATATAATAGTCAAAATTAATATCATAAAAAATAAAGGAAACTGCTCAGGTGCAAAACCATGCAGAAAATAGCAAGCAGCATACAATGAGTCTCTTCAGACCAAAGTCATATAAATCATACCAAACAGCATACGACAAGTCTCTTCAGACCAGGATTATAATTAACTAATTAAGTCGATGACATCATAATTAAAGCATATACATTTAAAGTGAATAACCAAATAGTATTACAATTCACCTATACATATATATTGATTGTTCACTTTAAATGTATACTTTAAATGTAATTAGTACTTTAAGGTGTACTTGAATGTATATAAAGTGTGTCTTGAAATGCTTTATACTCTTATGGTTTGAAGAAGCCACTTTGGCGAAAGCGCTTACTAGATATCTGCTAATAAAAGATTTGGTTTTAAAGAAGTTAACAGCATTTTGCTTCATTGGATTGGATTATTCTTATATGCCTGGTCTAAAGAGACTTGTCCAATGCTGTTTGGTGTGATTTATATGACTTTGGTCTGAAGAGACTCATTGTATGCTGCTTGCTATTTTCTGCATGGTTTTGCACCTGAGCAGTTTCCTTTATTTTTTATGATTTTATTTCTGTGCCTTCTGCTCAGGAGCATAAATTTTCCTGTGGTACTCATTGTTATTTGGATTATTAGTCAAAATTAATAACTGAATATATCCAGTTTTAATTACTTGCTGCTTATGTCATCACTGTGGCTTGGGTGGTCTTTCCATGATAATATGCTCAATTATGCAGCAGGGAGAGCAAGCACGTCCACCAGGAATTAAAAATTCCTAAAAGTAACAGGACACACACCCCTGATATCAACATGGTGTGGAAGCCTACACAAAGTGGATATGCGGACACGCTTACTCTTTTTTGTTATTCAAGACTTCCACCTCATTTGCATACATATCCATGCCAATAGCCTTGAAACTACATGGTTCATAGCTGTATGAACTAGGTAACAGCATCAATGCACCATTGTACAGACCCAATGCAAAGCCTATAATACATTTCTGACAAATATTATAAAATGAGTTTTTCCTCTTTTTTTTCTATTAAGCATTTTTGCACAATGCAGAGCATAATGCAAACATGCTGAGATTATTAAAAATATTAGTAATTTAACTTATTGCCTTCCTCTTTCTGACATCCACAATATTAATTTTGCACATATTTATATGAGATATAAAATTTTTAGGGGAGGTATATCCATATTTGTGGAGTTTCACATCCCCTTCTGTCTGTGTAGATAAATGTATGCGTAAAAATTCAGCAAACACTAAGGACACTGACATGGAGTCTACATGGATGACTCTCTGATTGTTGGATCACTCAACCTGCTTTCTTTGCATAATATTCACCTCCTTATGAGGTAATTTGCATTCCTCAGAATTTTCTCTGTTTGCACATGTGTGTATGCTGGTAAGCGAAGCTTACTGAATCTAAAAATGTTCACTCTCATGTATGCATCACGGCATGATGTGTACATGAAAAAAATCTTGTAGGCTTTATTGAATTCACCCATGTGTTTTTATTTGACTTTTAAACAAGCCTGTAAACAGTAAAATACTTTTGCACAGACAGCAGAGGAAATAAAACACATCCTGCTTTTTAACACAGAGAGCTCAGTATTTTGTATTTTTCCTGTGTCACTTGCAGTTACTAATGTTTGTAGAAAATCAGTGGTAGCTAGAATACAGTAATCTGATAAAATTAATATATACATAATATTATGGAGCTGCATGTCTTTCTTTGATAATTCCATAAACCTTAGGCACAATCCTCAGAACAACATCTTTTTGAGGTTGTACACACCAATGGCATTCTAAGAGGCCTTAACGTTCTAATTTAGAAATGTGCTCCCCTTTCTAACATTGTGTTTTTTATGATGCTCAGAAATACTTACATTTGATAGTACATTGATAGTGCAACGCTCTATTGATGCTTCTCTAATGTACACCGATCTTGGTTACCCTTTTGTTATATTTAATTGTACTAACACCAATTCTATTTATTTCTCTTCTTCATTTTAATTTTTCCTGTCCGTATTTCTACTTATTCGACAAGAAATCAACTCAAAACATTATTTTGCATCAAGCCAAAGGTCTTAATCTCTGAACTGTGCTGATCCCTAAATTGGCTATATTTAATTAATGTATGTGCAGCCATCGTAGAGTTGTATTTTCATATAATACATTGTGCAATAGACTTTGCAACTGAATGAGGTGAATACTCCACCTAGCACCAAACCACTTTTTCCTTATTAAAGTAAATCCAACAAATATCACACCAAATTTGCGTAACTTCCTAGCTTTGAGCATAAGATACATCAGGTGCTAAAGGTCAGGGAGTTATTACTAATTTTAGCTACTGACCCAAACTTCTTGAAAGGCTGTAGCATAAATTAGATGTAGTCAAACAGATTTTTCATTATTACTGGTTGTTTTTATCTCATACATAACCCTTTTCTTGGTCTGAAACCTGTTCAGTTCACCCTCACTCCACTCAAGCTCACCCTGCTCCCCAACCCTACCCCCAATTCTTACCCCCCATTACTCTAACTTTATTCTAAGTCCAACTCCACCTACTGCATTTATTAACCACTCACTCCCTTTTTCATTCTGTCACCCCATAAACAGTAGGTAACCCCATACTGATCTAATCACTCTCACATTTTCTTCCTTTCCACAGCCTTCCCTCAGCTACTTATCCAACCAACTATATAACTATCTACCACTTACCTGTAAATGTATCTTAATAATATATATGCTTCACTATAACATTTCACACTACCTTAATTCATATTATTATAACATTACACCTAGTCCCTCCATTCTGCTACAGTAGCTAAGATATATCCTACTTTTCTTTTCCTCTAACAATTTTCAACCAGATTAACTGGTGTACTCAAAATCAAGCCACCTGTTTATACATGACACTACTTCACCTAGATACATTATGGTACTTGTATACCTATTTTTACATCTCCACCTGTGTTTCCTGTCACAGCTTACATCCTACTACTCACAACATCTAATACACCACCCACATACTATTACACTAAGTTCCTACATTCTCTCCCATAGTGATATCCTAGCTGCCCCTCACCTATATCAACCTTCACAAATTCACCTATTTAAATACAAGTATTTCTAAACTTCTTCTACCAACAATATATCTTGCCCAGTTCCAAGAGTATCATGTCCACATCAGTATAGCTCTATTCAGAGATATACACCCCAAATCAGGCCCTAAACATTGGAACCATATTCTCTAATCACCATATGCTGCTCATTCCATGTCATCATTATACCCTTCTACCCCCCAGCTATGATTTCTATCATATCAACCTAAGAAGCATCTATTACAAACTTCCACAATGTTATGCCTGGATCATCCAATATTTAATTGATGTTCTAATACTTACAGAAACTTGGCTTTGCAAAGAGACTAAATACATTGAGATATATTCACCAGGCAATAGCTCTGTCAGAAGAGATCAGTTTAACAATAAGGCAGGAGGAGTTGCCATTTTTATAAAAATATGCTAAACCTAACCACCTACCCACAAGCTACTCTGTTTTCAAACTCAGAAACTCTGATAACTCTACTTAATATCAACTTAAATAAAAATATAGCAGTTATAGGTACCTACATCCTTCCTGGAAAAAAAATATCTACCCTGGAAGAAATCTTTGCTTGATCCTTTTCTAATATCCCATATGAAGCCATCATAGCAGGCAATATCAACATAGACTGGCAAACCATAATCTCTACTAACCCCTCCAACTCAATACAGCTCCATACTTTCATACAACTAATCACTATGCCAATTAGACACGATAACACTTCTGGTAAGTACTCCTTCCTTGACTGGATTCTTACAGCTTGTCCTGAATTAATCTCACACTCTGCCACCCTACTTGACAACCTAAGTGATCATAACCCAATATATGCCATTAGAACCTCCAAACCCAACCTCTAAACTCACACAGACAGGTGAGAAATGATCTTTTAACAAACAGATCATCATTGACCCTCTGAAAGCTTATAACTGGGAATCCCTCAAAATATTACAAAAAGATGATTCTGTAGTGGAATTTAATAATGCCTTCATAAGCATTCTTGACTGTCCTTCCCCTACCAGATCAAGAAGAATTAAAAGCAAATGCGGCTCCATGAGAATCTCTGCACAAATGGAACAAAGAAGCAAGAGTCTGTAAAAGAAAACAAAACTGTGATTACTTTCCTAAGATATACACAACTCTGAAAACTAGCTAATGGCCATATGTTACAAGGTGAGAAAAATGGGTCAGTATTATCATCTCGTCTGTTTAATGGATTGAATGCATAAACATTCAACTTTATGCATTGAACCATTAAACAATCGAAATTTAATAAAAAAAAATTCAAAACAAAAAAAAAAATAATTTGTGTAGGCAGGGGACCCTCCGGCTACTTAAATATACCAACTCCTAGATTGCGCTACAGTGCAGGAAAGGGAATCTTCCCTTTCTGCACCATGCTACATTATAGTGCGATCTCGGAGTTGGTATATTTAAGTAGCGGGAGGTGTGGGGGTGCAGGGGGGCTTGCCCCCCTGCTTAAACCCATTAAGGTAAGCATTTGAAGTTTTAATTTTTTTATTTATTTTTGAAGTTACAGAACTTTAATAATATGGTGTTGACCATATTGTATTCAATGTTCCGTAACTTCGAGATTATAATATAGACCCAAGAAAAATACAGTTCAGCACTCCAAAACTCCAACCATAACAACTCTGAGGCCCTCTGGAACTCTATCAATAAGTTATTATACTCTAGAAAAGCATGTCAGCCAACTCCAAATTTCACATTACAAAATAGTAGAGCTAACCAATTCAACATGCACTTCACCAGTACTGCTACATCTATAAATGACAATAGTCTTGAGCAATTTCCACCATTGCAGGAAAGTCCTCATCTAACTACGTATTTCTCTTTTCAACCAGTCCCTGCATTTCTAAACCTATAACTTCTCCATAAGCTTAAACCCACATCACCTGCTCTAGACAACCTCCCTAGTGAATACCTCAAAATTGTCACTGAGGTCATTGCTTACCCCATGTCTATTACTGAAAATGTTGTTTCAGCCTTATGCAATAATCCTATATCCTTTCACTGCACAAAGGTAGTACATCAACTGAAATATGTAATTGCCATTCAATAGCCATTCTATCCCCTATAGCTACAATTCTAGAAATGTATACAGACTCAACTCCTAACTTTTCTATCAGAAAAAAACTTATTTTCTATCACTAAATAATGGTTTCATATCTCAGCACAGCACCACTACTGCCCTACTCCTTTTCAACACCAACATAAATGCATTAATAAATGAAGGAAAACTAATACCTGTGCTATTTGTAGACCTCTCCAAAGCCTTCAGTACTGTTTCCCATGATAAACTCTTACATCAACTATCCAACTTTAGTCTATCAAGTATCCTTACTTTGATTCTTTACCTGGCCAAAAGTGTAAAAGCAGTCAAATGGAAAGAAGACATCACTACCTTTCTCCCAGCTGAAATCAGAGTACCACAAAGCTCCATTTTAGGCCCCTTTCTTTTTAATCTTTTCATTAATGATTTACACTCTGCCTGTAATCATGCAACAATAGTGTAATAAAGTCTGCATGTTAAAAGCAATCTCTTATTGAAACTAGAGTGAGCTTTGATAACAGAAATTGCAGAAAGCATACAACAAATTTATATGGAGAAAAAGAGAAGCGGGAAAAAAACCATGGCTAAGAAGGCACTGGATAAAATTGAAGAGGAGAAGAGAGATGTCAGATATTGAAATGAAACAATATACATCGGCATGAACTGGGATGTAGCTGCTAAGGGAGTAAAGAAGGTAGGTATACTGTGGTGGTGGTGCTGTGGTAGCATTGTCACCTCCCAGTTAGACGTTGTCTGTTCGATTCTCAGTTAGAGCGTCTTCTCTGTGGCGACATGCGTGAATGGGCATTCCTTTGTTGAAGGTTGTGCATTAGGCCCAGCAAGCCAGCATGTCAAAATCTACTGCCAATCATTAGCAGACTGGAGTTCCGCTGTGGTGCCCCCTAACCGGGAAAAGCTGAAAGAAAGAAAGAAACAAACAAATGAGGTAGAATAAGGTAGGTGAAGACTCAAAAGTGCACATGGCTAGACTGATAGAGAAGAGAAAAAATAATCAAGTTATGAGATTATAGAGAAAACATGTAGGAGACATAGTATGTCTTTGTGAGACACTCAGGCCTTTAATAGACAGTAATACTGAAGGAAGATTGGGAGGAAGGGGGATCAAGACCTGAATGATGCAGAAAGGGAAATGTCGCAGGGAAATCTCAGCTAAATGGGTTCCTGTGGCTTATCCATAAATAATGGATGAGTATGAAAAATGGCACTGAATGATTCAGATATGTAGGGCTATTAGATCAGGATAGCAGAGAAAGAATGATAAAAAAGCAAACAAAAAACAACTAGGAAGAAGTGGGAGAGGAAATGCTAAGCATAGTCAATACCTAAGGTGAAAAGGGGCTTTCAAAGGGAACATGTAATGAAGTAGCTTATAGTCTGGTAAATTCTGGTTAGGAGTAGTTTGAGAGGAGGGAGAATAAATAACTTGAGATCTAGGAAATTAAAGATATCACAAAATATTAGACCAACCTATGTGAATAATACAAAAATTGTTGCTGTTTTAAAAAGTTGGCATATAGTTTTTCATTTCCTTTTCTTAAACAGTTGCTGTAATATCTGCTGTAAGTTTTTCAGTATAATATATATTACAGATGTAAGTATTCAGATATCAGGCTGATACCTGTCATGATGTAATATGATTCAGATGGTTAATTAGAGTAGAGTAAGTGGAAAAATCATAAATAGTTTTGCACTTGTATGAATTCTCTGGTAATAAAAGTCTTTATGAATGACTATTTTCCGTGTCAAAGTGGGTGTATGACTTAACTGTATATTTAAGGCAATCAAATACCCATTATGGTTTTCAATAAATCTTTGCTTCTAATTCACCTACATAGAGCTGAGATAACACTGGTAAAATGTATTGTACGAAAGTTGTTCTGAAACACTTTTCTTTGTTTGTTGTAGTGAGATGCATGAGAAAAGACAAATACCTACCCCCCCCCCCCCATGGGAATTTAAAAACAGTGTACTTTTTCTTCTATGAACACTTTGTCATGTCATCTTCAGGCCCATTTGTATACAAGTTGGAACATTTTTTTCTTATTATTGTTATAGTGTGCTACTTCCTATGTTTTTCAGTTATTTTCTAATAAAGCATCTAACTTCAAAGACCTTCAAGTCATGTGACATATCAATCACTTTACTTAACTGTGGCAGGATAGGGAAGTAGCACTGTTTTTTCAGCTTGGTGAAATGATTAGCAGAATAAACTGCCACTTCAGAGAGTAAGGCACAGACTTGGTGGTGCTTCTTATCGCATTGTGGTGATAACCTTTATAGGCTTGTACTAATCTGAAAAGATACATAAAGCTCACTTAGCTTGCTACCAGGCTTCAGGAAATTAATGATAAAAAATAGAAAATACCAATAATTTCATTCACATAAGGCTTTTTCAGCATTCTTCATTTATTTCTATGTTTTAGAGTATGGCAACTATTAAAAAATGCAAATGAGCAGTAATGGCACATGCGTTATGAGATGTCCTTCTATTTTTGGAATAATCGCCCAATAGCCATCAATGTCAAACCTTTCCATATACAACTTGTACATAATGCGTTTGTTAAGTTCCTTTACAGAACAAGGTGGATACATTGAGACCAACACTGCCTCATCTTTAACTGTATTTTATATTTAAACTACTTAAAGTGGGACATTGGTTCATGATAGGAAGCAGACATTTTAGACCATCTGTGTTTCTTTACTCCTTCTTGTCCCAGGAATTCCAGTTGGCTTTCCTGTACTCCATAAAATGTGGAAACAAGGATGCACAATTTACAGTCACTCAGTCTAGAATTTAATATTTATTATACTTCATGATATACCATACATTTTTTTATTTGACTTGGTTAATCCCACTAGGCTAATGGCCTCTTTTCTGGGGAGATCCAAGCTTGGATTTATACTAATAATATAAATTTGGACAGGGCATTAGGTAACTTCTACTCTTTTCTGATTGGTGCCATAGTATCTTTTACATCCACCATAGCTAACACCAACTCAAACAAATGGGAATTTGGTTTAACAACTCATCCAAAGGACAAGATACATACCCTTGAGTGCAGCATCCCTTTATGCTACATTGCAGTTCCAGCAATCAATCTACCTGGTGTGGGAATAGAACCCATAGCCTTTTATACCAAAGGTGAATGTGCTGCCTGTTGCACCACTGACAGTCTTAAATTATGATCCTCAAAAATGTATTTATTCTTCTGGTACAAGTTCCACAGCATCACTTAATCTACATAAATGTGTCTTCATTCTTAACAGTACATTGAATTGCACTAAAATCTCTTTCCAAACCATAAATGATAAGAAATTAAACACTTATTCTCAAGATAAATGAGGTTTGAAATGCAAGCCACTTTGTCTCTCTGTTTTGCATAGAATGTGGAAGCATGTGTATTTAAGGAAGGCTCTTGGGCTTCCACCATAAATTCAGCAAGGCAGCAAAATGTTGGCATGTTTAATTTCTTGCAATCCATATTAAGAAGTAGTGATAGGGTATGCTCAGTAATTGACTTAAGTTAGTTGCCTAATGGATAAGGCATTGGCCTTCCAAGTTAAGGATTGTGGGCCCATCCTTCAGATGAGATGTTAAACTGAGGTCCCATCTACGCAATTTGGCAGTAGCAACATGTGATATAAAATATCCCATGATACTTATTAAAAAATAGTAGAGGAGAGGAAGTGTCCTTGCTTAATTTCCCTTAGTAAGTATGAATAGCACCTCAGGTCTCCCCTGAAAAGATACCACTGGATTAGAAGGACTAACCCAGTCAACAAAACAAAACTAACCAAATAAATAAATACATACTACAATCTGTAGTTAGTCTCATGTGATTTTAGTAAGAAATTGCTATCATTTTTTTCATATAAAATGCACAACCCTGGCTTAGTGTCTGCAAAATATATTGGTGGTTCATTCTATTGTTTATCACTTATTAAGATATTACAAAATATATATAGATGATTATAATAATAAAATAAGGGGTCTGGTAGTGATTTTCATCTATTTATAAGTTAATTGCAAATTTAAAATAATGACACTTTAACAAAATGTTACCATGGTATCTTTCTGAAACTCATTTCTGTCCTCCAGGCACTCAGGAAAACATTTGCCTGGGTTATACAAGTATTCTTCAAACATGAAATCTCATATAAATAATTATTTGTACTTGCCAATCAAGAAGAGATGTTAATGGATACCATATGGTTATAATAATCCAGTGTTGTATAAAACATTGCTACCTTAGCCTAAAATGCTATTTAAGGAGAACCCTTGGAGGTTAGATAATAGTTCATAAGATGATTGCAGGAGACACAGTTAATTTGCTTGATATAGATAAAATGTCATTAACCTACTGCGGTGGTGGTGCTGCGGTAGCGTTGTCACCTCTCAGTAAGAATTTGTCCTGTTCAATTCTCAGCTAGAGCGTCTTCTGTGTGGAGATATGCATGAATGGGCGTTCCTTCGTTGAAGGTTGTGTGTCAGAGCTGGCAACTCAGCACGTGAAAATCTCCTGCCAATCATTAGCAGACCAGAATTCCACTGTGGCGACCCCTAACTGGGAAAAGCCGAAAAGACACAACAACAGATAAAATATCATTAACCTGAATTATGTTAGAGGGAGACAGAAAATGAGAAGCTAGAAAGGGAGGGAAACAAATTTTAGTGAAAAAGCTGGGGACTGAACCTAGGACATCATACACACAAATCATGCATTCTACCACTGATTCAACTACTTATACTCCATTAGAAAAACTTGACAATATAACACAAATGAGCACCTAAAATGAATGATTGCAGTTGCATCCAAACCAATACAGAACATAGCATACTATTTGTCAGTCTGATAGTGTGCATTTCAGAGTTCTGATGTGCACATTACAAAATTATAACTTATTCATTTTTGTAAAGATCATATTCTGAAAATGTTAACATGGGAGCACCACGTCCAAAGAATATAAATCAGAGATGACATAAAGCTACAGAGATTTAAACTTGGCGTCCCAGTCCAAGTTCATTTTTATCAAGGCCATAGTTTCACCTAAAGCTACTCTCTCTCTGTCTTTCTCTCTCTCTCTCACTCGCTCTATGTGTGTGTGTCTGCTCGTGTGCGCGCATATGTGTGTGTGTGTGTGTGTGTGTGTGTGTGTGTGTGTGTGTGTGTGTGTGTGTGTGTGTGTGTATGTGTGTGTGTGTCTGTGTGTGCACACATGTGTGGATAGATAGATACAGATATGCAGATCATTTTTTATTATTAAGAACACTTTGAGCCAAATATCAGTTTGCAGGATACAAATCTTCACACACCTTTTCACATTCATACCAACAGATGAAAGAATATCACTGTGGGAGAAGACAGTAAGACTTTCAAGCTGTTTTCAAAAAAGTGAAGACAGGACACAGAGCTGTGCATTTATTTCTCTGATAGCAGATTATTCTATTTACATGATAGCTGCTTTTTTTTTTTTTAAATAATATGAAATAATCATGAAAATGTATTTGAGAGCCTGTGTGGGGTATTTCAGCCCTGTGTTGTGAGGTACCAGACAATATTTAAAACTAACAAGCTGATTGCAATGTAAACAGAAAACATAAATAAAATCAAGATTGTGTAATGTTAATCAAATATGTATGATTAGCAATTGAAGGCTATTAGAATATGTTTCAATTAAGCTATGACCTTCCTGTCATTAAATATTGTTCAAAAATCAAGAAGCAAGCAATCTTTAAAAAATGATTATCAGGTAACAATCCCTGTACTAAGATATTTC
The DNA here is from genome assembly GCF_019279795.1 of Protopterus annectens. NCBI lineage: Eukaryota > Metazoa > Chordata > Ceratodontiformes > Protopteridae > Protopterus > Protopterus annectens. The sequence continues at coordinate 519,883,498 of NC_056735.1, forward strand.
ATATTATTTTCATATATTCAGATTTTATAAGTTTTAAAGCAAAAGTTATGTAACAGATTAAGTCAAATTGTATAAACTGTGATAGCAGTTCAGAACTGTGCAGCATTCAGACTTATTCTGTAATTTTTTCTGTTACCCTTTGTGCTTCATTGTAGTCAATCAATTTAAAAGCACAATATGGACCTTTTTGCCCTCAAACAGTGTACTGTATCAATATTTACTCAGTGATTTGATCCATTAACAAGATATGATAGAAAAGCCCTGTAGGTGAATTACATTACTAAATGCCTTCTATTTCATTCTGGTTCAGAGAACACTGACAATGACAGAATATTTTCAAAGGATGGGGTGTCTTGTACAGTGAGGAAATAAGTGAAGTTAAAAAAATAGCTTAGATGAATCAGCAGGAAAGCTGCCTTTAAGGGGTCTTAGATTATGTTTCTGTTGGATAACCTATTTTACTTACTGTGCTATAGACAATTCATTTAAGACCTCCCTTTTGAGCCTTTATAATTGCTCAGAGCAATATTACCAGCATTTACTTTCAGCTAAAAGTTTGACAAAATATAAATGGCAAAGAAAAATGCATACTACAACAAACAGGTGAAGTGAAAGTGGTTTCTATTAATAAAAGGTAATTTTCCTCAACTGTATAAAATTCTCATTTCCAGTCATTATTTGTATAACCATTCTAACAGTAATGTTATTTTGGAAAAATTCAACATTTAAAAAAAATATATTTTCCTAATTTGGGGGTTTGGGGGTCCAATGTGCAGATACATTTAATTGAATTGAAAATGTAAATGCAAGCTATTCAACTCTACTTTACACTTTGTTTGGTTTCATCAATGAGAAATCTAACTGCATTATAGGAGGGAACACTAAAACCTAAGTAAACGTCTTAAGTGCCTCTTTTGGGATAAAATGCGAAATTATGTCATATTAAGATAAATGTGCATGAATTATAATTAGCTACATCATACTGCTTTAAGTCTGTGTGTTTTGGGGTTAATGGTCTCTTAAAAAAATCACGTAAAAATAAGATGCAGAAATTCTTAGTCATTGCTGTTAAGGGTGAGTTAAAAACAGATTTTAGCCCTGCAATCTGTGTTACTGGATGGGTTCTGCATTCATTGTTCCAGCAAATTTTCAAGCCTTCCTTTACTAATTGTATCATAGCCCCTTCACAAGACAGTATTCTTGTCTGATACATCATTATTCGGCCCATTTTTGAAGTTGATCTATATTACATGCTCATTTTTACTCCAATTACCTAAAAATAGACATTTCACTTGTATGCAATCCATCCTTTCAGCTGGCACAATGCTGGAGACCTGAGACAATATTATCAGCATTAAGTACTCTTCAGAAAGTTGACTACTTCATCCCTCCAAAATGTTAAAGACAGTTGATGCAGCTATGAAAGAAATGGGAATTGAATTTATACTGGTCTCTACTGAAAGAAAGTTTCCAAGAGAAAGCTCAAACCAATTTCATCACCATTATAGATATGCAAAGTAGAGTCTTAAGAGTAAGCAGGATGGTTGTCCACAGTGGTATTCCATGATGAATTTATCTCCAAAACCTAGATGTTAGCTCTGTGGCATAGAGTGATATAACCATGACAAAAATACAGATGTCATGGGATCAACTAGTGATCCTAGCACAGGAGCAGTTGCCTTGGGTGGACTGGCAGAAGAATGAGGGATGGCATGTGCTAACTTGTCTCAAACCAGGAGGGAAGCTACTTACCTGGGAATGTGTGCTGCATTAAAGCTCCTCAGTGGAGACTACAGAGCCAGCATAACCATTTGTTCATGTGGCTGGGATGCCTGCCGGCCTATGTCATCTAAAGAAGAGAATGACAGTCCCAATGAGTACTCATTTAATTTCTAACCCCACATTTTTCCTGGACATGTATAGAAAAACATTTTATGTTTGTCCTAAATAACAGTGTCTTCCATGAGGTATGCCAGCATCACTCCAAGAATGTTTGACCCTCACATTTGGGAAACTCAATAGATTATAGAACATTTCATCCTGCCGAACAAATGGATAAGGTAGAGCAAACCTAAAATGGTTTCAATGGCCAGATGGAAAGACAGGAGTTCACAAGATTAATAGAAAGAAAAATGTTTTGAAAGTCAAAAAACAGCCAACTCCACTCTGAATTCCAGCAACCTATATGAAGGTCATATTTTTTTGTCAAGGTACTGACTTAACTCATTACATCTGAGTAACACCTCCGGGGGGGTCTATATTAGAACATCAAATATTTAACAGTTTGAATCACTAAAGGTCGACCTTTAGTGATCGAACTGTTAAAACATCGAATGCTCAGAAAATAAATACAAATAACAAAAATAACTAAATGGTGTAGGCAGGGGTCAAGCACCACTGCGCCCCCTGCTACTTAAATACATCAACTCTGAGACCACACTACATTGAAGTAAACAGAAATCTCCTCTTAAGGAGATTTCCGTTTACTTCTTCGATGTTCTGCAGTTTCGCTATTCTTGTGTCGACAATGTAAGATTCAACATTGTCGGCTTTCGAGAATTTAATATAGACCCGCCTCTGGGTGCATCTGCAGTTAACTCCTACTGACTGATGCCTCTAGGCATCAAATATTGCTTGCTCATATTTGCATCAATAATTCAAAAACATGCTATATACAAGGTTTTAAAAGATTTCATCTTAAAGCGTATATAATGTCAAAGTCAATTGCATTAATATTTGACCTCTGTCTAGTGCAGGTAAAGAGATATTAACTACTGTTTTTTATGATAATTTCTATCTATATAATTTTCACATTTTTCTAAATATCTCAACAATCAAGTAAAACAGATAGAACTCCTTAGCCTTGTATGAAAGCTCTCAGCTAGATGAATAAAATGTTGCTAACAGTAAGTGTGTAACTTGAGTGATTGTGGGGATATTGTAAGTTGTTTACAAAATATTATTTAACATAATAGTTACTGTGTTTACTGTGACTTATAAAATTAATTTTAAGACCTAGAAACTAAAGAATACTACCACTATAAAAATAGTTTGTGATAAAGGGTTTGTCATTTATACTTCTTTCATAACCCCTGGGGTTCCAGAGATATGAACATTTGCTTGAAATGTATGGGCATAGTTTGATTCTGTAAAAAGGCTTAAGCTCCACCTGTTGGCAGTCACAGTGCAAACTTCCTGAGCTTCATTGGAGTGAATGAGTTAATCCAGTTTTGACAAATCTAATACATCATCAGTTCTTGAATCATTTAAAATTACATTGTTATAAATCTGTAATGATTTGTTTTAGCTGCTGTTAGTATTAATAATGTGTACAATGGAATAACGATTTAAATAAGGAGGCAGCGGATGTAGTTTGATAAATTCCAAAGATACAGTTTTCCTCTCGTTGATATTCTACAACTATGAGTTATACAAATCATGCTATTGACAAAATTAAATAACTGATAAGACTGTATCTGCAAATGGGTTGTTATCTTATCCTATGGAAGCAAAACATGTTAGATTCTTACTAAATGTGTCTAGTGATGTGCTGATATACAACATAATCATAATATCAGCTGCCAGTCTAAATATTTCCATTTAAGAAGACATAAGCAGAGGGTGATATACATACTACCTGACTCTAATATTTGTACATTAACAAGACTCTGCCTCTGCCACACATTTAGCATTATTATGGAATATGATTCTTAGCCTCCTCTCTTATGTCATAACACACCATAATGATATTATTCAGTGACTTGCATAAATATGATAATATGGTCAGTTATGTGACCAGTAAATGTAACTTACAACACAGATTCCCCATATGCTACCCACAGGAATATGTACTAGTCAGAAACCTATTTTTCTTTTTTTTTTTTTTGGTTGACAGCTATATTAATGAAAATATCATTAGTACCTTGATCAACACAAATCATAATGAATACCACTTTTTGAGTGGTTTTGGTGTTATTAGTCACATGATGACTTCTTTACTAACTTTCTGGAATTAACAGTAAGAGATAATACAGTCAACCTAGGGTACACTAATTCTCAATCAGTTCAGTATGATTAAGTGCATAATATTTGTAGATTATGTATGTGCAATGACTAAGACCTATATCTCTATTAACAAGACTTTCCAAAATTATTGTTTAATAGATTTACTTAACAGGAATTATCTAAATATATCAGGGTTAATGCCTTTTATGGCACTAATAAAAACCTAAGCAAGCTTGTGAGCCATATTATCTAAGTGATAGAGTGAGATATTCCTACTGTAGTAGTGCTTTTAGACCTTTATAAAGCATCATATTCACCTTTATTTTGCAAATTTCCTTTCCCAGTTTCAGGGGGTAATCATATCTTTCCAATATGAAAAAAATATTTCTTAGCAAAATCATAATCAGACGGCTTTTCCTTGAAGAATGAAGTAGTGCCTTTTTGTGTTTCACTACTGTTATCTAGATTAGTATATGATGTTTTTTTTTTTTTTTTTTTGTCATAAATGAGCAGGAAGTCTGCCCAAACTTACAGAATGAAAGATGAAGGGCTATACAAATCATTCTGCTGGAACCCTTAAGAAGGCTGAATATTACTGCAAAATGTTCTGGAAGATCGCTATTTATTCCATGCCCTGCACTATGATTACCTTTCAAATCACTATCAGTCTTTTGATGAGACTGTCTGCTTCAGGATAAGTCTAATAGTCACAGTCTGATAGAAGTGAAATTCTGAAGCTGCAGTCCATATTTCTGTATATGGAGCTCCATATTGTCACTATTCTCTCAGCCAGTTAAACATATATTTTTGAGAACTTGAAACACAGCATGGGGGGGGGGTGGCAGGCAATGATGGATCATGTTAATTTACTTAGAACTTGAACAGGACAGATAGCAAAAAATAAGAATATGGATGTTTGCATACACAATTTTTTTTTCAAACTAGTGTATTGCACTGATGGCGACATTACAGTAATTTCATATGAAATAGATTTTAATAGAAATACAGGTATTGTTTAAGCTATTGTCCATCAAATTGTCTCCTATAGACAGAGAAATACTGAGGCAGAGAGAGAGAGAGAGAGCATGAGAAGGGCACAGAGAGATAAAGAGGGAAAGGAACAAAATGAGAGGCAGAAAAATAAGAAATGTATTATATATTTCTGAGTAACACTGTTAAAGTAAAAGGTAATATTTAATGCCATATTTTTCCCATGACTGCTAGAATAAATACAGGCTGCACTTGTTTAGCAATGCAGCAATCATTCAGTGTTTGTTTTTTAAACAATATAAATATGTCTCATTCTTTTCTTTTACTGCAGACTAGCCTTCAGGTCTGATGAACATAAGAATTAGTGATATAAGGAAGATAAGGGAACAAATGAAATGAACTGCACACCCTTCAAATTCACATCACTGGAATAACAAGTAAGTGTGCAAAGCCTTTAACATACATCAGCAGTGGTAATTCCATTACTCACTCTCCCTCAGTGAAACGTTGTGTAAAACGAAGAAAGAGTAAAGAAAGAAAGACAGAGGGTATTATGTTTATCTTTTGCACTGTTAATTACCGTTTGTTTGCATGGTGCTGTATTAAGTTAACTACCTCTTAGAGGAAGTGAAGGCTAACTGAGGCATTTTCGACCTTATGTTAGAGTGCCGAGTAGTGCAATGTCAGCTGCTAGTCCATTATATGCCAAGGTCTGAGTAGCACCTTAATTGCAGATAATAAGGGTTGAAAATGAATGCGTGGCATTTTAGTCACATTACTGAAACGCATAAATGAAGGATACGAGTAATAATGGGCTTTTTTCTGCAAATCAGCTTGGAAGCAGCAAACTCAGTTTTCAATGTTACTTTTTTTCTCTGAAAGGTCATTTATATAGAACTCCATAAATATCTGTACACTCATTAATTAGATATATTGTGTCTTGTTAGGTAATTCAATAGAGCACATCTTAAAACAAAGTAAAATATTTTCTATTTTCTTGCAGGCACTGTTAGTTTTACTGAAGTAATTGGAGTATTCTGAATTATAGAATGTCTACCTTCTTTCCTTTCATTCTATAAAAATACAAAACGCATTAAGCTATAAGTCTCGATTACACGTAACAATAGCATATTATATTGTTCTTTTCTTTTGTTAATTATACAAAAGGCAGCTGCAGTAATCAGTAAGTTAACAGTGTTAGTTAGGTAATACCTACCTGCTTATCTATTGTAGCTTGCAATGGATTATATTTTATCATCCTTTTCTGTCTTATTTCTGAAAGAATGTATTAAATTTACAGTGCTACATGACAATGTTTGATAATGAACAGTTTAAAATAAAATTAACCATCTGATGTAAATGAGTTGAGCTTTTTTGCTGGTTTATGCTTTTAAATTTCTGAAGAAAGAAATATTGACAATAACTTAAGCAGCAAAGCCTTTGCAGTTTTAAAAATGGAACTTTTTACAAAAAAAATTAGATAAGAAAAAATTGTAAATTAAATTATTGATTTCAACGGTACATAGTCAATAAATAAAAAAGTGCCAAGTCCCAGTAAGATTTACTGTGTCACTGATTTATATCATTGGAACCTGTTCTCTCACACCAGACATAAACAAACTGAACAGATCTATTACTTTTTCAAGGCAAACACAGCCCTGAGGTGTATATAAATCTACACTCATGATAAACAAAACATAAAAACATTAAATTTAACACCGTTTCTTGTTCCTTTCCCAAAATGTGTATGTGTGAGTGTGTGTGTGTGTGTGTGTGTGTGTGTGTGTGTGTGTGTGTGTGTGTGTGTGTGTGTGTGTCTGTGTGTGTGTGTCTGTGTTTTACATATATGTAGAACTACTGTAATATTACATCAAAATTAAGATACATAAAAAGAAAATAATGTTTATACAAGGAGTTCCTCAGTGTATATATATATATATATATATATATATATATATATATATCTGTGTGTATGTGTGTGTGTGTGTGTGTGTGTGTGTGTGTGTGTGTGTATGTCTGTGTGTGTGTGTCTGTGTTTTACATATATGTAGAACTACTGTAATATTACATCAAAATTAAGATACATAAAAAGAAAACAATGTTTATACAAGGAGTTCCTCAGTGTGTATATATATATATATATATATATATATATATATATATATATATATATATATATATATATATCTGTGTGTGTGTGTGTGTGTGTGTGTGTGTATATATACCAGCTCTGAGATTATACAACAGTGGGAAAAGGACAGATTTGCAATTGACAGTATTCTTTGATCTAATGGCATTTTGTTACAAAAAGCTGGCTAACAAAATATTTGATATTCCAATCATTCAACTAAATGCATGGAATTTATATAGATATATGGGCATTAATGAACTGGTTGAATGGTGTGATCAACTCACTGAAAAAAAAAATTGTCACAACTGATTAAAAATCAGCTAATAGAACATTGTTGGCTTTTATTTCGGTGCAAAATTGTAAACAGTGGGAAACGGAAAGATGTTCATCCTGTTACACTGTTGCAGTCATCACACTTGGGTTATCTGCCGTCAGGCAGTCCCTCAGTCGGCCCGAGATATATTTGTTTGTATGTGCCTATTTTTTCGTTTGCACGTCTTGTGGTATGCTTTGTTACAATTCTTGCAATCTTTCTTTGTAAAAGCATGTAATGTAGTGTATCTCTGTATTTCTTCCTGATATTTCATATAGCCATGGTTGTAATCTATTAGCCTTAATGAAGCTGGCTACTATTTCCAAATGCACATACTATGTTTATATATATATATATATATATATATATATATATATATATATATATATATATATATATATGTATAGGTTCATAGGTTCATAGGTAGGTACTAGGCTATCTGCCCGAAGGCATTTATAAGCCTAGCCAGAATGTGTTGGCTTTCGCCACCCCCTTAGATTAGTTCCCTGTGCCTTTGTCCAGCAAAGCCATTGAAGTGATCCCTGGGGTAAACTTTCTGTTTCCAATCCACTCGTCAAGGTTTCCCTTGGAGAGGGTTAGCAAGGACCTCTGCCTAATGTAGACTAGATTGGAATCATGTTCCAGAGCAGGAGAAGTCTTTGGGACAGGAATCTGTCCCTCCAGCACATCCTATTTATTGTTGTGGTGAGGTTTAAATCCCTGGAGCATGTGGCTCGAGGGGATATGGTTTTCTTTAGGTGGAGCATGTCCATCAATTATGGGTTGGACATGGCCTTGTATGTCAGGCAGAGATCACGTCTGAGTAGGTGGAATGCAACAGAGTATAGCTGGAGTTTCTTCAGTCGAGCTGCATAGGGCATCTACTTGAAGTCAGTGATTCTCTTGGTGAGGTACTTCTGTGGTCTTTCCAGTTGTTGGAAGGTGTCTTGTAAAGTACATCCCAAATGGGGCATTGTACTCTATGATGTGTCTGATGAGTGATGCATAGAGGGGCCCAATTACCTCTTTTGATCTGGATGCAAACCCTTTTGTGATTAGGTGGGCCACATTGAAGGATTTTCTAACCACTTTGGCAATGTGATTATCAAAGGAGAGGTTACTATCTACTTGGGTCCCCAGATCCCTTATTACGTCTTCCGTATTTAGGGGGCTACCACCTATGTGTTAGTTTGTGGGTTCTTTGTTTTTTCCAAAGGGGATGACTATGCACTTTTTGGCATTTAGCTTGAGGTCATGGTTTTGACACCAGGTATCTGTCTCAGTGAGACCCTTTTGGAGGATGTCTGTGTCAGCCGGAGAGTCAATTATAGCCTCTAGTTTGCAGTCTTCTGTGAACTTGGTCAGCCATAGTCTTCCTGTGCTTGCCTGTACCTCTGAGAAGTATATGCTGAACAGGAGCAGTCCTAGGACTGAGCTCAGGGGAACACCACTTGTAACCAGTTTAGAGTCAGACCTAGCTCCCACAACACTTACCATGTTGGTTCTGTCCATGAGCCAGTTGGCAACCCATCTCATGGCGTAGGGGTTTATGTTCAGGCTGGTGAGCTTGTCTATATTACCTGAGTGGGGAATGGCGTCAAAGGCCTTTGCAAGGTCTAGGTATGCTGCGTGGACTACCTTTCCCTCATCTATAGCCTTGGTAACTGTCTCAAAGAAGTCCCCCAGGTTTAGGAGGCATGATCTGCCCTTAACAAAGCTGAACTGGGTAGGGTCCAGTGTTTGAAGGTTTCCAATGTCTCTGTTAATGAGATCCATGATGATGCGCTCCATAGCTTTGCAGACCAAGCTAGTCAAGCTTATAGGGTGATAGTTCCTGGGGTCCATTGTGGCTCTACCTTTGTGGAGTGGAATAACCATTGCTGTGCGCTACTCTGTGGTCAAGTAGTCTGTGGAAAGGCTGAGTTTAAACAGTGTGTTTAGGTGAGGGGTTAGTTCATCCTTGAGCTCATGTAGTATGCAGCCTGGGACACCGTCCAGTCCCAGTGATGCTGTGTTTTTGGCTTTGGAGAGGGCTGTTTTAACCTGAATGTTTGTGATTTCAGGGGCACTACATTCTTCTGGTATAGTTATGGGCCCTTTTGGGGGTGAGAGGAGGGTGAAGTTTGCACGGAACCTGTCTGCCAGGATGTTGGCTATATCAGTCGGTTCAGTGTATTTTGTGTCATTCTGCACTAACTCTGAGCAGATCTGAGAACTGCCACTTAGATTCTTGACATAGCTAAAGAATGCCTTGTGGTTATCTTTGGAGTCCATGGCAATTTTTTTTTCGAAGCTAGCCTTGGATGATTTTATGAGGGAACATAGTTTCTTGCTGATACTGATCAGGGATGTCTTCCCTTCTTGGGATTTTACTCTTTTCTGTACTAGTTTCCTCCTTCTATTGTATAGCTTGTTTACGGCAGGGATCCACCAGACTGGTTTCCTTTTCTTGGAGGAATGAGTCTTGATTTTGTTTGGGATACCAAGATCCATGCATTCTTGTAGATGCACATAGAGTGCATTAGTAAAGGATTTTGCAGCTTGGGACAGCGTTATCCTTTAACATGGAGGCTTTGAAACTTCCCACCTTGGTCTTGCTTTTGAAAAGTTTTTCATGATGGTTTCTTTGACGGTGGCAGAATGTGGATATCCAGATTGATTAGTTTATGGTCAGATCTAACCAGTGAGGGGTTGACCTCCAGTGTGAACCACTGGTTTCCCATGTTGGTGATGACCAGGTCCAATATGTTGTCACCTCTGATGGGGGTGTTGACCAGTTGATCCAGGGTGTTTGAGTTTATAAATTCTAGGAAATGTTGAGCAAGGGAGCTTGTACTTGAGTAGTTCTCCCAGTTAATGTTTGGGTAATTGAAATCACCCAATATCAGGGTGTTTGGTAGGACCTTTATGTTTCCCAGTGTTTCCAGGAATGAGGAGTGGGGGTCCTGGGACATAGTTTGTGATCTATAGCAAGCTCGAATTTGAGTAACAGTTTTGCCCATTGTTAGTTGCATGTGGATGATCTCTGAAGCATCGTGCTGTGCCACTAACCTGGAGGTGTGGGTATCCTTGATGATTATGGATACTCCCCCGCCTTTTGTATTTTGGTCCAGGTTTTGTGGCCAAAATGTGTGGTATGAGTTGTAGCCTGGTAGTGCTGGGGTTCTCTCTGGAGCCTTAAACCAGGTTTCTGTTACTGCACATATATCAATTTTCTCCATACTGAGGAATGCCTTAAGTGCATGCATTTTGAGGTTTAGACTTCTGGCATTGAGTAGCATTACCCTCAGTTTTTTGTTACTTGTGCTATTTACAGCAGTGGGTTTGTCTCTTGAGCCTTGCCTAAAGAAGGCACTATGGGGGTGGCAAGAGCATTGGCCAGTATTTGAAAGCCTAAGTATGACAGGTGCAAGCCGTCTCTAGCGAAGCAGCATGGCTTGTTGAGCATGTCATCCCAGGCTGACAGACACTGGATCCCCTTTGAATAACACCAGAAGCTTAGACAATTCTTGAAATTGATAATTTGTTCTCTATACCGTGGTATCATTCTTGGTGAGGGTAGGATGCTACTCAGGGTCAGGGCCATACCAGCCTGGGCTATGTGATCAGAGAGCTCCTCCATGTCTCTTTTCATGTAGTCCAGGGAGGTATAGCTCATGTCATTCACACCAACATGGACAATGACAGAGTCATATTTGTACTTGTTCTGGAGTGACCTGAGTGCTTGTGTTATGTGGTGGATCCTGGCACCTGACAGGCAGCTAACAGTAACCTTCTCCTTGTTCAGCCTAGTGAGTGGGACATCAGTGTGACTGACTATAGAGTCACCTATTACTAGTGTGTTGGGTATGTTATTTTGCCTTAAGGGCTATGATTGTGTGGCACACTGGTTTTGTGAAGTATGTTTTTCATGGTTTGTGTTGGGGGGGGGGTGGTGGTTGCTTGGATGTCTGCTTTGGAGGCCTCTGTTGCTTTTGCAGATTTTTATTTAGAGCCTCTGAGTATGTTTTCATGTATTTATGTGTGTTTTTTGCCGGTGCTGGTTTCATAGGATTATGTGAGACTCATGGTGTGATGCAAGTAATTCCCTTCTCCTCTTGACTGCCGGGTCCAGTCTTGGGTTGAGAGAGCTTAACCTCCAGTTTGGCTGTATAATTGCATCTCCCGCATGTATTAGTGTTTGTTGGAAGGAGGAGAGGGTTGTCTGTGTACATGAGGCAATTGTAACATTGCCTCAAAATGCCCAGATTCACCAGTTGGACCAGAGAGTACACCTGAAACTGCCCTTTGGACATGCCTGGATAGGTACAGTGAACTGTTTTACTGATTGGCTGGTAACATCGAATAGAGACCCTTGTCCTTCTCTACAGTATGGGGGGGGGGTCTAGTGCTAAGGTTTATTAGTGCTTGCTATGTGTTTTGAGCAAGTGCCGGTATGAGAAGTGAATAGTTTGAGTGCTTAAGTTGAAACTTTGTCTAGTTCCAAGGGAAAAATTGAAGAGTAGACTTAGTGGAGCCAGGAATAGTTATACCCTAGCTAACCAGTGCTGCCCGGCGTGCAAAACCTCGCAAATGTGGGCTTTATAGCAGGGAAATGAAAGAGATAGAAATGAGCCCGAAATGGCCAATAAACTATTCATTTCTGAGCTGAAACCACTCCTCCAGGGATGGATAGGCTGATCAAAGCTCTCTCTCTCACAGTGAACAGAGAAACTTTCTTCTATCCAAGTAAGGTATGGGCAAACACAGAAATTTGTAACACAGCCCTGAATTCAGCACTAACCTAAAAACTGGACTATACTAGCTTAGAAAGGCAGGAAAACAAGTATATTTCTTTTGTTTTTTTTTTTTCAGAAAATAAAGCAGATACAATAAAAAAAACACTTTAAATGCACAGAAATGGCTCTCACACTTGAGTGTGTAGCCTACAACAGTTAAACAGGTAATTTAAACATAAAAAAGTCTTTAACGTATAAAGCCACACCTGACAGAATAAATGCCTCTGTGCTTCCACAAAGCCTGTGTAGATAATGTCCAAACACACTAAGCAACAATAGGCAACCACCAGCTTGACAAAAATCCAGTATGGCAGTATTAAATGTAAAAATAGAAAACATTTATTCATTAAGCGCTTTCACATCTGCTTCCTCAGACCGTAAAACTTTTCCAAAACTGACACTTATTCATGTGATAAAATCAATTGCTCAATTAACGTTTTTTCAAATTTTTAAAAAGACACAGTGTGCTATTAATACATTTTCTAATGCATACATTGTATACAATGGCTTGCCTTATAAATTAAGGTAGTCATATCCTAACTTTTTATTGTTCTTGTTGTTATTATGAATAACAAGTTATATTAAAGCACTGATGTTTTGTATAAAACCCGCATTTAGAAAAAAAGGAAGAAAAGAGGAATATTATAAATAGATAAAACATATATAAAGGTGTTATTATAGCATATGCTGTACAAAATAGGGTATGACATTGTTGTAAAGTACTCAAAAGATTTTATAAATGGAATTGATATACCATATAATAATGCATAAGCAAATACATTATGCCTAAGCATCACATTCGAATTAATAATTTGCTACCGTACCAGTAATAACAAATTTGTATTTTGAGTTATAGGGTATTAATATAGGCAATTATTGATTAGACATTGATGCATATTTATACAAACTCTGCATGTGTATTAAAATATGAAGCATATATTTGTCTTCTCTATTTATATACTTGCAGTAAGTAGATGTTATGCAGCACAAAACACCCGGTGCTTTAATATAATTTGTTATTCGTAATAACAACAAGAACAATAAAAAGTTAGGATATGACTACCTTAATTTATAAGGCAAGCCATTGTATACAATGTATGCATTAGAAAATGTATTTATAGCACACTGTGTCTTTTTAAAAATTTGAAAAAAGTTAATTGAACAATTGATTTTATCACATGATTACTATTTAAGTAAGTGTTTGAGTTTTGGAAAAGTTTTATGGTCTGAGGATTAGATGTGAAAGTGCTTACTGAATAAACGTTTTATATTTTTACCTTTAATACTGCCATACTGGATTTTTGTCAAGCTGGTGGTTGCCTATTGTTGCTTAGTGTGTTTGGACATTATCTATAAAAAAGACTTTGTTAAAGTGCAGGTAATAAAATAAGTACAATATGTAGCTGAAACAAACTTTTTAAATCACAGAAACTCTAGAAAATCGACGTTTTAGTTGGAATTAGCTAAAGGCAGCAAGAAAATGCAGAAAAATGATACTTAATCACTCCAAAGTCTCTATTTTGTCTCTCTGCTGTTGTAGAACTCTGCAGGGCTCCAGGCACGAGCTTGTTAAGCTGTATACAAGTGCAAAAACATTGCAAATGCAGGTTTTATAGCAGGGAAATGAAAGAGATAGAAATTAGCTCAAAAATGGCCAATAAATTACTAATTTCTGGGCTGAAACCACTCCTCCAGGGACAGATAGGCTGCTCAAAGCTCCTTCTCTCACAGTGAACAGAGAAACTTCCTTCTATCCAAGTAAGGTATGGGCAAACACAGAAACTTGTAACACAGCCCTGAATTCAGCACTAACCTGAAAACTGGACTAAACTAACTTAGAAAGGCAGGAAAACAAGTATATTTTCTTTTCAGAGAATAAAGCAGATACAATCAAAACACATTTTAAACGGCTGTCACACTTGAGTGTGTAGCCTACAACAGTTAAACAGGTAATTTAAACACAAAAATGACGTTAAAGTGCAGGCAGTAAAATAAGTATAATATGTAACTGAAACAAGCTTTTTAAATCATAGAAACTCTAGAAAATCTGTGTTTTAGGTGAAATTAGCTAAAGGCAGCAAGAAAATGCAGAAAAATGATACTTAATCATTCCAAAGTCTCTCTTTTGTCTTTCTGCTGCTGTAGAACTCTGCAGGGCACCAAGCAGGAGCTTGCTGAGCTGTATACTAGCACAAAAACTTTGCAAATGCGGGTTTGATAGCAGGGAAATGAAAGAAATGGAAATTAGCCCAAAACGGCCAATAAACTACTAATTTCTGGGCTGAAACCAATCCTCCAGGGACAGATAGGCTGCTCAAAGCTCCCTCTCTCACAGTGACCAGAGTAACTTCCTTCTATCCAAGTAAGGTATGGGCAAACACAGAAACTTGTAACACAGCCCTGAATTCAGCACTAACCTAAAAACTGGACTATACTAGCTTAGAAAGGCAGGAAAACAAGTATATATTTTTTTCAGAAAATAATGCAGATACAATCAAAAAAACACTTTAAATGCACAGAAATTGCTCTCACACTTGAGTGTGTAGCCTACAACAGTTGAACAGGTATTTGAAACATAAAAAAGACTTTGTTAAAGTGGAGGCAGTAAAATAAGTACAATATGTAGCTGAAACAAGCTTTTTAAATCACAAAAACGCTAGAAAATTGGCGTTTTAGGTGGAATTAGCTAAAGGCAGCAAGAAAATGCTGAAAAATGATACTTAATCACTCCAAAGTCTCTCTTTTGCCTCTCTGCTGCTGTAGAACTCTGCAGGGCACCAGACAGGAGCTTGCTAAGCTGTATACTAGCACAAAATCCTTGCAAATGTGGGTTTTATAGCAGGGAAATGAAAGAGATAGAAATTAGCCCAAAATGGCTAATAAACTACTAATTTCTGGGCTGAAACCACTCCTCCAGGGACAGATAGGCTGCTCAAAGCTCCTTCTCTCACAGTGAACAGATAAACTTCCTTCTATCCAAGTAAGGTATGAGCAAACACAGAAATTTGTAACACAGCCCTGAATTCAGCACTAACCTGAAAACTTGGCTATACTAGCTTAGAAAGGCAGGAAAACAAGTATATATTTTTTCAGAGAATAAAGCAGATACAATCAAAACACACTTTGAATGGCTATCACACTTGAGTGTGTAGCCTACAACAGATAAACAGGTAATTTAAACACAAAAATGATGTTATAAAAGTGCAGGCAGTAAAATAAGTACAATATGTAGCTGAAACAATCTTTTTAATTCACAGAAACTCTAGAAAATCAGCATTTTAGGTGGAATTAGCTAAAGGCAGCAAGAAAATGCAGAAAAATGATACTTAATCACTCCAAAGTCTCTCTTTTGTTTCTCTGCTGCTGTAGAACTCTGCAGGGCACCAGGCAGGAGATGGCTGAGCTGTATACTAGCACAAACACTTTGCAAATGCGGGTTTTATAGCAGGGAAATGAAAGAAATAGAAATTAACCCAAAATGGCCAATAAACTACTAATTTTTGGACTGAAACCAATCCTCCAGGGACAGATAGGCTGCTCAAAGCTCCCTCTCTCACAGTGAACAGAGAAACTTCCTTCTATCCAAGTAAGGTATGGGCAAACACAGAAACTTGTAACACAGCCCTGAATTCAGCACTAACCTGAAAACTGGACTATATTAGCTTAGAAAGGCAGGAAAATAAGTATATTTTTTGTGTTTTTGGTTTTTTTTTTCAGAAAATAAAGCAGATACAATAAAAAAACACTTTAAATTCACAGAAATGGTTATCACACTTGAGTGTGTAGCCTACAACAGTTAAACAGGTAATTTAAACACAAAAATGACTTTGTTAAAGTGCAGGCAGTTAAAATAAGTACAATATGTAGCTGAAACACTCTTTTTCATTCATAAAAACCCTAGAAAATCTGTGTTTTATGTGGAATTAGCTAAAGACAGCAAGAAAATGCAGAAAAATGATACTTAATCACTCCAAAGTCTCTCTTTTGTCTCTCTGCTGCTGTAGAGCTCTGCAGGGCACCAGGCAGGAGCTTGCTGAGCTGTATACTAGTACAAAAATCTTGCAAATGCGGGTTTTATAGCAGGGAAATGAAAAAGATAGAAATTAGCACAAAATGGCCAATAAACTACTAATTTCTGGGCTGAAACCTCTCCTCTAGGGACAGATAGGCTGCTCAAAGCTCCCTCTCTCACAGTGAACAGAGAAACTTCCTTCTATCCAAGTAAGGTATGGGTAAACACAGAACCTTGTAGCACATATATATATATATATATATACATAGATATAAACATCAAAACCATTTACCGCATGACATTTTTAATATAATGTGTTCTTATACAGGTATCTATATGTTTATTAATTGTAAGAAAAAGGTATATTTCATAATACCTGGACACTTTACGTAGTGAATCTGTATCTTTTTTTTCTTTACAGCAATGGGTTTATTACTGTAGTGCTAAGAAATACCACGGGTATCTTTCAGAAGAAGATTTCAAAACAGAGTCAAGAGTGATAACATTTTCAGTTCAAGATGGCTGCTGAGCAACGAACACATACTTTCTGCTGCTCCTGTATCAACTAAGTTTATCCGCTCAAAAAAATCCTGATATGGCATCAAATCTAACAGGAAAGGAGTATTTTTACTTAACTATGCTCCAAGAAAAAGTTATATAGCAGCATTTCAGGTTAAAAGTATATTTTTACTATATTTTCTTCAAGTGCTCATCTCTATTCACTCTTTTGAGGGTCGCAGCCACATCGAAGCATCCTTCTCTTTAAATGAGTGTGCTCTAAATAAGAAGAATTTAAAAGGGAAATCTTTAAGCCACTCAGCTTTGTTCTAAGTCTACTCAATAATTCATTCAGCGATGGCTAGCCAACAAGAATCCATGGATGCAACAACTTCTAAAACCAAACTTTCTTCTATAATTTCCCCTGAAAAGGATGCAACAGCTAAGAGGCAGAGACTAAATAAATCAACACAAGATTTAAACAAAGGAGCTGCTAAATCTAAAGGTTTGACTGTCCTTTCACTGGATGACATTAAATCATCATTACCAGCCTCTGCAGGAAGATTTAAAATTATTCTCAAACAAATTAGCCTCATTTGGATCTAACGTGGACCAAATTATAAACAGAACTAACCTAATTGACAATAAAACTGAAGAGAATTCAAAGCAAATACAAGATCTACAAACCAAGGCAACTGCAAATGATAAAACTATCAGTGACTTACAGCAAAAAAAATTGACTTAGAAGCATGCAATAGGAGAAACAACATTTTAATACGTGACATCCCTGAAAGGTTTGATCAAGTCTAACTGCCAGTCATACTAACTGCGATATTTGAACACATTACTGAAAATAAAACCTTTGCTAAGGAAGTCAGTATTGAAAGAGCTCATAGAGCATTACGAAGATCACAAGATGATGCTGTCCCCAGACAGATTTATGCAAGACTTCTTAATGCTGCACATGTTAATACACTTCTTATGGCTGCAAAAAAGAAAAGTAACATTTCATGGATAGGTCACAGGATTACAATCTCACAGGATCTGCCTCAGCCTATTAAAGTTCAGAGACAAGCTTTAGTTTTCGGTGCTTTGTTAAAAAAAAATATATATGCTTCCAAATAAAGTACCCAGCCATTCTCTCCTTCAACTATAATGATCAGAAATTCCTAATACATTCTGTTGATGAAGCAAAAAACGTATTCATGCAAGTTTTTAAGAAACTACCGGCTTAATAATTCTACTGTTAAAGCTAGCAAAATAATACAACCAAGATAATACAGTATGTATTTACAGTTTTATTTAATACTGTTAAGGCTAGCAAAATAGCACAACCAAGATAATGCAGCTACAATACACCTCACTCTGCAGGCTAATTAACACTGCTAACCAATCTTAACTTACCCTGACATCTTCCCAGCTTGTTGCTCAGTTAGATCTTGTCTAGTTTGATTGTTCTCTTTCCTGACAGGTGATAAAAATATATCATTAGGATGTTTTGTTACCTACTGTAATGCCAGTTAGAGTAAAACCTGTTTACTTTCTGCTGTAAGGTTTATTACTATTCCTTGTTATAGATTGAATTGGTCTCAATTACTAAGAATCTTTTATTCTTTATATTGCTTCAACCTCACTTGCCTGTTTCCATTGCTATAATTCAAAGTCAATAATTTTATAATGCTGTGTATATTTTGTCTTACTGTGATATTATTTGTTATCTCCTTAAGCACCTAACTCAAACGTTACCTTTCCTTCAACCCCCCCATTCTCTGTACTTATGTTTTTTATATTCTTTAACATTTTTTGGGAGTGGTATGGGGGTGAAGCTGTGCAATGCTTGTTGACGCTTATTTTAAAAAGAATGAAAAATTGTACATCAATAACCTAAATAATGAGCAAAAGATGACTGATGCCCAACTGCAAAAGGTTTTTTACTCCTGAACTCGAAAAAAAAAAAACTACATGAAATACAAAAAAAAAATCTATTCTTTTCACTTACAAAATCAATCCTTGGTAGAACTGAAACTCCTTCACAGATATTGGGAATGGGCTCAGATCCCCTCCAGAACCCTGGCTAGACTCATTAACATCAAAGAGAGTCCAAACTTTATAAATGAAATAAATTACAAAGGGAAAAACTTAGACAGAAATGAAAATATTGTTAACTCTTTTGTAAATATCTTCACTGAAATTTATAATCCCAAAAACCAAATTCGAAAAGAATTGTACACAGAATTTCTTAATGAGCTATCTGTTCCCAAACTATCTATGACACAAAACACCCTTTTAAATAGTGCTATAACACTGAATGAAATAACATTAGCTATTAAAAAACTTAAACCAAATAAGGCGCCAGGTCCCGACGGTTCTACAGGTGAATTTTATAAAACTTTTAGTCATCAACTGTCTAAAATTCTCCTTAACATCTATAATTATATAATTTCTAAAGGGACTACTGACAAGTATATGAACAATTCTAAAACAATTTTCATCCTAAAACCCAACTCTGACAAGTCCAAATTGTTAGTCAGGCCTATTGCCCTGATTAACGTTGACATCAAAAATGCATCTACCATTTTTGCTAATAGAATCCAGAAAGTTATAGCTTCAGTTATCTTTTCTGAACAATTGGGATTTATGAAACAAAGGCAGCTTTGTGACAATACTCTTACCTTAAATACATTAATGCTGTTTCGAGAAAGCGATAACCACCCACGTTATACACTCATGCTAGACGCAACCAAAGCTTTTAATAACATTGATTTAAACTTCTTATACCTAACTATGAAATACTTTAACTTCCCTGATTTTGTTATTAACACTATTAAGATGCTTTATAATAATGCTTCTTCTTCCCTTTATATAAATAAAACATTATCACGCCCTATCAAAATTATAAGTGGCACTAGACAGAGTTGTCCACTCTCACCTTATCTTTTTAATTTATATCTCAAACCTCTCCTTCTCTGGGTTAAACAAAAGACTTACCACCATATCCCAAAAGTCTTCAACATAGAACTAAATTACTCTGCATTTGCAGATGACCTGAACATCTGCTTTGAGCTTCCTAACACAGATCTTCATAAAATCCGAAATTCTATCTATGTTTTTGCTAAGGTTGCTAACTATAAATGAAACCCTGTAAAATCATCCATTTTTTCCATTAAATCCTATGAAACATTTAGAATATTACTTCCCCCTGTCAAACATTCCTCTCAAATATACACTCAAATACCTAGGACTAAATTTCACACATTCTCATCAAGAACTAATGAAAGTAAATTTATAGTCTGGGATCAAATAAATAATGATCTAACTAGATGGAAAAGCATCAATCTTTCTTTATTATCAAAATCCGCTATCATTAAAATGAATATTTTACCTAGAATCCTTTTCCATCTTAACTCCATCTTCTTAAATGTTCCAAAAAATTTCTTCAGACAAATGGAAACCACAATATCAAAGTTTTTATGGTTCCCTAAATCAACCAGAATATCATACAGGAAACTAATTACCCCAAAGACGAAAGGTGATTTAAGTCTTCCGGACTTTAATTTATATTACCACATAATTAATGCTAGCCGTTTAATCCAAAGAGCCTGTTACGATCCCTCTGCTGAATCTTGGTCCCCAACCTGGGACAAAATCTGGTGCAACTATATATATTTGTTAAAATTCAACCCTTATTCTGTTCCTTTTCTTACACTTGATGGAGACTACAAATTTAAGATTCTGCCTCCACTAAAGAACAAAATTTGCATTTTTCAAGCTCTGATGAGCTCCTTAAATCTACACAGTACTGTTCCCATTCTCCAATCCATTTATCTAAATCCTAATCTAAAAATCAATAATAAAATGATTGACCTATCAAACTTCCCTATTTTCAGGAAGGCCACAATCTGGCAATTTTTTAACTCTAAAAATGCAGCTGAGATCAAAACTTTATTTGGGGATCCTAACAAATATGACCCTATCTTAAGACAACTTAGCTCACTTATAAAACAAAAATGTTCTAACTATAGAGTGAAGGAGCAAGACATTACCATATCACAATCAATCATTAAATCACTTTCCCTAAGGAGCAAAATGATTTTGCATACCTATAAACTTGTGTCAAGCATTAAACATAACCATTCACTTCTATTTTCCAAGTATTGGGATGACATACAAGGCGAAATCCCTAGGAAACCTAAATGCGAAGCAATCAGTAATACCTTAAATCTAACCCCCTTCAAGAACCTAATCTACACTTAACTTATGATCAACAATTCTTATTATACTCTAGCAGTCTTACTAAAATTTGGATACAACAAAAACCTTACCTGTCCTTTCTGCTGCCTCCCACATGTAGATATACTCCATATTTTTTGGAGTTATAAGAATATTTACAAACTCTGGTGTTCCCTCAGAACTCAGTTGGAAAAAATGGGGTATGAGAAAACCACATTCCCCTGGCAAACCACGATTCTAAATATAACTCCCAAATCTCTTAAGGGCATCCATTGCCACATCCTTGTAATGGTCTGCACTCTCCTCAAATATTTTATAGCCAAGAACTGGGTTAACCCCTCAGCAATAGCCAGGGATAACTTTACAACAATAACAATCAAATATATATCTGCACATAAGTTGTGCAATAATAATAAATAGAAAAAAGATTATTTTATGAACTATTGGTGTAGCCTTTTCAACCTAATCCAAACTAAATAGTCTCTGGAATTGTGGGTCACCTTTTCCTTTTTACATTCCAGGAAGCCCTCCATCTGTGTCTTACCCTGTCCTATAATCATTAGACATTGTTGTCATTACACTGTGACTTTTGATTTTACAAAGTATTCTGTTATTGTATATTGCTGTCCTCTGGCATCCAAGTTGTAAATATGTTGTAAATATGTCATTAATAGATGTATATAGTGTAAATAGTGTATGTAGATGTACGCTCCTTACCGCTTTTAATTCTTCTTAAGACAGTCATATACTTTTCCCTCCTAGCCATCCTTCATTTGTGAGTTTTAGACTTTGACTGTAATAGGTTATTGGGGTACCGTATTGCTTATTTTATTCTTTAAGATGTAAGTTGCCTGAAATGATAACTACTGTTTTGTAAATGTATAGCATTTGTATTAATTGCTTTGTATCTCCCTCTACCTTACTGCTTCCTATAATAACGTACAGTTTTCCTTTTCATGTTTTGAAAAGTCTGTAAAATTCAATAAAAACATATTTGTAAAAAAGAGTGATAACATCTTATAGACAATGTGAAGATCATTATATGAAAGAAGTACAGCAGAGTGCATAATAAGACCTCATGAAACCTTACAGAATAGCTCATGTTTTTATGTCTGTGATGCTTTTTGTTAGCTACCTCTCCATTTCATAAAGTTGAAATAATGAGATATAATACACAGAGAGACAATGATTTGTTTAAAATGACTAGGTATCTTGGGTTACTAACAGAGATTGATCTGCTGCCTTTTATGGCCTCAAGTTATTCACGTTATCATCTTTTTTATGATTTGACAATTTGTTATATATTCTGAATTTATATCCCTTTTATCACATTTCAGCATGACATTTGTGGATATGAAGATGAAGTTAGTTAAAGTACACCATGTGTGCATTGCTGTGCCCAATCATGAAAACCTTTGGAACCATTTATTGCCACAGACAGAGAACCTAATTAGCAGTAATGTTAAAACTTTGTTTCTTGTTTTTAACTCTTAGAGATTGATAGTTACATATCATTTATATCAGCTGAAAATCATTTTGCCAATTCTTTTCCTGTTGAACAACCTGTCTACTGATGTTTACAACAATTATTTTGTTTTGTATAACTCTCTTTTGAGTTATAAGAGTTTGAAGGGTACCTGTTAGTCTGTGACAGCCTTTCCTACACATGTCAATAGACCCAAAGAAAAGTGCTGAACCAACTTTTAACAGTGGAGGGGTTTTTTTCATCTTATTGTTCTGTGACCTTGGAGTAGGTATATTTACGTTTAGATGGTGAGGGGGTGCCCCTCACATGGGAGGTGCAGGTATGCCCCAATGCAAAACATGTCTCAGATTTGTCAAAGATTTTTGGAAGAGTTTTTTTGGCAAATTATCTTTTGGATGAAGTGAATTTGACCAATGAATATACATACACAAACACCCACATACTTACACATTTAAATTGTCTTTTTTACTTTTTCTTTTACTTTTCCATTTTCTATTGCTACATCTTTCCAATTGTTCATCTCTTTCACCATCTGCATCTGTATACTTCTTTTTAGAATGTTATTTCTCTAAAACCATAGTGGAATGTGATAGCAAAATATTATAACATGAATGAAAGACAGTTATACAAAAAGTAGTTAAGTATATATTATATATCAAAATGAAGATACAACAGTATATAAGAATGCTGATAAAGGCAAAGTTTACATTGTTCATAGGTTCATAGGGTCATAGGTAGGTACTAGGCTATCTGCCCAACGGCATTTATAAGCCTAGCTGGAATGTGTTGGCTTTCGCTGCCCCCTTAGATTAGTTCCCTGTACCTCTGTCCAGCAGAGCCATTGAAGTGATTCCTGGGGTAAACTTTCTGTTTCTCATCCACTTATCAAGGTTTCTCTTGAAGAGGTTAGTGAGGAGCTGTGCTTAATGAGGATTGGAATCTTGTTCCAGAGCATGGCAAGTCTCTAGGACATGAATCTATGCCTCCAGCATGTCCTATTTATTGTTGTGGTGAGGTTTAGATCCCTGGAGCATGTGGCTTGAGGGGATATGGTTTTCTTTAGGTGGAGCATGTCCATCAATTCTGGGTTGGACATGGCCTTATACTTCAGGCAGAGATCACCTCTGAGTAGGCGGTATGCAACCGAGTACAGCTGGAGTTTCTTCAGTCGAGCTGCATAGGGCATCTGCATGAAGCCAGTGATCCTCTTGGTGAGGTACTTCTGTGGTCTTTCCAGTTGTTGCAGGTGTCTTGAAAGGTACATCCCAAATGGGACATTGTATACTATGATGGGTCTGATGAGTGATGCGTAGAGGGGCCCAATGACATCTTTTGATCTGGATGCAAACCATTTTGTGATTAGGTGGGCCAAATAGAAGGATTTTCTAACCACTTTGTCAATATGATTATCAAAGGAGAGGTTACTATCTACTTGGATCCCCAGATCCCTTATTACATCTTCCGTATTTAGGGGGCTACCACCTATGTGTATTGTTATACACATTGTTTAACAACAGACTACAAAGCAAAGCGATATGTTGATATACATATCAAAGTACTGATGATAGGCCTAGAATTTTTCTACAAATTACTGTCAGAAAAAGAGTTGACTGAAGATAATGCAACTATTACAGAGGAGACACAAATGCATATTAGACTTTGAATGAATAATAATCAATATATTTCAGTTACCTAGAACGCTACCAGTTAATTGACAAACAGGTAAAGATAATTAGCCATATGGCTGAGAGTTCTGAAAGAGATATTAGAAAGCAAATAATAATGCGCACAACTCGTATAGGCAAATTTTAAATGGTGGGAAGTCCATCTCCTACATCCACTTACAGTTTTATATACTTACTTCAGAATCCTAAACACCTGATGGAAAAGGGTAATATTTTTCTACAATGAAACAAAGCAATCTCCTTTCCTTGAGATTATGAGAGCATATAAAAAGTAATAAGCAATTTAGGAGCAGCAGTGAAAGGTATGAGACATGAACTGCTTAATAAGTTGGTCTCAGAGACAGCAAAATGGAGGACCAGAAGTTTTAATAATATGTACCTTGTCAGGTATCCCCCAGATTGCTATGCTTTGTCCAATCCTGTTTACTGTCTACTTTATGACATTGTGTTCCCGGAATGTATGTGGTATGTAAAGTGGGTGGATGACATTCCTTCCTTCCTTTCTCCTTCCTTCAATTTATGCATTTCTTGAATTGATAAGTGGAATAGTTCAACATTTTTAGTGACGATACTAAAGGAACTTACTTGTTTTATAAAACAGAGATAGTTAAAAAAGTCAGATATTCAAAAAATAATACAACACAACTAATTTATGTATACATTTGTTAACTGAATGGATGCAATGGACCAAAGACCCTTTTCTAGTATGACCAAGGCTATATGGTAAAAAAATAAATAAAAAGTAAAAATAAAAATGAATTACCATATGGTAACATATTGACTAAGACAGTTGGGTATGTCTTTAATACAAAACACAAATAAGCATAATATTAATAGATAACGGCATATAAATCTGATGTTTGGGTATGCAATTAAAAATTTTAAAATATTAAAAAGTCTCAAACATTACTGTCTACTTGACCCAAAATATAGTATAGTACATCCTTGTATAATTAGTGGACTGCACACTTCCTTCAGATTCTAACAAATTTGGCCTTGTACCCCTGTAGACAAGACAAAGGGATATGGATTATGCTTATGTCACAAGTGATAATTCAATAAAGATGTTTAAAATAAAAAAAAATCTAGATGATGCAGCAATAATGCCTTTCTGTACAGTATTGAATAATTTATCAGGTTTCTAAATTATAGAAACTCTGTCTTCCAAAGAACTTTCAGTGTCAGCACCTACAATGGAAGTTCTTCATAACTAGCTATATACCCAAATAATCCAGTGTGAACCATTTAAAATATACCTTCTGGAGACTGATCGCGACACCTTTTCCTAATGTTACTCTACATGGCAAGTAATTCACCTCCAGCTTTACTCCTTCTGTGGAAATGGGAAACTTCCCTTAATTCTTCTGTTTTGAAAACATCAGGGGTATGCCAGACACCAGTGGTGTAGTGATAAACAATCTTCCTATAGCAGCTCACTTGAAATGTGGTTCAGGAAGTGTATTGATACACTCTCTATTTTTACATTTATCGGACTACTTGATGTACTGTGTTGGGGAAAGATGTTCCTGTACTTAGTTTATTTATGTTTTTATTTACTATTTGGTAATAGGATAGACAGGTAATTCACCCATGACCTGGGGTTAGTGGTCGTTTACATTATGCACTTCAAATATGATAGATTGTTAGATTTATAGAGCTGGACATCTTTAGACAATTTAGATATAGTTATATATGTTTATAAGGTAGAATTTTATACATTTTTTATACATTTTAATAAAGTAGCAGGTTTGCTTTGGGGTTTATCAATTTATATGGGCTACAAAGCAGTTGGGTTGCAATTAATTGTTTTTAAATGCTTAAAATTGAATTCCTTTAAAAGAAAAACTGAAATGGAAGTGAGTTTAAAACATGGAGATTATAGAGATAAGGGCAGAGACTACGAAGAGAACACCTGACCCAAGCAAGAAGAGATAACTGACGAAGGAAAACAGCTGAGAGACTGTAAGCATTTTTTGAATTTAAGCAACTTCTCTGAAGAGCTGCTCAGAAAGACATTTCTTAAACTTAGTAAAAGTATCTTGATACCACAAAAAAGAACACTGCATATTCCTGGAACCATATAAAAACAAAACAAAGATCCAAATGACCACGGTTCTTTATTAGTAATAATCTGGTGCCTTGGCCTATTGCCTTCACAGGATATGACCACAAGATTACATAAAAAAGAATTCCTAACTAACACTCAGATTACAGTTACTGCAAAAACAAAACATACACCATGCAACACTTATAAACATTTACATACGACTTATATATCATGTGACTTTACCTCGTTTAATATAAATATGTTGTTGTATAACATTCATAAAACCTTTATTTTATAAATTAGCTTCCTGAGTATCTTGCTGTTTCAGCTAAATGTTTGTTCCAGAGAGCATGACCTGTTCATGAGAGGGCTTGTTCACTAATACCAGTTTTAAATCCAGTATGGTTCAGATACAATAAGTTATTCCTTAGGTAGCAGGACTGTTCCTGACTGGGAATTTTCTTTTCGGTGTGGGGGGGGGGGGTGTCAGTAGCCATCATTTAGAATTTTATGTAGTAAGGTTTGTAGAAAATAAGTGGACCTTTCAGTAATGCATAGCCAATTTAGGTCATTTAAATGATGCAGTGGTGTACATGGGTTTCAGCAAGTAGGGCAAATTTGATGATTTTATTCTTATTGACTTGAAGTCTTTGAGTGTAAAGAAAGTACTGGAAGACAGTACTCTAGTTTAGACAGAAGGTTATTCTTAGCCAATGCTTTGCAGGCAGCAGGATCAAGTAAATGTGATATGCTATAGCATGGTTTTAGTTGTGAGAGCACTTCATCAATGATATTCTCAGTATGGCTTGTAAAGCTTAATGGAGAGTCAAGGGTTAGGCCTAAGTATTTGTACCTGATTACCATGGTTACCAAAGGAATTATATGGTTGTTATTATTTGAGACAGTAAAGACAGGAAGTCAAGGGGTCTGTGAGGAGACGAAAAAAGCATAACACTCTCTCTTGTGGGTAATCTGGAGTTTATTTTGTTCCTACTGCAAACAACGATTGGTTATGCATATACTCAATGGTGAGCCTGGCTTAAGAATGAAAGGAGTCCTAAGCATCAGCTCAATTATTTGCAAAATCACAGGTAATTAAAACAGATAAACTTGATTAAAATAAGAAAGCAAACAAACTAACAAATGACTAAATAAATGTAGCTGCACTTCCTCTGATCTCATTAGTATGTAGTGTGCGCATGTATGTGCATGTATGCATGTGTGCATGTGTGCGTGTGTGCATGTGCGTGTGTGCGTGTGTACGCGTGTGCGCACACACGTGTGTGTGTGTGTGTGTGTGTGTGTGTGTGTGTGTGTGTGTGTGTGTGTGTGTGTGTGTGTGTGTGTTTGTGTTTGGTATGTGGTGTACATTTGAACACATTTTTTTCCCCACCAAGCTTGATTATTAGTGCAATTTATTTAGAGAGGGCAGCAAAAAATTGAATCACTCAGATGTGACTTTTGCCTCAGTACTGTCCAGCAAAAAAATTATTAAGTAAGTTTACAGGGCAAGGATGAATCAAAGAAGGGTACTCTTCTTCTTCTTCTTCTTCTTCTTCTTTCGGCTGCTCCCATTAGGAGTCGCCACAGTGGATCATCTGTTTCCATTTCTTCCTGTCCTCTGCATCTTGCTCTGTCACACCAACCACCTGCATGTCCTCTCTCACCACATCCATAAACCTTATCTTAGGCCTTCCTCTTTTCCTGTTACCTGGCAGCTTCATCCTTAGCATCTTTTTCCCAATATACTCTGCATCCCTCCTCAGCACATGTCCATACCAATGTAATCTTGCCTCTCTGGCTTTCTCTCCAAACCTTCCAACCTGGGCTCACCCTCTAATATACTTATTCCTAATCCTGTCCACCCTCGTCACACCCATTGCAAATCTTAACATCTTTAACTCTGCCATGTCCAGCTCTGACTCCTGCCTTTTTTGTCAATGTTACTGTCTCCAACCGGTATAACATAGCTGGTCTCACTACCCTCTTGAAGACCTTCCCTTTCACTCTTACTGGTACTCGTCTATCACAAATCACTCCTGAAACTCTTCTCCACCCACGCTATCTTTCCTGTACTCTCTTCTTCTTCACCTCTCTTCCACACTCACCATTACTCTGAACTATTGATTCCAAGTATTTAAACTCATCCACCTTCACCACCTCTACTTCCTGCATCCTCACCATTCCTCTATCCTCCCTCTCATTCACACACATATATTCTGTCTTAGTCCTGCTGACCTTCATTCCTCTTCTCTCTAGAGCATATCTCCACCTCTCCAGGGTCTCCTCCACTGTTCCCTACTCTCACTACAGATCACAATGTCATCTGCAAACATCATGGTCCATGTGAACTCCTGTCTGATCTTGTCTGTCAACCTGTCCATCACCATTGCAAATAAGAAAGGGCTCAGAGCTGATCCTTGATGTAATCCCACCTCCACCTTAAACGCGTCCATCACTCCTACCGCAGACCCCACCACTGTCACACCCTCATGCATATCCTGTACCACTCGTACCTACTTCTCTGACACTCCCGATGTCCTCATATAATACCACAACTCCTCTCGAGGCACCCTGTCATATGCTTTCACTAAGTCCACAAAGACACAATGCAACTCCTTCTGACCTTCTCTGTACTTCTCTATTAACACTCTCAGCACAAACATCGTATCTGTAGTTCTCCTTCCTGGCATGAAACCATAATGCTGATCACTAATCATCACCTCCCTTCTTAACCTAACTTTCACTACTCTTTCCCATAACTTCATGCTGTGACTGATCAATTTAATCCCTCTGTAGTTACTACAGCTCTGCACATCACCCTTATTCTTAAAAATCAGTACCAAAACACTTTTTCTCCATTCCTCTGCTATCATTCTCCTCCTCTTCTTCTTGATCGCCAGTGTCGCCCTACAGACCCCAATTCTATCATTCTATGCTGCCTAACTATGCTTTTCCTTGTCACCACTTTGCAGTTTCCAATCTCCTTCAGACTGGCCCTCCTGCATAGGATATAATCCACCTGTGTGCATCTTCCTCCACTCTTGTACATCACCCTATGCTCCTCACTCTTCTTAAAATACATATTCATCACAGCCATGTTCATCCTTTTTGCAAAATCCACTACCATCTGACCTTCTGCATTTCTCTCCATAACACCACCGACCCATCACCTCCCTCATCCCCTCTGTTCCAAATATGTTATTTGAATATGCATACCTGAATTTATTGAAAACATTGCAGTACTTTTGAAGTTTTGTGCTGGAATTCAGAAAGCATTACCATGAGTAGTAAGATTATCATGAGCAGCTCTTTTCTCCCTGTAACTATTTCCAATTCAAAGACCCCCCCCCCCTTACTGCACTAATTTTCCACACGCTGGAGCATCAGCACAGAGGGATCTCAAACTGATAATTAGGCAATTAGGGGAGCATCTAATGCTATTTAGCCATATGTTCTCCGCCAGATATGACTGCATGTACTGATATATGCTGGTGAGAGATTCTATATAAATTACAAAGGATGACCAAAAAATTTAACACAGCCTAAAGCTGGCAGTCATGCATTGGCTTCAGTGGAAGAAGCCACGGTGCAGATAAGTTCAGCAAAGTTCAGTGAAGGCATAGGCACTAGGTGTGTATGACTGCCTGTATATTTCTGACTGTGTGTGTGTGTGTGTGTGTGTGTGTGTGTGTGTGTGTGTGTGTGTGTGTGTGTGTGTGTGTGTGTGTCTGTGTGTGAGCACATGCACGCCCACATGTTGTGTATCCAGCAATGTCTGAATGTGCATGTGTGATTGTGGAAGGGTGTCTATGCCAGTGACATGCATGAGCTACCAGAGCAGAATACAGGTGCAAGGGTTTATCAGCACGTGATAGAAAACTATGATTTAGAGACATGCAAAGAAGTTAATACTGAAGCCTTCCTCGTTGTGACAAATGTTATCTGGGATTCACATTTTTCACTGATTATGTAAGTTCACATATCTCTGGTTGGCAATTTATGTGATCAAGATGGCTTTCTCTGAATCCCAGAAGTTGTTTCTTATTGAATCAGCTCAGCTGTTCTGACACTAACAAAAGCCACAATCAACAGACCTCTAAGATTACATGTATGTCAATAATGACAGACTGGTGAAACATTAAGCAATCAAACATTAGAACATAAGTAATCTACTGGAAATGAGCAACTACAGCTACAAAATGAAAATCAGGGAAGTTTGATTCTCATACATTTTAGTATGTGCTTATTGCAGGGTTGTTCCTTTTCTTGTTGTTGATGAGACCTCTGAGTTTATATGTATAGGTCTGGGGCAGTAGTGGTTCATTGTTTATAGGACAGTGAGAGATGATTGGATGGAGATAGTCTATATAGTATTGCATTTGCATGCAGTCTTGAATACTTTCTGTATTGGAGTAGTGAAGAAGTGTTTTGTAAGGAGTTACTCTTTTTATTTGATTATGCATTCAAGATATTTCTGAGGTTGCATGCATTTTTTTTAACCATGTGTACTTTATAGACTGATGTGTTGATATTGATCCATTAAGAACAGACTCTACCTCTAGAACAGCTGTCAGGTGAGTAAGCTATTCAAGACAATCAATAAATAAATTAAAAGAAGTGCGTTCAGGTGCTGAACTGGAAAGTCAAGGGAAACTATAACATCACTAGCAGAAAATGCATGCATACACATTGCTATATGATTATCTAATGTTATGCTGATATTCACATTTTGCTGACATGTAAAGTAGCATACATAATACTTTGAAAATGGAAATGTTCACAGGTCACTACTTATACACTGAGAAACAGCGTCAACATTTGCTAAAACTAAAAAGAAAAAAACATAAAAATGCAAGCCCCCTGCCCCCACACCCCTTGTTAATTATACATATTAACTCACAGATTGCACAAACCTGGGGAAAGTGAATATTCCCTAACCTCTAAAACGTTTCAGTCCCATACATCTGTCAACAGTCTGTTTAGTTGACCAAACATGGATGGCTAAACAGGTGTTGATAAAATACATTTTCAACCTAACCATCTGGACTCCACAATATATACCAAACCATAGGTAAGAAGGTCACACAAATAAACCATTCAGTCAAAACTACATAATACTTTAAACCTCCCACAGTAGAGGTCAATGCAATATATGCAAATGGCTCCTTAAAGAGATAGCAGTATTTCAGCTACATGGCTTCTCAATGCCCATGACTTTTTTACTTTTTTACTTTTTAAATCTTGACTTGTATAGTCAGACCAATAACGCCAAAACTCACTAGCTGTAAATATGCCATGTTTCAGCCTTTTCCTGACCTTATCAGTGTAGCATAAGTTAATTGGTTATATTTTAGAAACACAGAGCTTTAAACTAAGACTGCTGTCCAAAAACATTAGAGTGCCTGCAAAAAATACCAAACAACATCTACACCAAAAGGTAAGAAAGTCATAAGACAGACAATTCAGTAAAAACTGGAAACAAGGACTAGGCAATCTAGTCTTTACTGTGTGATGCCTTAAACATCCTGTAGGGGAGGTCCATGAGATATATGTACAGTAACTGACCGGATAAAGACATACCAGTCATAACAGTCATACCTCTCAAGCGTAGTTCGTTATTAGGAGCATTCCTTATCTGGGGTCTTGAAAAGTTAACATTACTCAAAGTTCCACTTTAAAAGGGTCTTTCACATATTCCTTGTTAGGATTTCATTTATCCGATATCCATGATAAATATAACTGAATCATATTACTTCTTTAAAAGGACTTTTCTGAAAGTAGAAATAACACTTTGTAACCATCTTATGAGCTGCCTAGTTGAAGCTGTTAGTAAGTGTTGCCCGTGCTACCTATTTGTTCCACATTATGAGAGGTGGTGCTCCTCATGGTGGAGATGGAAGGTTTAGAACTATAATGCCAGTGTTTCAGCTACATGGTTTCTGAATGCCCATGGATTTTATTTATTTAATTATTTGTTTGTTTATTTATTTATTTTCATTAAATGTTTCTAGTGCTTCCAATAACAAATAGAATAAGCACATACATATAAAATTAAGCATTTCAAAACTTCATAGCAAACTATTTACACAGCTCACTTACTCATAAATCATTGAACATCAGTATCTTTATTATCAATATTCAAACAGATTATACCACTATTTCTACAACTGATGTCCATAATAAGAATTTATCCTGTTCTGCATGCATCCTTATGAGAGGCCTTATATCTTTAAATGATAATAACAAATGTCTCATTTGCATTAACATATAGTTGTGCAAGTCAAAATAAGTGTTATCTGTTGATGTTTTCTAGCTTTTTGTGAAATACATAATTATAATTCTAGCCATAGCTCAACCCACTCTTAACATCTTTGTATTTATTCATTCATTCATAGTCGCTATCCCCGGTAACCAAAACGTCCAGCCCAATTTATGCTGTTTGGAAAAAAATAATAATTTTAGTCTGTAGTAAGGCTGACCCACTTCCCTTTGGCTATTAGACAATCCTAAAACATGTGCTTTTAGCTTGCTCCTTCACTTATATATTTCCAGCAGTTTGAATGTTGCTTCCAGCCTTTTTATATATAGCCATTTGGGTGTTAAATACCAGTTATAAAGAAGTCTTATCTGTTGACTTTTCAACCTGGACCACTTTTTCAATTGCTGAAACCTATCCTAAACTTTTTCCCATTCCCCTTCATCTAGCTGTACTTCTTCTCCCTCTATTCCATATTGCCAGGATCCTTGTCTAAATTCACTTTGTTTGATTTCCCTAAGATCCTCATATATTAGGCTTGTCCTTTCTTTTTTATGCAAACCCATTTCTTCCATGGTGCTACCCTCTTTTGAATAATGAAAATATTACTTATATTTTTAAGCTGCTCAAATGCAAACCAACCCCCTCTAGGTAAATCATATTCTCCACAAAGTATATGAAATATCTTGTTTAATTCCCCATGTGTTCTCTTACTATCAGTCTGTTTTGTAATCCCTACACTCTCCCATGAACTTTTCACTCCATCTGCAATAGTGCAACATACTTGGGTGCTCCCATATATCACCGACAGGCCCAACTCCCCAAGCTAATCCTCCTAATGTTTTGAGACCAAAGTCCCATAACAACAGCCATTCCTGCAATGGCACTTTCTTTTCCCTGATGTTGTTAAGTTTATCTTATATTTTGGTTTGGGTCTGTACACAACTTGATAGTGCAAATCTACGAATATCAGGAAAACCTCCATCCTCCTTTCTTCATAGAAATTCCTACTTTTCCAGCAGAGAATCACCTGCCCTTACCTCCTAGTACAGCATCATTTATGACAATTGTAGCTCTACTATTTTGGGGTGGAACACTGGGACTGACAGGTTTCAGACTGTAAATAATATATGCAGTACCATCATCACCCAAATAACCTTGATTCTCCCTGAATGGTCTAAGAGATTACAGTCTTCTCGCAGTAATCCTTCTTGAACATTTCTAACAGAATGTCCAGATTCTTATACTTACTGTTTTTTAATTTATTATGGGTACATTCAGGCTAAAACAGCTAAACCTTAATAGCAGTAGATATGCCATGTTTCAGCCTTTTTTGCCTTCAATAATGCAGTAGAAGTGAATTGTTTAGCTACACATTAGAAACACAGAACTTAAAACCAAGACTGATGTCCATAAATATTATTATACTTGTAATATATCTGAAATAACATCCAAACAAAAGGGTAAAAAGGTCAGACAAACCATAATGACTTACAAATTAAATAGTCATTGATATTCAGAAGCCATGTAGCTCAAAGACTGCTATAAGATAAAGGTATTACACAGTGAAGACGCTACAAAAGTTTACAAAAGAGCAAGAAAAAAAGGCAGAAAAGAAATCTACATATCAAGAAAAATGTTACTGGTAGCATTGTGATGCTGTACAACTGTTTAGCTTAATTACCTAAACAGGTGGTAACCGGCATTTCAGAAGCTACGCTAAAAATGTGCATATAGTGACATGTACTATAAAGCAAAATCAGCTCCGCTGTATTAAGATTTGGAAGTTGTCTACCATGCAGAAAAGGAGGTATTCAGAGAGAAAAGGTAAGAATAATGTGGAAATTTGTAAACAGTTTTGTTTTATATAATGGATGAACAACAAATACCTGGCTTTGCTTTTGCCTCTAATTCTTAAACTTGCCAGTATTTGGAGCCGTCAGAAGACTGACAGCAAATGATGCCCACATGGTGCACCAATTGCAGTGCAATGTCACCTAGTGTCTGCTGGGATCTATTCTGAATTAAATTTTCAGAATGCCAAAGACCAAAATATTGAGACTAGAATGTCGAGGTTGCATTATGCTGAAATTTTAAAATCCTGAATGATGAAACAGCAAAACTGCTATTTCAACACTGCCTTAAAGTTTTAAAAGTATTCTATGGCTTTAAGACGGTGTACATTGTAACAAAAAAAAAGCTTGATGCTACGTTGCAAGGTCTGGGAAGTGTTGGAGAGATGTATAGTACAGTGAACCCTTAAAAAAGTGAGTAAGTGTTGGTCATAAATGGTTATTTGTAGCATTTATGTTTGTTTAGTAAATGGGAATTTTAAAGTACTACATTCTGCTTATTTACAAAGGAGATTCTGTTGAGGTTTAGACATGCAGCTGTACAGAGCAGAACAGTATATTTACCATTGTTGTCACTGTAGTGCAATCTCAGAGTTTATATATTTAATTAGCACGGGGTGCGGTGGGGGGCAGACCCTACCCACATGGGGGTTGCAGGAGGGAGTACCCACCTGCTTAAATGTAGACAAGTAGACAGTGGTGTGTTTATATTTGTTGGTGTCTTTTTCGTGGTGGATGGTAGGAAGTTTAGGTTTGCATTTTGTTTTTCAATAACTTGAGACGATGTTTTAAAGTTTCAGGAAATTGAAGTTTGTATATTCTGTTCTCGATATTTTGGTCTTCTGCATTATGGAAATTTGTTATTTCAAAGTATATCCATCTGCTGTGGAATATTTGGAGCTGACGGGTTTCAGCAATATGGGAATGGGCATCCTCATGTATGCCCTGAAGGCTGGAAGTCATGCTCCCCATTTTTGAAAAAAGGAGAATTAAGAAGAACAGAAGTAGTTAGAGTGAGAGGTGGTTACTAAGGTGTGAAAGGGCACATGTCAAATCAATGAAAGTATTTTCAGCGAATGTAAAGTGCTTGAACATTAAATGCTGAAAGTACTTCTGCAGATAGTGAAGTTTGCCCCTTTCTCCATTGTTGTTTGACTTCTAAGTTGGTATATATAAGTCTGGGGGCTAGGGGTGTCCTCTCATTTATGAGGTACAGGGAAGCTTTCCCCCTACAAAAAAAAAGGTTTCTTCCAGTCTTTACTGAAGGTATTTTCAGTAACCAGTTTTTTACTTTACTCAGTTCACCAAGTACCTGCTGGGAGTTTACATGGAGCCATATGAAAGACCCCAGGAAGCTCAAGGAAAAGTATACTAAGACCAGACAGTGCAGTGTAGCCGGAAAGCCTAAGAGATGAAGTCTGCTTGGATTAATGAGTATTTGGGAAATCCATAAGGAACCTAAACAGTGTCCTTATAAAGGACTAGGGATATGTTATGTCATGTGAAATTGGAATGTTGATCAGTGAGTGCAGGAAAAAACTAGGAACCAGTGCTTTGAGCATTATGAGATATGGGAACTATTTACTTAGAGCCATAGCTACTATAGCTATGCCAATTGACATCTTTGTCAGTCCTCTGACTAGTGCCCCACCACCACCACCACCAATAAAATATCTTCAGAGGTTGAGGACCAGAACAAAAAAAAAAACTCCTCCACACTGTTGTAAAGACCATATTTATTTATGTATTTATTTATTTCAGTTTGGTTACCGGGGAAGTCCACTGGGCCAGTGGTGTGCCCATTTTCAGTGGAGGCCCGGAGAGAAAAGCTCCAATAAGCAATATGGTTACAAGGTTACATAATACAATGGTAAGTACATACATAAATGGATACAGAGGTTACATAATGCAGTGGAAAATACATATATGCAATCAGGTACAGGGGATAAATTGGAATTGAAATACAATTTTGACATAGGTAGCACAGTTTGTAGGTATTTACATTCAGGACAGTAGGTTTAGATTGACTGGACAATAAGTATATATGACTTACTTGATATTTACAATATATACAATACTTGGAGTCAAGAGAGAGAGGATGCTTAGTCTGAGTATGTTAGCTTAGGTTTAATTAGGATAATAGAAAAGAGGTAATAGTGCAGAGAATAGCAGGAGAATGAAGAGCTCAAAGAGGAAATTCTTAAGATAGTTATGTAGGGTGAAAGCAGGAGCATTTACGTTTAGTGGATAGGTAAGAGAAAAGTAGGGTTTTAAAGGATTCAGAGTTAGGTGTAGTCCTGAGTGAAGGAGCGAGAGAGTTCCATTTTTTGCCAACAGTGAAAGAGAGAAGGTGTTGGCTTGCAGGGCATTTGGGTTTGTGGACAGAAATTAAATTTTGGTGTTTAGATCTCAAAGATCTGGTTGGGATGTAAGGGGGAAGGATGTTTGTTAAGGCTGGGCATTTATCTGGATAGAATATTAATTTGTGGGCAGTGGTTAGTTGGAAATAGTCTAGGAGGTTTGGGAGTTCCAGCCAGTTCAGAGATTGTAGGGTTAGGCAGTGGTGAGTAGAGGTTTTGGATTTAGTTGCGAATTTGGAGATTTTATTATAGCAAGTTTTGAGTTTAGAGGTGTTGGAAGAAGATATGTTAGTTAGTAGAGGGGCTCCATATAATAGAGAGGGTAGGAGGTACGTATTAGCAATAGTTTGCCTTGCGGAGTTGGAGAGAAAGCGGTTATTTCTATAGAGCATGCCTAGCTTTTGATGGGTTTTCTTGATGTTTTGTTGGATGTGGATATCAAATTTAAGGTGTTCATCTATGGTAATGCCGAGAAGTTTTGTGGAAGGGACCACTTCTATGGCAGAGTTGCTTTGGTTAAGGACTTTGAAAGCATTATTGTCGAAGGAGAAGTTTTTGGAGGGAGGAAACAGCAGAATTTTAGATTTGTTAGAGTTGAGTGAGAGATGGTTTTGGTGCATCCAGTTTTCAGTAGTGGAAAAAGCTGTTTGAGTTTTAGTCAATAGTTCAGGAAGGTTGGAGGCAGCACAGACTAAGGTGGAGTCATCTGCATATTGGATAACTGTTGTATCAGGGATGATTGAGTGAAGGTTGTTAATGAAAATGTTGAAAAGCATGGGTCCGAGGATGGACCCCTGGGGAACACCGGTGGGTGTTGGCAAGAAAGAGGAGGTAGAGTTCTTCCATCTGACAGCTTGAGATCTGTCAGATAGGTAGCTGGAGAACCACGAAAGGGTATCAGGGGAGAGATGAAGGTTGGAGATATGAAAGAGAAGGTGCTTGTGGGAGATGGTATCAAAGGCTTTGGAAAGGTCTAGCAGTACTGTGGATACTAGAAATCCAGAATTGCGTGCTCGATTTATTGTGTCTAAGAAGGATAGTAAGGTGGTAGTGGTGCTGTGGCCAGGGCGGAAACCATGCTGGGTGGGAGTTAAGAGGAGATTCTGAGTTAAAAAAGGCATAAGTTGGTGATGGACACATTTTTCAAGTATTTTTGATAATGGTGAGAGTATGGCAATTGGGTGGAAATTAGAGATATTGTAGTTTTTGCCTCCTTTGTGTAGAGGTAGAATGAAGGCAGATCACCAAAGTCTGGGTACATAAGACTCTTTTAAAGATCTGTTAATTAGGATGCTGATAGGGAAAGCAATACCATCCGCAGCAGTTTTGAGGAAGGAGGAGGGTAAGTTGTCTGGGGCATTTGAGCAAGGCTTTAGTTTTGATAGGACTTTTTTTATGAAAGTAGTTGGTACAGGTTTGAGTTGGAAATTAAGCATACAGTTACTAGGGGTGCTGGGAGTAGAGGAGAGAGAGTTGGATGGATTATTGTTGGGAAAAGATTTGGTTAGATTAGCTATGGATTCTGTAAAAAATATGTTGAAGTAAGAGCTTAGTTCTGAGTTGGTTAAGGTAGTGTCAGGGCAGGGATTATTCCTAGATCCTGGGTGGAGTAGGGAATTAATAGATTGCCAGAATTGTTTGCTCCTTTAATATGCTCCTTTCTACAGTTATTAGCACATGCAACTACTGAACACTTTCATTTAAGCAGGGTTATATATCAGATATAGATATTTAAATTAATCCTAGTACTGCCAATTTCACCTGACCAGCAGATCTTTGGAGATTGCACCCCTTTTAGATTGAGGCTGGACAGCCACACCCTTTCCCCCACTTTGTGAGATGTTTTCACTTTTTAAATGGAGAATAAAAAATGTCATTTATATTTTTCTTTGACGTTTAACATATGATCATAGGAAGTTACTAGGCTATTGGCCCAGAAGCCCTTATAAGCCTAGCCAAGAGTTTAGCCCATGTTTAGACAAGTCAGCACCCAATGCCCTTGTCCAGCAGTGATACAGGTGGAATCCCAGGGGTGTTTTTTCTGTTTTCCATCCAGTTTTCCAGGTTGCACGTTAAAATGAGTAAAGAGGTACTCTGCTTGACATGGAGAGGGAATCTATTTCACAGATGGGGTGTCTCTGGGAAACAAATCTGTCCCAACAACAAGTCCTACTGATGTCACAGACCAGATTGAGGCCACATGTGTGGGATACTTGAGTGGAGCTTGACTTGCAGATATGCAGCAGACCCATCAAGGCAAGGTCCGAGATCGCTTTATTTACCAGACAGAGGTCACCTCTGAGAAGTCTGTATGAAACTGAGTAGAAGGGATAGGGCTTTTAACCTATCTCTGTATGGTAGAAGTTTGAGGCCCTGGATTCACGTGGTGAGGAACCTCGGTAGGCTTTCCAGCTGCTGCATGTGCTTGGCAAGGTAAATGCAGAAAGGGGTGTTGTACTCAATAATGGGTCTTATAAGGGAAGAATACAGGAATGTTATGACCCCCTTGCCCTTGGATGAGATATCCTTACTAATGAGGTGGACCATGTAGAAAGCGTTCTGTACAATGCAGGCAATATGGTGGTCAAAAGTCAGTTTGTTATCAACCTGGGTGTCCAAGTCCCTCACGACTGATTGCTTACTTAGTACCATATTATCAATGTGATAATATGTGAGGACATCACTCTACCCAAAAGGGATGATGTTGCATTTTTGGCATTCAGTTTGAGGCCATGTTTCTGGCACCACTCATTTGTTTGAGTGAGGCCCTCATGGAGGATGTCCACATCACCAGGGGAATTGATAACAGTACCCAGCTTGCAGTCATCTGCAAACCTGGTCAGTCATAGCCTACTAGATTTGGCCTCCACCACCGAGAAGTATATCCCAAACAGCAGAGGCCCCAAGACCGATCCCTGGGGTACACCACTAGCTATGGGTCTACTACTTGAGGTGGCTTCCCCTATTTTGACTAGGTGGGTTCTATCAGTGAGCTTGTTTGCTACCCATCTGGTAACATATGGATTGATGCCTAGTTGAGAGAGTTTACCTATTATACCTGAGTGGGGAATAGTATTGAAGCCTTTGGTGAGGTCAAGGTAGGCGGTGTACACTGTCTTCCCCTCATCTATGACCTTGGTGACTGTCTCAAAGAAGTCAACCAAACTTAACAGGCATGACCTCCAGTTGACAAAACCAAGCTGTGTGGGATCAAGTAAAAGAAAAAGAGCAAAAAACCATGGCAGCACAAAAACTGACCCAGAGGTTTAATGTAAGTGCTTTTGTGCAGGACAATTCCAATACTTCTTCAGGTCTGAAGAAGTATTGGAATTGTCCTGTATGAAAGCACTTACATTAAACCTCTGAGTCAGTTTTTGTATGCCCATGGTTTTTTGCTCTTTTTCTTTTTCTTAGTAGTTTTTTTTTCCTGTTTTTTGTGTGGGATCAAGTGTCTGGAGGTTGCCAATGTCCTTGTTAATGAGGTCCATGGTCTTGCAGATCAGGCTAGTTAGACTGATGGTTCTATAATTTCCTGGAATGGTGGATTCTCCACCATTGTGTAAAGGGATAACAGTAGCTGTCATATACTTGGCTGGGATGAAGCCGGTACTCAGACTTTGGTTGAATAGGGTGCTTAATGGTGCTGCAAGTTCCTGCCTGAATTCATGTAGGATGCAGCCTGGGATGTTATTTGTTCCCATGGAGGCTGTATTTTTTTGCCTTTGAGATGGCTTTGATGATGTGCTCCCTAGAGATAAGGGAAGGGGGGGGGCAGAGGAGTGAAGTTTTCACTGATCCTGTCTGCCAGCAGATTGTCTATATCTACAGCATTTGTGTATGTGGACATATTAAGATCAATGAAAGAAACAGACTACAAAAGGTCAATAAAACCCAAAAAGTTAGAAGTTTGATAAAACAAATGAACACAGTAATTAGGACTGTCCATAGAATTTCATGCAATATAACAGAAGTAAGTAGGATATATTACTGCACAGCTAAATTAATAACAGTTAAAGTCTTACCACAAGAACACAGGGTAGTAAGGGAAAGGAATGGGAGAAACTGAATGCCATTACGGAAGTATCGAATAGAGAAAACTATAAAGCAATTAAAACAAGAAGTGTCACTGTTAGAAGAATATAAAAGAGGGAACAGATCAACAAAAATACTCAGAAATATAGATGTGATAAAAGCAACACATAGTATCAGAACAGATCAGGATCTATCATGCACTATCACAAATAATAAAGTAAAAATATCAGCGCAGACAGAAAAACTTAGAAGATATGTAGACAAAAGTACAAAATAATCAATTTATTGAAGACCCAAAAAGGTTTTATAGAGGATCAGGAAACAAGGGAAAAGAAATTGAAACAGCACAAAAAAGAAGAAATAGATACGCTTTGTAGAAATATCACTGAAGATCCTGTGGAAAGTAATAAAGATGTTAAATTGATAAAATAACTTAATGAATAATAAGGTCAAATTCACAGGATATGAAATGGAATGAAGTTACGGACAGAGAGATTGAAACAGTTATAAAAGCTCCTAATTGGAAAACCCCAGGGCTGACACAGCACCTAACTTCTGGCTAAAAGTATTAACATCTTTAAATGAAGATTTAGCCATGAGTAAGAACTATTTATATGCACACCCAGAACATACACCAGCCTAGTTAACAACAGGAAAAACAATACTCCTACTTAAGAGTGAAACTGCAAGCTATCCTAAAAATTATAGACCAATAACTTGCCTTCCGATGATGTATAAACTATACACCAGAATTGATGCCAACAGAATTTATAGTAATTTAGAAGAAAACTCAGTCATGGCAATAGAAGAAAAAGGTAATAAAAGAAAGTCATATGGACCATTACCTGCTAAAAAAAAGTCATAATGGAGAACTGTAAAAAGGGAAAGAATCTAACTATGGCATGGATAGACTACAAAATAAAGCATTTGACAGTATCCCACATTCATGGATAAAAGAGTGTATAAAAATGTATAAGATACACCCTACACTGATCGGTTGCATTACAGCGACCATGAAACAGTGGCAAACCACTTTGTAGTTAAGCTGTGATAAAGGACAAATTATTATTTCAGGGATAATAATTCAAAGGGGAATATTTCAGTTTGACTATCTGTCACTGCTGCTCTTTTGTCTTGCCCTTAACCCATTAAGTTGTCTACTTAACAGATTAGGTCAAGGCTACAATTTGTCTCCCAAAAAAACAACAAAGTGCAAAGGCTTCTCTCTTTCTTTTTGTAGATGATTTAGAACTTTATAGTTAATCAGATGAAGAACTGAAAGCAGAACTGCAAGTGGTCAAAACTTCTTCAGATGATATAAGAATGTCATTTGGTCTTGACAAATGTGCAAAAGCAACCTTTAAAGCAGGAAAGCTGCAGCACCAAGAAAAAATCAGTTTGGGAGAAGAATGTGATATAAAAGAACTTGAGCAAGATGGAGTGTATAAATATCTGGGAACTGATGAAAGATCAGCAATGAAACATAAGCAAATGCAAATAAAACTTATTAAGGAATATTTTAGAAGAGCAAAATTAATATTAAAAACAGTGTTGACATCTAGGAACAAAGTCTAAGCAATAAACTGGTTTGCTTTTCTTATCCTAACTTACAGTTTTGGAGTGATTGACTGGCCACAGAAGATGTTGGATAGGTTGGACAGGAAAACAAGAAGGATGCTTCATGCTCATCAAATGATTTATTTATAAAAATCAGTATATACCGAGACTATATATTCTACATTCTGAAGGAGGTATGGGCCTCCTCGAAATTGATTACATGCATAGATCTGCAATCATGGGACTGCATAAATATCTGCTGACTTCAGAAGACTCAAAAGTAGTGAAAGTTTTGAAATACGAGGAGATTTTTTCTAAATTGATTTCCCTACTTAATATATAAGAAGCATATCAGAATCAAGATTGAATGGATACCAAACCAGCAGTAAATAAAAATCAGGCAGCAACTGAATGTGCCAAGAAACAAAATAAAGACTTAAAGGGAAAGGATAAGATGAGAAAGCAAGAAATCTAGAAAATGTATAAATATAGTTGCAAGTATAGAAAACTCTTGGAACAGTCTCGTGTTGATCAGGATCAAACGCAGGAATTGTTAAGCAGAGGTGAATTTAAACCAAAAGATGAAAGGCTAATATTGGTAGCTCAAGGTAGTGGACTACAAACACTTTGGTTTACAAAGTCCATTGAACATGCAGGAGAAATTGATAAATGTAGGTTTTGTAAAACATAGTTGGAGACAGTCACGCATCTTGTTGCTGGTTGTGATATACTACTGGCAGAAGGACTGTATACTGAAAGGCATAATAATGTGGCAAGACTGTTGCACTGTGGATTGTGCAAACATTATAATACTGAAGGAGCTGAAAATCACTGGAAACATGAGCCACAAAGCATTATAGAAAATAATGAAGCTTATATCACATGGGATCACCTTTTACCAACAGTTCAAAAATAGACATGAGAAACCAGATATAGAAGTCCATGAAAAGAAGACAAACATAGCATTGATCATTGAAATTACTACACCCATAGACTATAGTGTCTTATGTACAGAGAGACAAAAAGTCATAAAATACCAGGATTTGCAGGCAGAAATTAGGTCAATGTGGAAGAAGGATTCCCAGACAGTTCCAATAGTAGAGGGAGCAATGGGTGTTATAAAAAAGAATTTGCAATCTTACTTAGATATGTTACCGATACATGTTAACTCCATACAATTTGCAGAAGCAGCCATTACTGGGCACATTATGGGTGCTGCAAAGAGTGCTTATAGCTGACATCAAAGATTGAAACAATACTAATTTCATGAATTTTAATCATACTTTGACTTAGGAATGGGGTCCATTCCTATCATGGTATTAGAAACCCAAAATAATATATATATATATATATATATATATATATATATATATATATATATATATATATATATATATATATATATATATATATATATATATATATATATATAGGGTCTATAGTAGACCATTGAAGTTTCAGAACTTCAAATGTTCTAATATCGATACCTAATAAGCAAAAGCTGAAAACAGTGAAATTTTAGATAACCAAATTCTTTCCTAGGGAAAGAATTTGGTTGTCCGTTCCTGTCGCTTCACTATTTTCAGCTCTGTGGTGGAAAGTTATGGTCGGGTTCAGGTAAGTGTGCGATTGTGTGGAGGTGAGGGTTAGGGTGGGATAGGTGAGTTAGGGTAGGGCACAGGTCATGTAAGTGTGCGAATGTGTGGACATGAGGGTTAGGGTGGGATAGGTGAGTTAGGGTTAGGGCACAGGTGATGTGTGTGTGCGATAGTGGTGGATCTTAGGGTTAGGGTTTGGGTTAAGCTAAGTGGGTAGATAGTGGTGTATGTACAGTTTAGTGTAGGTTTAGATGTAATATTTTAGGTGTATGTGTGTGGATTGTTGTTTGTTTGGTGTGTTTGTGTTTTGTGTATGTGTTTTGGAGCAGCAAATTTTTTTTCCCTAGGAAAAAATTTGCTGTTCTAAATTTTCGGTCTTATCGGTTTTTGTTTAGTAGGTGTCGATATTAGAACATTCAAAGTTCTGAAACTTCGATGTTCTCATATATATATATATATATATATATATATATATATATATATATATATATATATATATATATATATATATATATATATATATATATATATATATACTAATCAGCATATCGATCTGACTGCAAGCACTGTGATTGCAGCTGATTGACTAGCTTTGCCTGTGACCATGGTATGTGCCATTATGAATGCCAAAGAATTAATAAACTACTCACTAGCACATACTTCAGATTTCTTTGAACATCAGAGCCGTACTGAAGATCAAAGGTGTGATAGGGTTTGGAGAGTACCAACATTATACATGCAGTGAGTCAGTGGTATTGCCAGGATTTTTAGAAATGTACATCATTT
Organism: Protopterus annectens; assembly: GCF_019279795.1. Lineage (NCBI taxonomy): Eukaryota > Metazoa > Chordata > Ceratodontiformes > Protopteridae > Protopterus > Protopterus annectens. The sequence continues at coordinate 519,928,118 of NC_056735.1, forward strand.
TGTACAACAGTTTCTAGAATGTAATCTGCATCCCCTCCCCTTTCACATGTCCTTGACAAATACTAAAGAGCAGTTACACTGAAAACGCAAAATCCATTAACAAAAATATAGTCATAAACATGGAAAATATGCCAAGATATTTTTAGTTTAAATTATTGAACGTCCTACTGCACTAAATAAGTGATTTTAAAAGTTTAAACTGTGGAGTTCATGGTATATGCCTAGTTGCACATTTACAAGTTGGTATGCATTCTAACAGGCTATCTTTTGGGCATTCAGGCTAAAAATATGTGATATTATGCAGTTAGAAGCATGTATATGATATGTCTATATCATACTGGTCAATAGTTGAATGGAAACAACTCAAAACAACTTGAGCAATATCAGTACATGGAGCCACATTGTTCTTAACAATGCATGTCCCAGTTCCCTTACTGCATAGCCTTCTATTGAGGATACGTATGATAACATGACAAAAACATCTTGACATGGATAGCATGGCAGCTGATTTGCTGAGTGGTTATACACACACTAATGGTCTATCTGTCATATCACATATACACTGAGTGGTTATACAAACAGTAATGGTCTGCCTGTTATGTCACATATACACTGAGTGGTTATACAAACAGTAATGCTCAATCTGTCATATCACATATACACTGAGTGGTTACACACAGTAATGGTCTGCGATATCACATACACTGAGTGGTTATACAAACAGCAAAAGTCTGCCTGTTATGTCATATATACACAGTGATTATACACATGGTAATGCTCAATCTGTCATATCACATATAGACTGAATGGTTATACACACAGTAATGGTTTGCCTATTACATCACATATACACATACACTGAGTGGTTATACATACAGTAATGGTCTGCCTGTTATGTCACATATACACTGAGTGATTATACACACAGTAATGCTCAATTTGTCATATCACATATAGACTGAGTGGTTATACACACAGTAATGGTCTGCCTGTTGCATTACATATACACTGAGTGGTTATACACACACTAATGGGCTATCTGTCAAATCACATATACACCGAGTGGTTATACAAACAGTAATGGTCTGCCTGTTATGTCACATATACACTGAGTTATTATACACACAGTAATGCTCAATCTGTCATATCACATATACACTGAGTGTTTATACACACAGTAATGGTCTGCCTATTACATCACATATACCATGAGTGATTATACACACAGTAATGGTCTGCCTATTACATCACATATACACTGAGTGGTTGTACACATAGTAATGGTCTGCCTGTTACATCACATATACACTGAGTGGTTATACACACAGTAATGGTCTGTCGGTTATGTCACATATACACTGAGTGGTTATACACATAATAATGGTTTGTCTATTACATGACATACACACATCAACTGCATCATCTATGCAACCACTGCAACTGTTAGCATCAGCACAAATTCCTGTAGTGGTGACACTGTCATGCTGCCTATTTTTCATCTTAGTCACATGCTATGGTGAAAGTGGTACCTTATAATATCTGTACCACAAGATTAGTATGCATGCTTATATTTTCTTGGAATTTCAGGCTGCAAGATAAAGTGCTTTTCACACATCCCTGCACCAAAGAGGTGTATTAATATAGTTTGGTGTGGAATATGACTGAAGTATCTGATAGTGTAAGATTACTAAGTGAGTTTAATGATGAGATACAAAGCCACAGTTCATGAAATCAAACTTATCAACACTGCCTAACTTACCTCCATGTCCACTTAAGAATCAAATCCACAGGATATGTAAAGACTTCAAAGGCAGATGTTGATTGGTTCCTTTTATGCACCCATTAATAAGCCTCAGCAATGAATATGTAACATGATAAATTGCACAGCTTTGTTTTTTCTTTTTCAGTAGTCGAGTTACCATTTCCATGAATTCTGCCATGATATTTAGTCATGTATACCAGTGGATATATCTTCTTCAGACTACATACACAATGTTGACCATCAGTGAGTGTCACCTGTGCAAAGTCAACCACTTACTTCTGAATTAACGATAACTTGAGATACTTCTCCTTTGTGCCCTGGCACTACGCACTTAGCACTACAACTCTAAATCTCACATTAACTTATTATAATATGAACTAAGAGTGTTTCTTTTCTCTTTCTGAAACCTTACAAAAATACTGTCAAACTATTTAACATATTCAAAGTTCTCACTTATAAAGTTATAACAAACTTACAGAAAGAATATTACATATTATAGCATGACAGTTTCTCATTTTACAGTTCTGACTTATTAAGCTATAACAAACTTCATAATCCTGCAGTGTCTAATTAACAAAGATTCATTGTACTCCGTGTAGATTACTGTCCAGTATTTTCCATGTCACTGCCAGGTTTTGCAGCTAAAATTAGCACAGCAAATAATTATACATTCAGGAAGAATTGTGTGTTACCTATGCATTTATTTTTATTGTGGGCAAATAAATCTTTTTCTATATTGCTGTACAGAGAATATTTTCAATGCATAGTGGCAAATATACTTATGATGGCATCACTTGCTTTTTATACAGAGACAATTTATAGAAGGGAAATTTAGAACTTGTTTAATGATTTATCTTGAGAATAGCACTACACATTAGCACAGTGGGGCAGAGAAATTGCAAGAACAAGCAGATTATATATAATTGTTCTGGTACAGCTAATTATATGTGTCAGGCATTTTGTTGGAGAGAATTATGCTACTAATGAGCTTCATCCTGTAATCCAAAGTTTGATTCTCTCAGCCCTCATTTACTTACTGCCTAACTCTGCATAATTCATTTAACCAAACAGAAAGTCCCTATTACTCTGGAAAAGAAACATTACTCCTTGCAAATTCAATCATTTAAAGAAATGCATTCATGAAAAATGGCATCATACAAGTATGGCATTGTTACATAAACCATGATTTATTAAGATTCAGTAGACTGTAAGTGCAAAGCTTTTTTTTTTTCTTTTTTGGTATTATACAGTCTCTGGGTGTAGCCTGCAAAAGCCAATATAATTTTAACAAATTAAAGGAATAATTTTGCAAGTTGTGCATTTATGAGTGAGCAAACTATAAAATCATAATCAGTTTAACAAATAGTTGGTGTGTAGATGATAGAAGATAGATGTAGAAGACATGGTAAAAAGGTTTTGTTCCAAATTATAAACACAGAGTCCAACACTAACAGGATTTACATGACAACTATTAGGAATACAGTCATGTGCTGAGAATCATAGGTTTTAAAGGTCAGGTTAACTTTTTCAAGTAGTTATGATAGGTTTTCTGAGAGAGTGAAAATAAAATGTTGCTTTGAATAATTATTGCAGTTACCATACATGCATGCCACATACAATACATAAAATACTGTTGATTTTTGAAAATTGTTTGCATTCATTTAACTTTTTATTGTTTTATTGCTCCCTTTCACTATTTCATTTTAGAATAAATTCAGTTCACTTTTATTGTTCCCTTTCACTGTTTCATTTTAGAATACAAACTGTGCTATTTTTTACCCCATTTTTGTTATGTTGATATACCACATTAACTCCATAACAGACTAAAGTCTATCAATGACAGTCATTCTCATAATAACAATCATTATGTTTCTCAGAATTTTTCTGATCTTTTGCAAATTAATGAATAATGATAAAAATGTACAGAGGAAGCAAAATGTTTTGTGATATAACAATTTAAAGGGAGGGGTAGAATTCAGAAAGGAACATTTGCTGTGCTGAACTGAAAGGATGGTAAGAAGTAAGATTGCTGACATCTCTTCTAAATATTATTATCATCAGTGTAACATCTTTGGCCACCATGACAAACTGCAAAATGATGCCCCACTAACCAAGTACAATGGTTTTGTCAGAATATGAAGGACATGTGCATGATTTTGTGTCATCAGTTGGCTGCTCCCCTAATCCTGTTGTAGACTGTATGAATCTGCTGGCAGAAAACGGCTATAGTGTGTAGTCAAGCTAAACTTTATCATGCCTAGTATTAAGTGCTGTTGAGAAATAAACGCAAGATTAGGCAATTCTGCATTTCAGATAGGTGTAGTTCCCTCTGTAGTTATGCATTATTTAAATGGTGGAACAAGACAGGGCAAAATGGGAAACACCCTGTTTATGTGATGAGTAATTTGGTGTACAAACATCAAGCTGGGCCAAGCTTATTAAATTATGCACAATAATTCTATATAGCTTTTGACAGTTTCCTACAATGATCAAGAAGAGAAACTGGTCATTTTTAATACCTGGTAAATATTACAGTGTAAGAAAGTTTGCATTTTAGATTACTGATCACAATTTATGATCAATTATCTCCAACGCAGTCCATCTTACATGGAAATGTTTAATATGCAGTGGAGAATGTTAGCCTTATTTTTTTTCTTCAAAATAAAATGATACCTGACCTAGTTTTCACAGCAAAAATGCAATATTCTTGTCTTAAAGCAGTCAGATGATGGAATGATAATGTGTAGATAGAAACAAGGAGGATACCCAAATGGATAAGGTAGCAACATAGACATGTTATCAACTAATATGAATACTGATGCCAATGTTTTATTTCTCAGTTCAGTTCAAATTTTTTTCTTTATAACTGCTAAGTGTTTATATCCTTATGTGTTTCATTTCATTCCGACATTTCAACATGACACTAAATCATTGAATTCTTCAAACCGTACTGTATCTATATGAAGTCAGTGACAATGAAATTCAGGACAATGGTAACAAGATAAATAATCCTTTTATAATCGTTGAGGAAGCAGCACATGCAGAATTTGATGACCAGCCTTGAAATTATCTGTGCAGCCATTCTCTCTACACTTTAGAAGTGATTTACAAGATATGCCTAATGATTTGTCTGTAATTTTTTAAGTGTTCCTTGCACACACTCCCTGCAGCAGATTCAAATGAAAACTGAAGCACTTCTACTTTTAAATACAGTGGCAAATACTGCACCTGCATAACTGCTCTTTTTACAGATTAATGAGCAGACATCGTCATTTTAGTTTACTTGCTGTGCTTAGCAGTAACACAGCACTATAACTGTAAATGCATTCCAATTCTGTTTCTATTCTGTGTGTGCTTGTGTATGTCTATGTGTGTGTGTGTTTGTGTGTCTGTGTGAGTGTGTGTGTGTGTGTGTGTGCGCGTGCATGTGTGTGCGTGTGTGTGTGTGTGTGTGCGTGTGTGTGTGTGTGTGTGTCTGTGTCTGTATGTGTGTTTCTGTGTGTCTATGTGTGTCTGTCTGTCATACCTCACACTCTCCTAGACTAACAAGCAAATCCTACTACATGGAGGGACACTAAATACTAGGGATAACTTATCATGCCTTAAAGGTATTTTAAATATAATCAAGCCTAAGATTTGTAGCAACACAGACTTCCTGTCTTAAACTCATTGCTTGTTAGAAGTGGTATCAATTCCCAGAATGTGTGAAATGGATTAAGTGGGTAATGACAGTGAATTAATGAATAAATGAACGAATGAATTAATAAAAGTTATTACAGAAATGTAGAATTGCTCATTCTGCATATGCCTTTTCCTAAAGTTGACCTTTTTCTTTTCTGTTGTCTCACAAATTTCTCCAGCCGTACTACTCCACTAGACCTCTACGCTCCAGCAGCAAAAATCTACTTCTAGTGACCAAACCCTAGACCTCAGCAGGAGAAGCACTGTTCTCCTGCGTCATATGCAGATTATGGAACAACCCCCCCCCCCCATAACCACACTACCTTCTTGCAATCACTTCAAGACTGCACTAAAAACTCACTTAAAAAGTCACTGGTTATGTCCATGCACCAGTCCTGACTAGTAACCCTCCTTTCGCTTTCCCTTCCTCTCCCCTCCCCTAGCCACCCTGCCTCAAACAATCTGATCATTGCATTCCTTCCTCTGCAGTCTCTGGCTCATCTTTTACCCTCCCCTTCTCTCCTCACTCAATCTCTCAGACCTGTTATAACATGCTTAACTACCTCACTTCATCCCAACTCCAAATACATAACCAACTGACTTACACCTAGCTTCCTCTCACTACCACATGTTCTACTCACTCAATATCCTCTCTTACTCCTCTAGCTTCCCCTTCCATCCCATTAGCCCTTCTAGCTTGTGCCACCTTCATGTGGAGCTTCTGCTTTATATCTGCTTGAGTTTAGTGCAATATCTGTATATAAGATTTAGGCATACGAGTTTAGAACAGTATCTGCTTGAGCTTAGTACTATCTGTATATACATCCTACCTTTATTCCTAGCCTCTAGCTAGATATTGGTATATCTTTTCATTACTATGTTTCTTATTGTATGTATAGGTAATGTTTGCTGCAGTATGTATTATGTGCTATTATACAACAACCCCCCATTAATATTCCAAAATGTGCACGCTGATTGGCCAGCTTGCCTGTTGTAAATCCCACAATATATCAACAGAAAAAAGTTTGTTTGCCCAGATTTTTTTCCGTTGGTATAAAGTCCTCAAAAAATTTTTTAAACAAATTAAAAAAAAAAAAAAAAAACGGAGCAACAAAGACTTTTTTTTCTCCGTTGCTTCCGTTTCAAAGCATTGATGTACTGGGTATGCATGGGACGCAAGTCCCATACACATGCTCAGTACATCAAAACAAGGAAGCAGTATATCACAACCAGTGGAAGAACAGTAATGCGCAGTTATACAAAGATATTATTTAAGAAAAGTAAGAATTTTTTTCTTAAATAATGTCATTGTATAATAGCAATAGCTGACTCCGTGGTTGTGATATATTGAAATTTACCCATTGTTGGCTTTATTTAATCACTCAGGCTTCGCCCTTGGGATTAATCCACACCAGCCATGGGTAAATCTTCTATATACCACACCACATCATCGGTTATTGCTTTATTATATGTATATTTAATTGTTCTTCTTGTACTCTGCTGCTCATTTATTGTTCTGTGGAGCTTTTCTCCCCTAGCCTCCACTGAAAATGTACCTGTGTCCAGTTGGAATTTCCCAGTAAACAATGTAAATAAATAAATAAAATAAATAAATAAATACATTTGATACAAATACAAATAATGCACATTTCAGTGGTTACATAGTACTTACTTATGTTCTATTTTCTCACCTTTCCTTTCATACATTGGTCTTGGGTTCTCTGCTCTTGGTCACTTGACCAGTCTAATTCCTTATGGAGGCAAACAATTCCACCAGCATTTCTTTCATTCCAACTGCCACCTTCTTTTTCCCTTTCTATTTCTACTTATTCTCTGAAAAGCTTTCACTTATATAAGCTATTAGACAGGCATTCCATTATCTGAATTTGATGTCCATTTTTCTGTCCTGTCTTCAAGGAAAGCCTTTGTGCTGCTCATTTCTACAGGTCTTCTTGTTGTCCTTCCTGGTATACAGATTACTAGGCTGGCATACACATCTCTGCCTTCTCTATTCTTCCCCCAAACCCTCATGGTAGTTTAACCATATGCTGCCTTTCATAGCCTCTGCTTAGTGTCTGGACTATCCATTCTGACTGGCGAGGTTGCCAACCTGTGTTCACAATATCCATCATCTGACAAGTTGAGAAAAGACTATGGCATCTCAAGGCTTTTCTGTTTTTCTCTGTCTCCAATGAGTTGGGAATGCATTAATTTATGATTTTTGCATATGTACACTTGTTTATAAACATACATGGCTAAATTTATGTAACTGCACCACTCCTAGATGATATCACAGAGCAGTGCAGCTGCACCAGTCCCTTTTCCTGAGATAGGCAAATTGGTGTTTGGCCAAGCACTAGGCTAACCATCTGACTTGGTGTATCAGCAGCAGTACAGATGGACATCTTGCCATCTTGCTTCTTCACTACTCATCATTGTACATTCCCTTGTGTGAATTTATTTCCTGGTGTTCTGTTTTTAGATATCTGGAATGGGCTTTCACATTCTTACAGTGCCTTTTCATAAATTCTTGTTTAGCCTACTACCTTATTTAATCAGCTTTGTCTCTTATACCCTTTTATTTTTCATATTATTTTTTAGCATTCAAAACCTTATACCTTATTACATACTATTTTGCAATAATTTATAATCAGCTGTTAGATATTAGCAAATAGAAAAATAAATTAACATGATAAGATGCCAGATATCATTATAATAAACTGGTGTGATGTTGCACTTATTACTGTTTTAGGTATTTGTTATGAACCCTCCAGATGAAGATCGTGCACTTATCTAACTATTTCCATATATTAAATTTATGTTTTCCATCTCTGTTCCAGGTTATAGCAAAAAAGTGTCCTTATACTACTTTACATACCTGCTTAACAAACAAACAAACAATCAAGTCAGTAAATAAATACCTTGCAAGTTATGCAGATTTAAAATCTAAAGTTTTATGCTTCTCTCCCCTAGAAGTTAACATCACTGAGACATCTAGTCAAGGGCCAACTGACTTCCTATTAATGAATGTTCAACAGGCCTGTCATTATCCCAATCTACATACTCCGATTATTGTTTTTGCATAACCATACTTACTTTTTTTCACTTTTAAAGAATCACCATATCTGTTGTGCTGAAAAATTGGTGATACTGTGCCTTCACTGAAGGATGGACATCAGGCTGGCAACTCTGCACCATAAAAAATCTACTGCCAATCATTAGCGGACCGGAGTTCCGCTGTGGCGACCCCTAACCAGTAAAAGCTGAAAAGACAAACAACATCAACAACAACAACAACTGATAATCTTTAGTACTCATATGCTGTGAAAGAATTTGACACTGTGGATCAAGTCCTCTTGGACTGCTCTCCTCATGATCTTAGAAGTCCAGTGTAAATAACTAAGTTTAAGATGTTCAAGACATTTAAAGAATTATTGTTGCAATTTTATTTTATTTTATTTTGTATGAAATGGGTTTGTGTGGTAAATGTTTGCATTACTGCTAGCCAGCACTAAATATGCTCTGCCTTCCTGGCTGATTGCTAGCCAAATTGTTAAAGCACACTTAGACTTTGTGATTGCTGAATTACATAAGATAGCTTTAAGAATAGAATGCATTTATTTGCTAGTTTAGTTTTGACTTGTTTCTTTTAACATTTGGCTTTGTGCATAAATTTGAGTTAATCTTGGTGTCACACTTTTAATACGCATGGTTATGCTTAGTCCTCAGCATAATTAATGGAATTTCATTGTTAGCATTTTATTCCCTTGCTACTGTGAATGACTGCACCTTCTTTGTTATATAGCTAGAATTTTTATTATTACTGACATTTTTCTTACTGTTGGCTGCAGTTGCTACTTCAGTTTTACTGTGGCTGCCCTGGTGTATCAGCTTACCAAACCTGTTAACAAAAATAAATTAATTAAATTATACCAAATAAAGCCTGAAGTTAAAAGTGAAACTGCTAAAATGTCCCCTATGAAAAGACTGATTAGTAGCACTTCTGGGTATTTAAAATGGAATGCAAGAATAGCATTTACAACCAACTTTATACTGTCGACAGCTGTAAGACAAATAAATGAACACACTGGGCCAGATTCTGTAAAGTCTGTGGAATCGGGCGCATTATGCCGATATCAGTGGCAGAGTTGCAGATATCAATGTAATATATAACTATTAAACAGTGCACTCAGAATATCACAGCATACAAAGGAGTAACAACACACTGTATATCTCTCGCAAGTAATCTGCATGCAATGAAAAATCACTGTCAAAGCCTGATGTACATTAACAAAGTTACAGAAAGAATCTAAGAATCCAAGCAGCCTGACAGTCATAAATATATATCTATAAAAGACTCTCTCCAGTAAGCTAGACAACTACGGATTATCACTGTAATTCTGTTATTATTAAAATATACTAGATATCACTTATGGATTCCAATGGAATCCATACATTTTCCATTAATAAAATAATAAAGGTGGAGGGCAATCACAGCCACATCACCACAGCTAACATTAGCTAACAATGGATGCGGGACATTTGTGAGAAACACAGGTAAACACACACACACACACACACACACACACACACACACACACACACACACACACACACATGGAAATTGGGAGATAGAAACAAAGACATGGAGTATGGGTGAAGAAGAGGGACACACAAGAGGTATGTTGCAATGGGAAACTCTGAAAATCTGAGGGAAAGTCAGACTGGCATGGGCAATGTTTTTTTTTTTTTTTTTGGTGGGAGTAGGCCCCATTATTTATTTATTTTTTTTAAGATTAGAAGGAAAGATAAAGATAGGGAAAGAGAAGAAGACCATCACAGCAGGTATACCCATAGAACAAATATCAGAACACCTGAAATACAAAGACTGGAAAAAAAACAATATGGACAGGTAAGTCGCACAAATAGCACAATGTGCAACTCAGGCAATGAAAAGTTGTCAAACAAGATGGGGATGCATATCAGCTATGGTGAAATGCAGACAAATATATCTACCTATGCATTGCAACATATTGGAAAATGTGGCAGCCATACCTGAATGTGTATGACTAATGGCAGATGTTTGCTGTAGGGTAATAGATAAGGAGAACACTACACATTGGATAAATAAACAAATATCCAAGTAGTCTCTCAGCAGTGCTAGTGTACACCACACAACATCACAGATGAGCAAATGCAGCTATAGGAATGCTAGAGAACTCCAGCAGAGGACAGAACCGAGCCTCCAGTCATACATGTGAAAGGCAAACAACCAAGCACAGTGCCAAACAGCAGTACTGCAGCAGGGCAGCAAAATGGCTGTTAAATACAGAAGTTGGTGTACACAACTCAAACAAACGTAATGGAATGCATATATGTGATTGACATACCATGTCAAAGTCAACACACAGGCGTAGGTATATATGTATGATTGTCAGTGGCCTAAATGGAACATATATGAAAACAATGTCAATAGACATACTTGCATCAATGACATGTAAAAATATTTTACACAAATCTAACACTACAGCTTAAAAAATATATCTGGTTGTGCACATGAATTCCAGCAATGTACACTGTTCAATACAAATATAATGAGAACAAGGATGCTTTGCAAGCAGTAGCCAGCATCTTGTGTGCAGATTTCTTGCATCTGTAAGATGGCCATGTAGATGGCATATGTTGACCGTTGTCAATAATGTAATATATGACATTGGGCAATAACTGCAAAAAAGGCAAGCATATTTGCAAAATAAATTACATAAATATGAAGTTGGAAAGATGTGGCTAACCTGGGCCCACAGCAAGGAAGACTATGTTAAAGCAAAACAACAAGGTATGGTTATACATTTCAAATGCATGGGTACGGCACACAGGGGGATTTTGAAGCCAACCCAAAATACATTTAAGCAAATGGCAATTGAATGTCACATGGGCAGACTGTATTGCAATGTTCAACAAAATGGGCATGTATAAATCTCACATACACAATTATATGCAATCATGTAACATCAACGGGCAAAGGTAAGCAAGCTGTGAATTTCAGTCACATGCACATATACTACCATGCCAATGTGGACTAAACAACTGCTTGTGTATATATCACTCTCCCTGTTCATTACTGACTAGAGGACACTCCTGTGAGCATCATTACAGCAAATTAATGATAACTCAGTGAATGTTCATAAGTCAAAGGTACAATGGTGTTAGTATGGATCAAACAATGTGCAGAGACATGTACAGTCATCAGTTAGTGTGTACAAGTATTGCCGGAATGTGTGAATTTATGTGAGAAAAGAATGGATAGGAAATGTAACATACACCAAACACAGCATACTGTACTGTTACTGAGTAAATTATCCTTACCACAGTGTATACATTAATGTTTAATCAATATTCAATGCAGTCAGAAAAGGAGGACTGCCCATAGATATGATATTCCTTTATATGACCCCAATTGGCATGAGCACCTTACAGTGGAAATCATGACATCACTTGAACTTCTGTTTATTGGCCAACATTAAGCAAGGCAAGCATATGCAAAGCAAGTACATGTAAATTATCCTGATATTTTGAACGGAAGCATGCCTGACACTGCTTCAAATAACATTACCATAACTGCAATTTTACAAAATAAAAGCTTGTAAATTACAAGTAAAAATATCATTGAGAACTGCATCTGCTTCAGTAAACTGTCCAGCTGAGTGTCTGACAGCATGTTAGTATTTCCATTCATTTTCCCTTGCATGGGCTCCCTGAGCAGTTATATCTGTGCGTGAATGTAAATTACAGTCTCTGCATATAATGAGCCATATGGATAGCCACCAATTAACATTGTTAAAATGAAGACAATGTGAAATAACAATATTGTATAAACTATGAAAGCCACATGACAAACATCTGAGCCAGGCAGGATGGTAATTGACTGTCCCCACATCAAAAAAACGACTACAATAGTAACAGATATTAATAATGTTCAATCATAAATACAACCACAGCTTGAGATACATGAGAATCTAGGATATGTTGTACAAACATTATTGTCTGTCTGCAACTGTATGCATGACCTACCTACATTTATTAGCAATCAGAAGCCTGCGAAATGCAAACACCTTGATGATACTTGCTGATTATGAAATGGTGCAAAGAAATGCCTATCTGCACAAGTATCCACAAATACTAGACACAAGTATGTCATAACAAAAACACCAAAGGTGTAGGCAGAAGCAATATCAATGTTGAACTGATGGACATGCCACATAGTCTGCTAATGACAGTGTTAACACTTACACAGCAGGCACCCATTCAGTATGTGAATAGGCAAGCTATGTGCAACAGATCAGTCACTGGGAACCAGATCCACACATACAAGAGTGCCCTGCACATGCATTATAAGCAGGAGTCAAAGCACTACAAACTTATAGGTAAGATATCCACCTCAACATATGTATGACAATTACACAAACATGACTGTCATATAGGTAGTGGCCTACATTTCAAAAACTGTCTTCAGAAAACAGGGCTTGCTGCTAACTGATATTTAAACATATTTGTATTTCAGACTTTGCATAATATGGATGACTATAGAGTAAATAATTGCACGTTGCTTTTCCATGCATACTCTTGTGTTGTCATTTTGGATTTACAGCAGTGGAACTGAATTGTGAACAGAGATAAAAAAAAGGATGGTGACAATTAATGTAAGTGCAATGTCATGTAGTCATGCAACTGCAATACAGATGGAATAGTGCACCCAGCATATGTAATACTGTCTGCATTCATGTTCCCAGGACCATCTACTTCTGCACAACACCAGGGAATGGCAGGTGCCTCCATACATTGTACACTGCAGATATATCCACCGGGGGCATAAGCCATGCAGATGTAAGTACAGACAGACCAGATATGTTGCTGCAACAAGTTCAGAGGTTGCAGCAATGTGTAGCTAACGTGATACATGACATAAATGTCACTGTTTTTCTGCACAGAGACATCCTGCCAACAGGTGCTCCATATGTCACATGAGTATCCAAAGCCCATGCTACAGTGTGAAATATGTCATCTTGTCAGTATTCAGTTGCTTGCAGGCATGACTATGTTGTCTTTCTCTTTACTTTTCCACTGCAGGATCTGTAGTACAACACACAAACTCACAACAATGGGAGTCTGTCAGTGGTATGCTATCACCTATCTTTCATACATGTTATACCTGTTTCTCTTGTTGATGTCCTCCATTAATACTGCATCCTTCTTCTCATTAATAGTACAGACTGTATCATCATCAAGTTCACAAACAAGTGGTATGTCTATATAATATATACTGTATGTTTTAACTTTGCTTGAATGGTCCATGCTGGTAATGATGTGATTAATAATGCCGGCTTTGTTTCCCTACAACAGTTGAATTCTTCTTTTTCTAACACATTATCTTCACACAAGGACTTGCCAGGTGTGTGTTATGTTTCCATTCATCACATATGTCATGCATGCTGAATATGTAACCTAATCGTCAGCTCTGTATTATGTAGATTTTGTGACCCATACACAGACAAGACCTATTAAAAGTCAGTAGTATCTGTCACATTGCAGTGAGATATACATGGCATATGTCTTTAATGATATACAGCATGTGATGTAAGCATGTTGTCCTGATCTATGTCATATGTCTCTTATTTTATCACATCAACTGCCTGCTTCTTCCATTAGCCCATCCACTAATCCCAGTGTGGGACCGTGACATGGTGATACAGTCTGGCCAGGATGGTGACAGTTGTGTGGATGTGGCTGTAGCCTCAGATGTGGTGGGAACCTTGACTAAACATTCTGATAATGAAGGTACATTGGATTTTGGACAGGATGAAGCCTCTGAACAACAGATCCATGGTGAGACTACCGATGATGTTGACACTTCCCCACAACACATTGATACTGCCATCACAACATATGTAGGTTAGCAGCTGATGTTCATGGGCATGTGTTAAAAAGTGTCCTCCTACTTCTACAGGCAAATAAATGTTCCAAGCACTATCATGGATCTGACATTAGAGGATTTCAATGAGCCACAGATCATGTTGCACCCCAGCTGGCTGTGTTGCATAAAGGACAGGAGTACGGACATGGTGAAGTAATGGCATCACTGGCTGCACAGAATGAAAGTATTTTATCTGTGGCATGGTCTGTAGAATCCCTGGCATTAACAGTATTACAACAGTGCCATATTACAAGCAAGGTTCTGAGTGCCCTAACTGTACTTAGCTAATTGCCATACAGGAGAGGCAGGCCCTTTCTCAGCAGAACCAACCTTATGCATTGGGCATCAGTGTCCATGCTCCAACATGCACACACTTCTGCTGCTGGTCCACTGCTGTGGGCCGGGCATTCACCACCAGATGGCCAAGTCACAGTTGTAGTCCATTATCTTTACATGCTGGCATCACTCCATCTATCTCCTCTGTGGAGGAATCTTTACCAAGTGTTTCCATACATGGGTGGGCCAGACTAGACCGTGGTGTGGGACATCAGTGTGGGTGACCCAGACTGTGTTAGAGCAATGCAGACAATTGGTCCACTCTGTCAGTAGTGTCATTCTCACCCTGTGGTAATGATGATTGATGTGCAGAACACTGACAATGTCATCTGTCTGCACCCATTCACAAATCTGATACCACAGGAGCCCAACAAAGCTGACTCCATTTATTACAATACTTTATCCATACTTTTCAGTGACATATTTGACTTATGGTATTATCAACTTCTCTGCATTATGTCCTGAAATGTTTTCCTGTTTGCATCTTTTGATAGAGGACAGATAGTAATATGTTTCACTGATGCGTGTCCTTTACTGTGTGCCATACCCAGATACACCAATATAGTATGCATACATAGCTGTTTCAGTTGTGCCCTGAGCAGATGATCCTTATTGTGATAGATTTGTTTATGTTCATAATGTTATATGTTATGATTATGTTGTTATGTCTGATGCTCAGTGTGTACATCTACTGGTTAATTGCCATTAGATGTAATCTGTGCTGCTGTGATGGGACAACAACTGAACATCAATGTTTAATCCGTGTACCTCTGTATATGTGGCTTGCTTTGAGTCAAAGTTGTCTATCAGACACTTCCATGTTGCCTGGGCATGCACTTGTGGTGACACCCTCAGTCATCCACACCTGTGTCTTCTGACCCCATGTCCTCATGCTCCTCCTCTTATACCTGCAGGATATCATTTTCAGACATCTGGGGTTCTTGGCTAAGTTGACACACAGGTGCAGCTGACAGACCACCATGTGCTCCAGTTAGCATGTTGTGTAGCATGGCGAACACCATTACCATCTGTGCTGCCTTCTCAGGTGTGTATTGTAGTCCACCCCAGGTATGGCCAGACATTTTAACCTAGCTTTCAGTACACCAACACATGCTCTATGGTATTTCTTGTTGTTGTGTTCACTATATTGTAGGTCTCCTCTGCAGGGATTGGTGGCTGTCTGTACAGGGTCAGTAGCCACATTTCAAACGGATAACCACAGTCACCTATTGTGGGGAGTAAACACAAACACATGTTGTCAGCATGGATACTGTTAGGAGTGATTTTCTTAGCTTACACCCTAGCTTTATTCCTGTACTTACCCAGTAGTAGTAGTCCCTCAGGTATTCCAACTTCCCGGAATGTAGCCCTCAGACCACTTTCCCACCATATGGAAGCATCATGAACATTTCTAAGGTGTGCTGCCATGAGGTTTGTTATACTGCCATCTGCTGCACACACAAGCTAACAGTTCAGGGATGGCCAGCCCTTTCTGTTTATATATCTGTCTGCTTCAGGATTTACTGGGGTCTTGATAGGGAGGTGGGTGCAATCTATTGCACCAAGTACATGGAGGAAGTTTGTGATGTTATAGAACTAGCGCATTACAGTTCTCCTCTCCATGGGAGTGGATGGAAAGTGTATGTTTTCATCCACATTGCTGCACAATGCTGCCAGAAATGTTGCCAGGATATGATTGGAGGCTGGCTGTGGCACTCCCTCAGCACCCTCCCCATGTATCTTCAGAATGTCCCAGATGCAAGTACACCCACTCAGAAACACACTTTGGTTTAAAGGGGTATGGATTTTCCTTGCAAGGTCCGCACAAATATGTGTAGAGCACATATGTTGCAGAAAACCTGCACCAGATCTCTGTCTGTCTAGGTGGTACCTGTCAATTATTTGTTGATCTGACATCTGGTTTAATTGTAGCATTACTCTTGCAGCCTGTTGCAGTTCATTCACTGCGGGTAGCATATTTCTTTTCTTTATTACAATATTCCTGCAGAATATGATGGAATCCACAGTACAAGCTTCCATTCCTTGTGATACTGCATAGCATATGCTGAGGATTTTGGAAACAGTGTAATAGACTCACCCCCGGATTCTTTATGCTTTGCATGGTGTGCAAGATCAGTGCAGAAGTTCTAGCAGGCAATATGTCTGCCGTGCGATCCAGGAACAGCCTGCAGGGGTGTGCACAAGCACTCCTGCACTCATCCTGCATGGACTAAGCCCCTGTATGCAAATCACCCCATTTGCAGGAGAAATATATGCCAATGAGGTGAATTTGCAATCCAGGAAGCATGCAACCGGCCGTGCAGGACTAGTGCAATCTGCAGAAATGTACTCGGTTAGTAACCGAGTACATTTCTGCAAAATCCAAAACAGAGCTGTGACAGCTCCAAACAAAGGCTGCATATCAGTTAGGAGGCATGCCAATGGCCAAGTATAAGGGCATTGACATTGCAAACAGCCAAAAAAATATATCAACTTTTATTCTTTTTAGCTGATCTCAGCTGTTTAAGCATAGGACAGCAGCTCACAAATGGATTGGGGGGAAAAATAACAAAATAAACCTAAATTAAGCATTCTATCTAAAATCACTATTCTGCCATGCAAATCAATGGCAGGCAGAAGACAACATGGCCAGTGAGTAGTGATTGCTAAGGGGAGAGGCTCAGTGTGAGACATGTAACTAGCATTAGCAGGCAATTCTATGCAGATGAGGGGAATGATAGTGAATCCCAGTTTTCCCCAGCATGCTAGTCAGGTCCCAACAGTTTAATAGTAGGAATAGCTTGGTGCAAGCCTAGGAGTTAGGTGACATCATGGGGGTGTGTGTGTCAGGCATACTGTAAGCGGATTGGAGATGTGTGGCTCGGGTTTGTTCCTGGCTTAGCACAGCTAAGCTAGGGGGTGTGTCTGAATCTGCCTAGCACTCTTTACATTGCCTAAGTGGGTGTGTGCACCGCGCACCGAGTATTAAAGGAAGAAAAAAAAGGTTAAACCAGGAAATAGCAGCACTGTGCACATTTGAGCACTCTGTTTGCGCAGCACACCCCCGGGCTTAAACAGGAAGGCAATGGGAAGGGAAAACACCAGTAATAAGGTAATCAAGGAGAACTAGCATAGCTGGCAGGTGAAATGTATCAGAATCAGCCAATTACACAAGCAGCAGACCAGCCCAGCCCAGAACACTACTATAAACTATGCAAACACCTTCCCCTCTGGTTTTTCCCACACTCTACACCACTAGTGTATACAAGCGGGGAAATTGTACCAAACAAACTTACAAAATGAGAGGGGCTGCAGCAGGCAACATAGAACAACATGTGGAAGAGGCTGAGGGTGGTGAGGATGTGAATGCTACTGATCAACCAACAGTGAGGAGACAGAGAAGAATGTACAGACCCAGGGTAACCTACCAGGGGGCTAAATGAGCTGGAGATAGTGGAGTGCTATAGGGTGGACAGAGACCTCCTACAGAAAATTGTTGAGCTGTGCTGGCTACACCTGACACACCAAACTGACCGAGGGGAACCCATACCAGTGGATACCAATGTATGTGTAGGCCTAGGAATAATAGCCACAGGTACCTCCCAAAGCTCAACTGGGGATATCATGGGGATCTCACAGGCATCAGCATCCAGAGTATTCCACCAGTTCCTGGATGCCATGTCAGCACATGCCAGTGAGCATGTATATTTACTTAACACCTGTGAGGTGTTGGCCAGCAATATGCATCTCTTCCACTAAATAGCAGAATAACCTGAGGTAGTGGGTGCTATAGACTGCACGCACATATGCATCAAAGGACCACCCAGTTATCAGGGTAGGGCCTACATCAACCACATGGGCATCCTCTCCATCAACTGCCTGGTTGTCTGTGATGCCCAGGGCATTATAATGAATGTGTGTGCTGGCTGCCCTGGAAGCAATCATGATTCCCACATTTGGCATCTAATGCAGCTGTACCAGAGATTTGTCAATAGGGACATCCCCTACAGTCACCTAGTGGGAGATGCTGGTTACACACTGGAGCCATGGTAGATGGTACCAATCAGAAATGCACAAACACCTGAACAAGAATGCCATAATGAGGCACATGCAGAGACCAGACTTATAATAGAGTGTGTGTGTTTGAGATGCTCAGGTCACGGTTCCAGTGTCTGGACACTTCCAGTGGAGCCTTGCAGTACTCAGCAGCTATATGTACCCAGATTGTTATGGTATGTACCATACTACACAATATGATCCTGTGGAAACAGCTGCAGCAGGAACAGCATAGGGTAGGACAACACAGCCCCCCACCAATGCCAAGGCCTGCACAGGCACAGAATGACTTGGAGGAGGAACAACCTGAGCCTGCCCCAGTAGGCAGATGGAGGCGTGCCCAGTATGCTGAGGCTGCGGCAGAGAGACAACGTATAGCACATACACTGACACAGTAGGGACCCAGGGAATGACACCTCTCTCTGACTCGCACATACAGTAAAAGGGATGCCAAACATGACACTACCTGTGCTCAACCATGTATAGGGAGTGTACTATGTGCATCCAACATAGGCAGCCCTCCAGTACCATCCACAATTCTGGCACACCCACAAGGTAAGTCAGTCAGCCTACCAATTGCCAAATGGAGTAGAATGTGTCATTACCTGTATCTATGGTATGGATATGAGCATGCAAGGGAATTGAGTGGATGAATGTTATGGCAGCTGAAAGTAGACACCCATAATGGCACCATGACATCTGACACACATACTGGAATCACCATAGTAGCCACTACTACAGAGGGTGATAAAACCCACTGCAGGAAACATACTCGGTGACATGTGTGTCCATATGACTCACACATGCCAGTCAGGGAGGTTCACCTACCCAACAACAGTCTCAGCCAGCAGGACAAGTGTAGACAAACCCAAACAGAGCTGGTGCTATGGCCTCTGAATGATGGCTATGTGTAACCCCCCCCCAGGCATACACAGACAGACTACAGCAGGTCAGGTAGTGGGATGTTAGTTCTGAAGGGTAGGAAGTCAGACACTAATATGTAGGGCAACCAAAGCTAAGATCTGTAGTACACTGGTATGCCTCTAGTCAGCATGATAGGTAAGAATACAGAATGAAATGGAGTACCTGACATACCAGTACAGTCATAGCAAATGTGTACAAGTGTCAGGTGTGCCCGCCTCATCCTACATAGTAATGTAATAACAGTCAGATATGCCCCCCCAATCCTGTGTAGAAATGTAGAAATAGTCAGGTGTGCCTCCCCCATCCTACGTAGAAATGTAGTAACAGTCAGGTGTGCCCATCCTGTGTAGAAATGTAGAAATAGTCAGGTGTGCCCGCTATCATTTGCAGAAATGTAGTAACAGTTAATGCCAAATGATCAACGGATACCCTGCAGAAACAGCATGCTACCTGTAGGTGTACAACACAAAGGTCAGCACTGCAGTACAAACTACCTGGACTCAATCCACACATTCAATACAGAGGGGCATACTGAGCATGCTCACACATAGACAAATGAAGGCAATGTCAGTCAACAACATACTGAAAGGTCATACTGGGTATGCTCACACACTTAAACACATGAAGGCCATGTCTGCAAACTCCAGTGGACCAGAAATATCTGGCAGTCACAGATGTTAGTGCAGACATTACTCAGTATGCACCACTCATGCCTTGCACACACAGTGGATAGGAATACAGACATATATGTAAGGGCAACACACTATAATAAGCCAAAGTTAGATGTATGCAGATGTGTGGAAGAGGGTGACTGTGACAAGGAGCTATCCAGGCCTGTCCCACCCAGCACACATCCAAAGGGCCACAACCACATGAGGTTCAGATGTCACTCACTGCAGATACTAGCCAATGGTATCTGTCAGCATTATAGACTATGTGGAGCATGTGCTAGCTGTGCAACATGACTGTACAAGGAAGTAGTCATCTAGCAGCCGTATACACGTACTTGTGAAATATGACCCTGTGTGTGTCTGCATGTGGTGTGTCAACCTCTAGATGAATGGGTTATGGGCCCTGCACACACACTGCCCTCCCCATAGCCCTACTATGACAAGCCTGCTGAGGTCATCCACTATGAAATACACCTTTGGGAGAGTTGTAGCCCAGTAATCTCTGTGGTGCATCCCACAACAGTGTACTGCTGTAGTGTGACAAACTAATTAGGTAGGAGTTCCAAACCCAGACATGGCAACTCACTGTGTGTGTGTGTGTGTGTGTGTGTGTGTGTGTGTGTGTGTGTGTGTGTGTGTGTGTGTGTGTGTGTGTGTGTGTGTGTGTGTGTGTGTCTGTCTGTCTGTGTAGAAAGCAATGCTTTTTAGGATAATCACACTCCCTACAATTGAAATGCTCTACTTTGGTAATGCTGTTGATGTCATCCACCTAGAAATACATGTCTGGGAAGGTTGTAGCCCAGTAATCTCCATAGCGCATGTCATAACTGTGTACTGCTGTAGTGTGATAAAGTAGTTAGTTAGGTATTATAATCCCAGACTTGGCACGTGTGTATCTGTCTGTGCAGAGAGCAATGCTTTTTAGGGTAGTCACACTCCCTACAATTCAAATGCTGTTCTTTGGCAAGGCTACTGATGTTATCCACGTAGAAATACACTTCTGGGATGATTGTAGCCCAGTAATCTCCGTAGCGCATCCTATAACTGTGTACTGCTATAGTGTGATAAATTGGTTAGGTAGGAGTTCTAATCCCAGACTTGGCAAGTGTGTGTGGTTGTCTTACTCTGTCTGTCTAGAGAGCAATTCTTTTTAGGGTAGCTACACTCCATACAATTCAAATACTCTACTTTGGTAAGGCTGCTGATGTCATCCACCTAGAAATACGCCTCTGGGAAGGATGTAGCCCAGTAATCTCCATAGCTCATGCCATAACTGAGTACTGCTGTAGTGTGATATAGAACTCTGGTAGGGTTCTATTCCCACCCATGGCAGTTCTGGGTGTTTTTCAATGTCTGTGTAGGGAGCAATGCATTTTAGGCTAGTCACAGTCAGTACATTTCAAATGCCCCACTTTGGCAATCCTACTAATGTCATTCCCTGTGAAATACACCTTTGGGGAAAGAGATCTCCAGGAATCCCCATAGTGCATCCTATAACAGCTTCAGGCTGTAGTGTGACATAGACCTCTATTACTGGTTATATGCCCTTATATGTCAGTTGTGGATGTTTTGTGTGTGTTTCAATGTCTGTGTAGGGAGCAATGCATTTTAACCTAGCCACACTCACTACAATTTAAATGCCCTACTTGGTAATCCTGCTGATGTCATCCAATGTGATATACACCTTTGGGAAAGGAGTACTCCAGTAATACCCATGGTGCATTCTATAACAGCTTCATGCTGTCATGTGATATAGACCTCTTTTAGGGGTTCTATACCCACACATGTCGGTTGTGGATGTTTTGTGTGTGTTTCAATGTCTCTGTAGGGAGCAATGCATTTTAGCCTAGCCACACTCACTACAGTTTGAATGTCCTACTTTGGCAATCCTACTGATGTCATTCCTTGTGAAATACACCTTTGAGGAAGGAGTTCTCCAATAATCCCCATGGTGCGTCCTATAATAGCTTCATGCTGTAGTGTGATATAGGCCTCTGTTAGTAGTTCTGTACCCACACATGTCGGTTGTGGATGTTTTGTTTGTGTCAATGTCTGTGTAGGGAGCAAGGCTTTTTAGCCTAGACACACTCACTACAATCAGAATGCCCTACTTTGACAATCCTGCTGATGTCATCCAATGTGAAATACACCTTTGGGGAAAGAATACTCCAGTAATCTTCATGGTGCTTCCTATAACTGCGTAGTGCTGTAGTGTAACAAACTAATCAGGTAGGAGTTCTAATCCCAGACATGACAGAGGTGTGTGTGTGTGTGTGTGTGTGTGTGTGTGTGTGTGTGTGTGTGTGTGTGTGTGTGTGTGTCTGTCTATGCTTGCAACTCATATCCTGTGTGGAGGTTGGTGTGAGTGTGTAACAACTGGGCTCAATGTGGAGTGGGTTTTGCAAATTTCTTATATGATGGCCTTAGTATATATCACAATGTCCACCGTACCGGGATAACAGACATGAAATAGCTGAGAGGCTGGGGTGCAAATCCGTACCCATAAGTGTGACATCATGGCCAGGCAAACAAAGTTAACAACCCTAGTATTTCCCAGATAACACTCTCAACCCATGTCTCATACACACACACACACAAACTTGCCTGAGCAACAGCCACTATGTTGGTAGTACCCTGCATATTGCCCACTGATTGTAACTATTGCAGTGGGCTACAGAGAGCATGACACCCTGTCCATCTGTCCAATAGGTACGTACATGCTGATAGTGCACCTTCCCCATGTTCCCCACTGGACACCTGCAACACCTGTAGTGACATCAAATGTGACCCAAAAAGGACATACCCATGCCTGAAAACATGCCCTGTATGGACAGATGCCACTGACACCAGGGAATGCTGGTATCACACTATTAATGTAGGTGCAGGGTAAACCTGCTGTCCATTACCAGTTCCTGCCACATGAGGGCAGGACTGGCACATCTGATGATAATCTGTGTACACAACATGGGCCAGACAACCCAGGTAGAGTTCCACATGTCACTGTACATGCATGTGGGAGGAGTGAACATCCCAGACACCATCCATGTCATGGAGTAAGGAACACATACTTGGCAAGCAATGTGCAACAGTGGGCACACACATTAGTCACCCAGGTGATTGGATGGTGAATATAATACACATCTGTGTGGGCAAATGCTGAAACTACACCCCTGAGCCACAATGCAGACCAGTGTCATGTTGGCTGATGCCAAGGTATACCCATCACAGTCTGGCACATTCAACCACTACACACCTATGAAGCAATGCACTCATGCATGTCAGTACTGGCACCCAGTGTGTGTGTGTGTGTGTGTGTGTGTGTGTGTGTGTGTGTGTGTGTGTGTGTGTGTGTGTGTGTTGTATGATACGTATGATCACATTCCCACTCACTACAACCCCCACTGGCATACTGAAGCATGCTGTCCAATGTCAAACACCTCCACATACTCTTTGCCCATATAACCTCTGTATGACCCCTGTGGTGCATGTGATGCCTGCACAGTAATGTGTTGTGGCAATCTCACTAGTGATGAGTTGTATTCCTGGCCCTGCCATGTGTGTCAATGTGTGTGCATCCCTGTGAGAGTGTGGCTGTGTTGATACTGGCACCTGTTCATGTGGACAGGCACATGTACTACACCTGCCATATAGCTACCATATCCCTGTTGCAGATGCCACTCACCATCACATATATGTTTTGAGGGCTCCTCAACATGTAACCTATGTGGCGCATCTGATAACTGCATAGAAATGTGATAGAACTACATAGTCAGGGGGTTGATATATATATATATATATATATATATATATATATATATATATATATATATATATATATATATATATATATATATATATATATATATATATATATGTGTGTGTGTGTGTGTGTGTGTGTGTGTGTGTGTACATATTAAGGAATGTACACATGGCCATATAAGTAGCACTATACAGATGTGTATACAGACATATGTATGAGTATACATGTGTATTTACATGCAGACATTTATAGACATACTATATGTATATAACCATATTCCTGTCATGTGTCAACCTCACAGTTGTGTATACCCTCCCAGAAGTATCTCACTGTATGTGTTTGCTATGTGTACATTATGATAAAACAACATATGTGCTGCAACAGTCATATTAATAACAATGACTACACAATTTAGGAAGTAAAGGCAATTGTTCAATACTATTCAGTATGCATATTGACAGCTGTATAAAACAACAGCTGTCTTCACAGTGGTCATGGCATAGTGGGTAAGTGTTGTGACTGTAGTGTACAGCGTCCTGGATTCAAGAGCTGCAGGGGCTGTTCATTTTGTTGCTGGGCAGAACAAGGGCTGTTGTATACAGAGTGGTTAAGGAAGTTTTGAGCAGCTTTAAGCAGATTTGCATGGGTTTGCATGAAGCTAAGCGGTGCTAATGAACGGTTAAACATATGGGTGCTTACACCATGTGGGCTTCACTTACCAGTGAGCAAATCAGCTTAGCTGTTATACTGCACCAATGTTGAGACTTACTAAGCATGGCTTAGCTTTGGTAACCAGGTCACACCACCCAGTCTGATAAAATAGCCGGGTAATGACATATGTAATAAGTGTATGCAATGCCATGTACAATACATGCACCTATGTGCTGTCATTACAGTAGCAAGGGGTGTGAGTGTCATGTGTGGCACACGGACATAAATGAGGCCTGTACAGCACTGTTATCAGTGTGAATGTGTTAGATACAGGGGTAGTAGCTCAGGGTACGTGCTGTCACACTGGAATGTAGTGTATCATGGCAGTACTACTGTTGACAGTGCTTGCCTAGGCAGAACTGACAACAGGCACACCTGCAGGCATAGCTGGACTCTGAGGCCTCCCTGTTGTATCCCTGGTGTGTGACCTGTGTCACAATGTATACACCTTGCTGGGTAATGGTCCATCATGTGGAATGTAACTGTAGACTACAGTCTGTACAACACATGTTACTGAGGGTTTTTGACATCTAGTTATGTCCTACATATTGTTGTCAGACATCTATCTGTCAACACACTCATGATACTGCATAGCTACATCCCAAGCTGATGACTGTAAGTCCATGTACAGATGTGCAGATGGCAGATATCCAGCTGGGATATGTACAGGCAACCTATGCTTGATTGACACTGACATAACTGCCCAGCTGTGTAAGAAGTGGCACATATAGTTGATGTCCCCCTGTGTGCATCACATGCCACAGGTACCTCCACTACACTACCACAGTCAACTGAACATGCTTGGGTACAGGTCACCATCACAGACAATAACCATGTGTTGTAATGCATGTTGCATACCTGTCAACTTGATCACCTCAGTGGCCATATGCAGGAGGCACCTGGAGGACTGGCTGATGCATGTCATTCACACACTGAGGGTCATGACAGTAGTGTCTTTTGATAGATGCCCGCTGCTACCTGGCAGTTTGCAGAATAACACTGTACACACAACCCCTACACAACCCATCTCCCCTTGGACAATAGCTAGGTACATAGCTATGACCACCTGCAGGGATGAACCCCTGTACTGTCACATATGTATGTGTGCATGACTGAGTATAGCAGTGTCTGTGTGTTATCACACCTGTACTTGGGAATTCCATGAGGGCCTTCACAATCAATGCAACACCCATTGCCATAGTCAGTTGTGGCTGCTGCTGTATGGGACATTACATATACCCTGTTAAGCTCCCCCACATACCGGCTACATGAGCCTTGCAATACCAGCACAGCAGTGTTTTACAAATGGGGTATTAGGCTTGGGATACCCATTGTGTTCTGGCATGTGTGTGTAGGTATGCATGTCTGTATATCTGTAGGGGACAGCATCCCGAGGCCACATACTCCTATTACAATACCCATTGCCACACAGTAGTACAGATAGTGTTGTTGCTGCCCATAGGTGAGGCATGATAATGCAACACCCTACTACGCGTGTGGCATATGCATGTGGTGCATATTCCTGTAGTACCACTGTTGGGGTATACTATGGGTTGTATCGCAGTTGCAGCCAATGTATGATGGTGGGTGTGACAGAGTGTCATCAGGTGTTTCAGGGAGTACAATATCCACTGGGGGATGTGGGTACTGTATACACTGTCATTACACTAAGGTACACCCAGTATATGTCCCATGTACCACATTATGGTTACCACTGTCACCATCAACCATACAGGTAACGGTTACCAAAATCCAAGCCAGTTATGCATGTAATGTGTGCAGCCTACCTGTAACACATTGGACAAATGGTCAGGAAAGTTAGTAGCGATAGGCCCTGATATCTTGGACGTGTGTCTGGCTGTTATGTGTCTGTAAATGTTTATATGATGGTATGTCAAACTATGTATTGTCCAAATACACCCATCACATCCCCCATTAGCATACTGTACATGTCTGGGGATGTTCTGCATGTAACATGTAACCTGGGACACACCTCACCCTAAATGCTGTGTGGTGTGTGCAATGTAAGCCACACACTTCAGTATCACTACATAGCTAGGTAGGGGTCTACTCTCAATGTTGCCAAGTAACAGCGTGCGTGTATGTGGATGGGTCTACATCAGGTTGCAGGGTATACATGCCACAGTGGGCCAACCATCCATGTGGCACAGGCAATAACCAGTTTGGTAACCTGTGACATGTGTTCAGCTGTACCCCAGACATGTCACAGCCATGGTGTCACCACTGTGACATACCCCATTATGGAATATGACTGCATAACATCATCGTGCTGACACATGTACACCTACAACACAAATGGATACAATTATAGAGACCACATCCAACCAGTGTTACTAACAGCTATAAGGCATCATTGTTGGATTTCTACATTACCTGCCATATATGCATTACACTCTACTCCCTACAACATGTTACACTGCATTACTGTGGGACACTGCAGTACAGTCACCATGTGCATCAGAACCATATCAGCCTGTCCCTGCATTGATGGTATGGATGACAGGGATGTGGCACAGGTATCATATGCACAGGGCATTCTAGTGCTGACACATGTACACCTACAACACAAATGGATAACATTAAAGAGACCAAATCCAACCAGTGTTACAGCTATAAGGCATCATTGCTGGACAGCTACACTACCTGCCATATATGCATTACAGTCTACTCCCTACAACATGTTGCACTGCAGTACTGTGGTACATTGTAGTACAGTCACTGTGTGCATCAGAACCATATCAGCCTGTCCCTGCATTGATGGTATGGATGACAGGGATGTGGCACAGGTATCATCTTATGCACAGGGCATCCTAGTGCTGACACATGTATGCCTACAACACAAATGGATAACATTCAAGAGACTACATCCAAACAGTGTTACGAACAGCTATAAGGCATCACTGTTGGATGGCTACACTACCTGCCATATATGCATTACACTCTACTCCCTACACATGTTACACTGCAGTACTGTGGTACACTGTTGTACATTCCCCATGTGCATCAGATCCATATCAGCCTGTCCCTGCATTGATGGTATGGATGACAAGAATGGGGCACAGGTATCATCATATGCACAGGGTGTGATGTTGGTTTGCCAGAGGTCGAGGGTGGGCCATACATTTGATACCATGTGTGTGGGTGAGGGGTGTACTGTGGAGAGCTGGGCAAGGTGATGTGGTGTGTGTCGGTATGGGGTTGCCTTAGGTGTGTTTGCATAGTGTGTGGGTATGCATGCACACAGTTCTCCCATGTGGCTGCCATACAAAGGTGTTTATGGACAGCTGCAGACCATACCTGACAGGGTGCACAGTTCACTGCCTCCAGCCATGGACATGTGGACTGTCCCTGCCAGGGGTTCCACGGGCACGTCAAGGTACAGGCCTCAATGTACTACTCTCACCTGCTGATGACAATTGTCTGCTGGTACCAGGTCCCTCCTGGGACATGCCAAGACCATGTGCATGTGGCTTGCTGTAGTGTGATGTGGATAGCACACCCCCCGCATTGCCAGGGCTGCTACTGCCACTACGGGTGCCCCTTGGTATCCTAGCATGTCCACGTTGACTGCCAGATGTTGGTGTTGCTGGCCCACGTCCATGTGGGCATTGCCGCATCCCCATCACACACTGAAACATGGACACACCACGGCGGATGAGAGCCATCATCTCATCATGCCGTCTATCTGTGTGCTCGGTATAAGCATGGATGGCACCCGACAGTTCACAGAGGTTGTCGCTTACAGATGCAAAAGCAGCCCTCTGCAGCCACAGGCCCTGTCTGGAATAATGTTCCATTTGTGCCTGCACCACCACTACAGCCTGAAACATGCGCCTGCTGGTACCAGCTATGTCGCCTATGCCAGGGGCATGATGTCTAGTGGCCCTACCATGAGCACCCTGTGACATCTGCCTATGTGGTGCCTGCCAGCTATCTGGCTATGCCTGCTGCAACTGGACACAGTAGGCATGGTTACCACACTTCCTTGTGCACTGCCACCAAAAGTCAGCTGTTCTTCTGCTATGGCCACTGGTAATGGGGTATGTGTAGGCATTGAAACTGTGTGCGGGGTTGGGGTGGCTAAAAGGGGGATGTCAAATGTTGGTGCAGTGTCGGCCCCTGACAACAACACCTCTACCTCAACAGTGCTATCATCATCTTCGGTGTCTGTATGGACACAAACAGGTCCATGTCAGATGGACAAAAGTACACTTCAACAAAGACCACATTGCCGAGATGACTCCGCCGACAGGACGAATCCCCCACAATGGTCAGTAGTACAGACTGGGAGTTAGTCCCATTCCCTCACTGTAGTGCGATCTAGGAGTCGATATATTTAAGTAGGGGGGTGTGGGCGGCACAGCCCCCACATAGGGGATGCAGGGGGCTTGCCCCTATGCTATACATGTTGTGATGTGGTTTTTGAGTGTATTATGGAAATGGGAATGTATTCCGTTCCGTAATACATTGACTTACTGTTGTTGGAGATTCGTCTTGTCAGCAGAGTTGTCTCGGCGATGTGGTCTTCATTGAAGTGCGCTTTCGTCCATCTGACATGGACCTACACCAACATCAGATTGCATGCAGGAGGGACCCTGACCTACCTCGCCGCCTATGGGGGAAAACAATAAATGCACTTTAAAATCTCTATAGCATTGCCTAACAGTACACACACACACACACACACACACACACACACACACACACACACACACACACACACACACACACACACACACACACACACTTCCATAATACCTACCTATCCATAGCTTTACAGACAGTCCCACATATATGTGCATGTGTTACCCTATCCTTCATCACACTTGTTAACATGCACACATTGATACCACTCATTAACATCTCAGTCCTATAAATGCCCGCACAAGTGGCCACAACACAAGGCCTGTTGCTACTTTACCTACCTGATCTGTGTGTAATGGTTTTACATGGCCTTACTGCTGTCATTCGGTATGCACCCTCTGTATGCCTGGCAATGATGTGCATGGCTCCTATATGTGTGGGCTACTATGTTGTATCCATAATATCTTGCACTGGTGTGTCATGTGTGTAATGCTCAGTACATGCCATATGTGCTGTTCCTTCAGCCTATCATGTGACAACTGTAATATTTGGATGCACTCCCTGGTATTGACTAGTACTTCCTCAATGCATCTGTAGAGCTGCATACATGACCTCTCTGCTGACTGCGATATTAAGGGTGTACCTGGTGTCTACCTTTTCTCTAGATGCCTATTCCATGCTACAGACCATATTATACTATTTGCTGTCCTGTGATTACACACATGACAGATATTTCTGGTGTGTAATGTGGCAGTCCATGTCTCTGTACTGCACGGTCCCACAGGGAGGTGCAGCCATATGAACACCCCACAATCACACATGTGCATACATGGCCACCCACACAAAAATACACATGCACACACACATCCTACATGCATCTACTTCCCTCCACTTCACCAGAGTGACCCTGCAGACAAACTAACCAACCACCAGGATGCACACACACACACACACACACACACACACACACACACACACACACACACACACACACACACACACACGTATGCAGGTGAGGTTGCCCAATGATAGTACACACAGTCCTCCTATTACCCATCTGCAAACATGCAGAATGTGTAGTGCAGTATAGCATGCTGTTCAGCTATATTCAATCCATGCTAGCAACAGTATACATGTGTGTGATGCATGTGCTGTGTCACTAGATGATGCACCTTCCCCTGGATACCACTGCACCCATGTACACAGTATTGCTGTGCACCTGTTCTGCACCCTGCCATGTACTGTGCACCAAAACTCACAGGTGTACAACCCATTGTGGAATGTGTAGTACTGTGTCAGTTATGTCAGCTTTACTTCTCACAGCCCCTATGTTTTTCAGCAACACATACCTGGGATGATATATGGACAGTTGTCATTGGTGAATGCCCGATGCCTGATTTACAGCTGTCAACATCAACAGACATGTATGACTACTCCAATACTCTTACACTGACAACCATCAGAGCATACCATGGCTATGGGGGGTGTACACACCTTTACTGATTTGACACACACATCCTTGATCTACCATGGGACCACATCACCACATTTCTTAGCAGTACACAAGCCCAATATGTGACATATTCCTGTACTTTCACATGCAGTGTCTACAGATTGTGTTAGGTGTGTGACTGCTGACCACAATGCATACACACTGTGTGGGCATATGTGTGCGCACCCTTATCATGACGATGTATCGCACCTCTTGTTGTATGTACTACAGCAGTCACTGCTCCTGGCAGGGGTATACCAGCGTGGGCCATCTGCATTTGCCAGTGTATGTTCAGTCTGCCCTACACACGTCCCTCTAATCTGCATGATTGCAATGTCTACTCATGTGCACATCCCTTGGTGTTCACACACTGCCATCACTATTGTTGTGTGGGTAAGGTTATGGCTGCCACAGGCCCTGAACCTGACTATGTGGAGATAGAGCCATTCCTAGCATCCTTAATATCCCTGCTGCAGTGCACTGGTGTGTCATGCTGAACCCCCCCCCCTTTCAGTCTTTATGCAGATGCATGACAAGTAAGCCCTATACGTGTGTCACTTTGCAGTGTCCCATACACTGAACACCACATGTTGCAGCCTAGTCCCAGCTGATAATGTGGACTACTGTAATGCCTTATTCCATAGTTTATATCTGCAGCAGTTGCCATTGTCCTACAGGTATATACACTTTTGTTGCACTGTATATGGGTGTTGTTCTGAACATGTCCCTACTGTAGGCCATGTCTTCCACCAGTATGTTACTCCCTGTGGACACATTCCAAAATGACAGGATGTTAGTTATCATGCAGGTGTCTGATACCCTTCCAATACCCCATCATGGTCACCCCTGTGAGACCATGAATTTCACAGCAACAATACATACACATGTACAGCATGCATTCAGGGTAGGTGTGTTAGATGTGTGCATGGAATATACCATCACCATTACATGCCCAGTGTGTTGGCAAGCATCTACATAAAACATACTCACCAGCTACAGGCTGCTGCCTTGATGGTATCCCAGAGGGACCTACATAAAGGGCTGACAGATGCAATGTCAGTGGCCACACCTGTGGCAGTGCTACAGGGTGGATGCAGTATTACCATACATCAAGGGTACATTCCCATGATACTACCACATCTGGACATCTGGTTATCATTACAATGCAGTGACACAATATATCTATCGCATGTCAAATATGCATGATCTACCTGTACCAATGCGGATGTATACACAACAGTGGTCTACTGATGTGCCCTGTGTCCTTACCTGCACGCTCCTCAGCCAGTGTGTGGGTGATACCCACCTCCATGAAGGAGTCCAGTGGTTGTTGGCTGTCCAGATGGGCAGGTGCCACGAGACTGGCAAGAAACTCCTCCATACATGTCAGGGGAGGGATGGATGGCATGCCTCCCCTATGGCAAGGTGATCCCCCTGGACTGCAGCAGCATATTGACGGGCATTGCGAAGCAGGTCAGTACAATGATGCTGGACCTGCTCATAACTGCGGCTGTGCAGTTTGACATCATTGACCCTGTGGGCTAGGTCATTCCACAGGGCAGTCCACTCCTGCTGCTCATGTGCAGCCCTGCCAAACAGCACTAGATAGTGCTGGATCATGTGTGCTATCAACACTTCATTCTCCACATGGGAATAGGTGGGCAACCGAGCATGTGCCATCTTGGCTGAAAGACATAAAGATGGAAACAGGTCTGAGCAACTCATATGGCAAGGTTACCACAGTTTGTAATACACATCTCTGTCACCCCCCACCATATCAACTTCAACAAACTGTACACACAACTCATTAGGTAAGACTACAGCTTACCTAATGGTTAGACAGATATTGTATTGTACCACACCTTCTTCTATGTGATTTTATCCATGTGCCCAGTGTGGACACTATCATTGCTGGCCTGTTACAGACTATTTACCTGCATGTCATTGTCAGAGCCACTATGATTCCATACATGCCATGGTATGGCTGCTATGAGATTGCTGCACATCTGACATTCTGTGTTATTGGGGATATCTATGCATGTTGTTGGACATGTACCTGGATTGCATAAACTATTATTACCAACATTATGTTCTATAACACTGACACCATAACATGTAAATATTCCACTTGCCAGCAGATCCACCTTTCAAAACCCATCTTCCCATGATACCTGGCCACATCACATGTGTGTCCCAACCTGGGGCCTCCTCATGTACTGTTCCAGCAATAGCATCAGGTGGAACCACCCAGGGGGATGTTGTCCCCCTCTCAGGGCACACACAGACATATTTCTGTCTTGTGAGCTCAGGTCTAGGGTCTGTTCCATACCGGGCTCTACAGACACATGAGGGATGTGCTACATCAGTCTGAGGTACCCAGTACATATTCATAGGGCCAACATGCTCCTCCTGCTCAGCCTCCAGACCAGGCACCTTCAGGATGTGGATTGTTGTTGTGAGTAGCAGTGGGTGGGAGGCTTGTTCCCACTGTGCCCATATTGGGGCCCATGGGACATCCACATCACAGACCACACACACCATCCATGGTGTTTACCCACCACATTTGTCACATACCTCCCCTATAGACTGTCCTCTCTATCTACCAATCCTGACCAGCTCCACATGTATACCTGCCATACGTCTCCATATTCCCATTTCATACTTCACAGATGGTAGCAATGTGGTCCCAACAAGGGGCTAACATGTGACATACCCATCCATGGTGCACACACTGCCATCTGTCCATATTTGTGTGTATTGCTATGTGTGCTGGTGCCTCGCACATAGCACGCATCACTGTGGTAGTAATATAGGGGACATGTCTTTACATACATATATGTTTGTGCATGTGTTTGTATATATGTAGACATGTGCATATAGGTATATATCTATATATGTGTACATATGTGTGATGTATATATGTGCACATATATATGTCTACACATGGGTATATGTATATTTCTGGACATACATGCTGATATACATATATATCTTTATATATTATACATGTGACATAGGCACACATATGTATACCTATATGTGGGGTACATTCAGACATCAGCTACACAATCTCACAACACCTTCCTGCACAGCTGCACTGTTCTGCCTTGCTACAACACAGACAAGTGCCACATATGGACACTGCCTGACATTAGGAGGGTATATGTAGGACTTAATTTCAGGTAACCCTATTACACACCTATGGCATTCTAGCATGCTACATTACAGATTAACCTAAGTATCCTGCCAGTGGTGAGCCATGGCTCCCACATGTCCATCATAATGGCATTACTTCCACCACCAGCTATTGGCCACATAATATACATACTTCCCATTACACAACACACACTATGATGGCTTACATCTTGTCTGTCAGTACTGACTTGCACAGTTGATGGCTATGGCCCACTACCCACAGAGACAAACACTGTTGTCCATAGCAGTTGTTCAGTTGAACATCATCACAACAACACCTGATGGCACATATAAATCATTCCACATCATCTATCCCATTATGATGGACCAGGTACTACATTCTATTACATGTATATATACTTCACATACCTGCTGTGGGAATGATGTCTTTTTGAATGACAGCTGGCTAAATGCCTTTGGCTTAGGCTTTATTTTGAAGAGATTTGACTTTCTTTCTTTTTTTCTTTTCTCTCTGTCTCGCTCTCCCCCCCCCCTACTCTCCAGTAAATGGATTGAACTGCTTTGAATAGATTGCAGCCTGGCTTTGTTAGGTGATGCACATGATCAGGTGATGGCCTCTGCACCAAGCATGCAGCTTGCTGTGTAGTACTTCCAATTACCACTATCATGGCAACCACCTATTATAAATCCCTACATCATGCGGGCATGGTCCTTTTACCTTTCCTGTGTGATGGACATCCTTCCTGTTTGTGGGCATCAGTGTTACCGACAGCAGGTAGCAATACCCTTACAGGAGAACTGGCACACTCAGGGCAGCTACATATTTGTAGGAGGATCCAGCACTACAGACAGAGTATGAGTAGAGTTGTGTTATGCTTTGTATAGTATTGGTGTTACAGGGTGTGTGTTTACTTACTAGTTTACATTGGAATGCAGTCTGTCTGCATAGCTCTCAATTGTGGACCTATCCTCTTGGTGGCCAGAGGTGTGCCTATCATGTTTGTCTGTCCACCACACAGGTCCTGTGTCAGATATTTCACTGGCAGTGTGTGTGTTGAGTGCTATCAGTACATGGCTACATCCATTTATGTTCTAACCTCAATTCCCTGACTAAGGGTATGTTGCAGACTATCCTGTAACACCAGTGACTTGCTTAGTGTATGGCAACAGTTTTCCACATATGGTCCTGTTTTCCAGCCTCTGTCCTCCACCTACATACCAAGCTTTGCACATATGACATGCTGTCAGGGGTTGTTCTGTAGTGGGCTGTGAGTATATCATGCTGCCATTGCTGTCATCAGTCCACTGCTGTTGTATCCCCACACATATGGTGGGGCTGGGGCCATATATGTATGGGCTTCACCTACACAATACATGTGTGCCCTTATGCACTGCAGAGGCCAGTGTATATAACAGAGATATATGGCCCTACATTATTGAGTCCAGGGGGTGTGGATGCACCATAAATAACATAGGCTGTTACAAAATGTGGGCATATCATGGGTGAGCTGCCTTAACGTATCTGGATGTACAGTACCATACAATTCACCTATATTCACATTACTTACATAAATTGGGTTAATGCAGGCCTACTGCCTCCTGCCATTCAGACTGTTCTGTTTGTCAGTGTGCTTGTGATGTGTCAGTTATGCCTTGTTATGTAATAGTTACATCCCATTTGGTCAAATGAAGTCTTTACCACTTAGTGATTTTGTACAGAGTGTGGATAGAAGCTGCAGAACTATACACCTGCATTACTTACTGTTGATTGTTTGGTATCCTGTGGCTCAGTCTGTCTTTACTATTGTACAATTTGAAGGGCTTGGCCTGGACAGCAACAGCTGTGAACCTTTTCAGACTACTGTATTAGTATAACTGTTTCACAGTTGCATTACTCTGTTTATATAAATGTCAGTGTCTGAGCAGTTATATGACATGGCATATAAAGCTGTAATAGTACACAAATAAAGGTTTTACATTTCTGCAAACCTGTGTGTGGTGTTTTATGCTATGACCTCTCTGTGGGTATATGTTTCAGGCAACAATTGTCATTTGTATGGGTGGCCCATGCAGTGTCCAGTTGTTAAGGTGTCAACTGTAGGCATAGTGGATGTTCCATATTGTGTGTACCTTCTACATATGTATGGTGTGTATGTGTAGTCACATGTATATCGATATATATGTGTGTGTGTGTGTGTGTGTGTGTGTGTGTGTGTGTGTGTGTGTGTGTGTGTGTGTGTGTGTGTGTGTATATATATATAGATAGATATATATATATGTATATCTGTATCTGCCCATATGTTTCTGTGTATATGTATCCTGGTGATGTTGA
Organism: Protopterus annectens; assembly: GCF_019279795.1. Lineage (NCBI taxonomy): Eukaryota > Metazoa > Chordata > Ceratodontiformes > Protopteridae > Protopterus > Protopterus annectens. The sequence goes on from NC_056735.1 coordinate 519,964,575, forward strand.
TAGCTTCCTCATTTTACATTTCCTATGGGAGCCAGACTGTACTGCATGATATGTTACCAATACCAGTCTGACATCATACAGGTGGGATGTAGTACTGTTAACATCTTGTGCCAATGTTGCAGCCCTGAGTGGAGAATGATCCTGTTCCTGGTTGTTGTTGCTGTTTGGTTTTATCTTATATATTTGCAACAGGAAGGAGCCATGGCGGAATAGAGAGAAGTATTTGTTAACCCTGCTTTGAGTTCCAGAGGACAGGTGGATGTAGTAACTAGACTCAAGGAAGCTTTGGACTACAATGATAATCTGTTATTGACTGGTATGAGTTTTGTTAGTAGAAATGAAGGTGAGCCTCAGTATGACTTGGCTGACTTACGCAAGCATTTGTTTCAGTTGGAGGATGAATTGTTTAAATTAAAACGGCTACAAGCACAGAGATTTCATTTTGAAGATTGCTTAGAATATCGCATTGTACCATTCGGCTTAAGGGTGTTGCTAATGCCGACCTATGGAGACATATATACAGAGTTGTTAACCAATGGCAACAATTGAACTTAGATTTAAGTTTCAGTTATATGAAACTATTAATAGAATTTTTCAGACCAGAGGAAGATTGGTTGGTTGATTCTATTTCTACAATTCAGTACTATCTTTATTCCTCGTTTCCATTACACATTGTTGACATCAAGCTGGGAATGTTTTAGACTCAGCACTAATTTTTGAGTGCAAAATGCTGTCTCAGAAACAGAAGGTAGAAAGGGATCTATCTGATTTTTCATAGGTTCATAGGTTCATAGGTTCATACTAGGCTATCTGCCCGAGGGCATTTACAAGCCTAGCCCATAGTTTTGTGGCTTACGCCACCCCTTTAGTATGGGGAACTATACCCATTATTTTGCTGTGCCTCTGTTGAGCAGTGACACTGAGGTAATCCCTGGGGTATATCTGCGATCTCCCATCCATTGGTCAAGATTTCTCTTGAACAAGGCCAGCGAGGTGCTCTGCCTCACATATACCGGGATTTTATTCCACAGCATAGGGAGTCTTTGGGTGATGAATCTATCCCTCCAGCACGTCCTATTAATAGCCATGTTGAGGTTTAAGTCTCCGCCCTTGTGGCTCTGACGGATCTAGATTTTTGAGGTGAAGCATATTCATCAAATCTGGGTTTGACATGGCCTTGTATGTTAGGCAAAGGTCACCTCTGAGCAAGCGTTTACTGAATAGAGCTGGAGTTCTTTCAGTCGGGCAGCATAGGACAGATGTTTGAGACCCTTTATCCTTTTGGTGAGGAACTTTGTGGCCTCTCCAGCTGCTGCAAGTGTCGGGTCAGATACATTCGAATGGGGCATTGTACTCAATCATTGGTCTGATGAGTGATGAGTATAGGGAGACTATGACCTCCCTTGATCTAGATGAGAATCCCTTCATGATAAGGTGGGCAATGTAGAAGGTCTTCCTAACTACTTTAGCTACATGGGTGTCGAATGACAGACTACTATCAACCTGGGTCCCCAGGTCCCTGATAACTTCTTCTGTGCTCAGTGGATTGCCACCTATTTGGTAGCTAGGGTAACCTTGTTTTTCGGTATGACTATGCATTTTTGGCATTTAACTTTAGGCCATGGCTCTGGCACCAGTTATCCGTTTCTGTGAGACCCTTCTGAAGGATATCTGTGTCAGATGTGTTTTCTACTATGGCCAGTTTGCAGTCATCTGCAAACTTTGTCAGCCATAACCCTCCTGTGTTTGCTTGTACTTCGGAAAAGTAGATGCCAAACAAGAGTGGGCCCAGGACTGAGCCCTGTGGTACACCACTTGTGACAGGCTTTGAGTCTGACATGGCGCCAGCAACTCTGACCCTGTGGGTTCTGTCACTCAGCCAGTTTGCAACCCATCTTGTGATGTATGGGTTAACATTTAAGCTGATGAGCTTTTCAATGATACCCGAGTGGGGTATTGTATCGAAGGCCTTCGCCAGATCGAGGTAGGCTGTATGGACTGCCTTTCCCTCATCAATGGCTTTGGTGACTGTTTCGAAATTCAACCAAGTTTAGAAGGCATGATCTGCCTTTGACAAAGCCAAACTGGGATGGATCCAAAGTCTGCAAATTCCTATGTCTTTATTTATGAGGTCCATTATGATCCTCTCCATGGCTTTGCAGATAAGGCTTGTCAAGCTAATGGGCGGTAATTTCCAGGGTCGGTGGAGGCACCGCCTTTGTGAAGTGGGACCACAGTTGCAGTGCGCCACTCCCTGGATCCAGAGGTAAGACTATGATTAAACAGCTGTCCTAGCTGTGGGTTTAATTCCTCGTTGAGTTCGTGGAGCACACAGCCGGGGACACCATCAGGTCCCATGGATGCTGTGTTTTTTGCTTTGGAGGGAGCAGTTCTCACTTGGGCGTTGCCGGTGTTTGGGGGGCTGGAATCGCTGGGTATAGGTATCTCTCCTTTTGGGGGGGAAGTTTGCACTGAACCTGTCAGCCAGTATGTTGGCAATGTCTGTAGGATCAGTAATCTTCACATCATTTTGAACTAGTTCTGAGCATATCTGGGAGTTTCCTCCCAGGTTTCTAACATAGCTAAAGAAGGCCTTATGATTGTCTTTTGAGTCTTTAGCTATTTTTCTCTCAAAATTTGCTGATGATTTTATGAGAGCTCTTAGTTTTTTACTTATAGTGATCAAGGGTGTCTTACCTTTTAAGGATTTTGCTCTATCTTGTAGTAGCTTCCTCCTTTTGTTGTAGAGTTTGTTTATGGCTGGGGTCCACCAGACTGGACGCTTGCCTTTGGTACAAAGAGTCTTTGTTTTGCTTGGGATTGCCTTATCCATGCAGTCCTGCAGGTGCTGGTAGAAGGCATTTGTAAGTGATTCAGCGGCTTGAGTACTGTTTTCCGCGACTCGGGGCCTTAAAGGAGACCACACTAGTATTTAGAAGTGTGAAGTCGGGTTCTTTACTGTGGTCTTTTTTATTTCAGGTGGGGGTGGGATGAGGACCTCCAGCGAGATTAGTTTGTGATCTGATCTCACCAGTGAGGGGTATACTTCCCGTGTTGAACATTGTGCTCCCATGTTCGTGATGATGAGATCAAGTATGTTTTCTCCTCTTGTGGGGATGGTGACTAGTTGTTCCATGGCATTTGAGTTTATGAATTCCAGGAACTTTTGGGCTAGGGTGTTTGGGCTTGAGTAGTGTTCCCAGTCTATATTAGGGTAACTGAAGTCACCTAGTATGATGGTGTTTGGTGATACATTTATCCCCTCTAGTGTTTTCAGGAAGGCCATGTGAGGTTCCTGCGTTTGTGAGGGTGGCCTGTAACATGCTACAATTTGCAGAGCAGTCTTGCCTATGGTTAATTGCACCTGGATGGTCTCCGATGCATCGTGCGGTGCCACCAGTCTTGAGGTGTGGGTGTCTTTGATGAATATGGATACCCCCCCTCCTTTCTTGGTATTGTCCGGATTTTGGGGCGAACGCATGATAAGAGGTAAAACCTGATAGTGCTGGGGTGCTCTCAGGAGCCTTGAACCAGGTTTCTGTCACTGCACAGACATCGATGTTCTCCATACTGAGAAGGGCCTCGAAAAGTGCATTTTGAGATTTAGACTTCTGGCATTGAGCAGCATTACCCTTAGTTTTTTCCTTTTTGTGTTCTAGGGTGGTAGGTTTAGAATTTGAGCCTTGCCTAAAAAGGCACTATGGGGTGGCAAGAGCCTTTGCCAATATCCGAATCCCAGGGTGACAGGTGCAAGCCGCCTATGGCTTGTCCAGCATGTCATCCCAGGCAGACAGACATTGGATCCCCTTTGAATGACACCAGAGTTTAAGCCAATTGTTAAAGCTGATCATCTTATCTCTGTATTGTGGCATCATTCTTGGTGAAGGTAGGATACTGCTCAAGGTCAGGGTCATACCTGCCTGGGCTACATAATCAGAGAGCTCCTCAATGTCTCTTTTCATGTAGTCCAAGGAGGTACGTCTCAGGTCGTTTACACCAGTGTGGACAATGACTGAGTCATATTTGTACCTGCTGTTGAGAGACCCGAGTGCTTGCGTTATGTGGCGGATTCTAGCGCCCGACAGGCAGCTTACTGTGACCTTCTCCTTACACAGTCTGGTGAGCGGGACGTCAATGTGTCTGACTATGGAGTCACCAATGACTAGTGTGTCTGGCATTGTGTTTGGCCTTAAGGGCTGTGACTGTTTGACACTCTGACTGTGAGGTCTATGTGTTGCAGGTGTTGTGTTCTGAGGTGGTGGTTGTTTGGGTGTCTGCTTTGGTGGCCTCTGCTGTTTTGGTAGATTTTTGATCAGAGCCGCAGTATGTCTTTGTGTGTTTATGTGTATGATTTGAGGTTGTGATGGTACTATGTGAGACTGGGTCTATAGTGTGTGTGGTAACCTTCTCCTCCTGACTGGTCTTGCCAGTCCTATGTTGAGAGAGCTCAGCCTCCAGTTTGGCCGTATAGTTGCATCTCTCGCATGTATTTGTGTTTTGTGGGAGGAGGAGAGGGTTGTTCAGGTACATGAGGCAATTGTAACATTGCCTCAATATTCCCAGGTTCACCAGCTGAGCAGGAGAGGACACTAGCAACTGATCCTCGACATGCTAGAAGGACTAGACAAAAACTTTAAAAAGAGATTCCGGGATGTGGGTGACCGAGAAATGGGGGTTGCCTTTTGGGTGCTATCTATAAGAGTGCCGTATCAAGGTAATAAGTACTGTAGGAGCAAGTGCTAGGTTTAACAGATAGAGAAAAGTCTACTTGGATTCAAGTAGAGATGATCTTTTTAGGTATTAGAGAAAGTGCTAGTAACAGGGATGCTTAAAGGTAAGATTGAAAGAATGCACTCTGCAGTGTGCACTAGAGAAGTTAGATATGAAAGTAGGTAACTTGAGTTTTACCTGTTTAAAAAGTTAAGGTTTAGTGGAGAGTTACTATTTTTAAAACAGCAAGATGGACTGAAAGGGGTGGTTACTTTTGTATTTTGGTACTATGAAATACTGTAGGATGGCCAATAAATTTAAATAATTGAAGGGGTGGGATTTCAAAAGTGATGGTTTTGTGATTACTCACATAAGCCAGTGAGTAGAGAGAAATGAGATATATGGTCAGATTAACATAAGAGGCGGGCAACTAGAAAGACAGTGGTATTTAACAAGACAACTTAAATGGGTGGGAGGGCGGGAAAAATTCTGCCTGACTCAGAACAGAGAGAGCTGTGGTCTCTTTTGAAGTTTTAATATGCTGTTAAAACAGAATGCAAGCAAAACACAAGATAAAGAAAACAAACTACAGTATTCAAAATATAGAAAGGCAATACAGAAATACAAAAATAACAGCAAACTAACCTTTCCTTCACAGCAAAGTGTAGCAGAGTCTGGATGAGCCTTTCTGGTGCCTTTTCAGCCATCCATGTATTCACCTGGTCGAGGAATAGGCTTGGAACAGATGTACATAATCCAGGTACATACAAGCAAATGGAGGAACAACGACAAATGAAAATAGCTGAGTCTTCCTCGTCTCAGCCAATGGGAGAAGGAGCTGAGGGGCAGCACCCACTTGAGACAACCAATGGCAGTGTTGAAAATATAGATATACACATGAAGAATTTGTTGAATCAGGTAGGCAGCAGAGAGGCTCGAAATAAGCATGCAACTACTTTGTTGGATTCAGTTCTCAACAATGGACAACAAGAATGTACTGGTGCTTCCTCGGGAAGTAAGAGGTAGCAGAAGGGAATGGCTAACAATGTTAGTGTTTTGCAGAGAGACAGCAATAGTTTAAACAGGCTTCTAGTTTGAGCAATCTCCCTTTCCATTGCCCATAACACACACAAGACACCGCTCGCAAAGCAGGGGGAGAACGAAGCGGAAGTTAACTCCAGACAGCCACCAGAACCAATTTCTGAAAAGGATGTGGCAGAAAATGAAAACTCCTTGACTTGGAATATGTCCAAGAGGGTTTTAATAGAGAATGAACTGTCCTTGCTGAACAGAGGTATGAGTTATACTTACACAAAAAACTTTATTAACAGACTCTTTGATAGATTTGAAAATTTTTGTGAGAAATGCTATTTTGAAAGTAAACTTTAAAACACATGATGTCAATACAATTAATACCAACGACAGAGCCGTTTTTAGTAAACCTAGTACATACATTCCAAGCATGAATTTTACTTTAGAAGTATTTGAAAAGATGTGTGAGGATGAAATGTATTCATTGTTAGACAGTAAAAGACTATGCAATAGGACACGGAATCTATCTAAGGAAGAGCGTGTTGCACTTGATAGTCTGATGTATGATACGACTATTTCTATCATACCAGCCAACAAGGGTGGTTCTGTTGTTGTAATGGACTTTGAGTTTTATGATAAGAGCATGCTTACCATGCTTGGTGATCCTGGCATGTATGTGAAGGTTACACATGAGCAGGTAGATTCAATGGTAAGGAGAATCAATAATACTTTGATGGAGTGTCTACGTGGTCGAGATATGAGTTTGGATATATACAATTATTTGGTTTGTCATAAACCTTTGATTCCCAGTATTAATGGCTTGCCCAAAGTCCATAAGGACCCACTTAGGCCTCCCTTTAGACCTATAGTCTCAGGGAGGGGCTGGTGCACTGAGAGTCTTTCTATCTTCATTGAGAAGCAGTTAAGGCCTATTCTAGATTAGAATAAGTATGTCTTAAGGGACACCAAGCATTTTTTGAATGACCTACATGTATTTATTTCATATACCACCTGTAATAACAGTTTTATTTTGGATACGCTGGATGTTAAATCCCTTTTCTCCTGCATACCCAATCAAGTAGGGATTAGTATGCTTAAGGAATATCTGAGTGGACACAGTAGGTATGGGGAGAAGCACATTGAACTTTGTTTGTTTATGGAACTCGTTTTAGAAAACAACGTTTTCATCTACGGGGACTCCTATTATTTGCAGAAAGATGGCGTAGCTATGAACACTTCATGTGCTAATAGCTATGCCAGCATGGTTCTAGCAAATTGGGAGGAGGGTAATCTATTGACCAGGCTTGAAAACGGCTTTTACCGGAGATTTGTGGATTACTTCTTCCTGGTTTGGGAGGCAGGAGAGGATTCATTGGAAATCTTTTTTAATGAGTTGAATTTGACCACAGATTTTTCTGGAGTTTACCATTACCAGCTCCAGGCAACATGTAGACTTACTAGATGTGACCATCAGCAACTTGGATGATGGCACTCTTAAAACTAGAAAATATCAAAAGGGATGTAGTAAGAATGCTTATTTGCATAGAGAGAATATGCACTCCCCCCATATTTTTAATAACAGTGTTAAGGGTCAGGGGCTGAGAGCATCTAGGTTAAATGCCACAATCACAGATTTTCAAATGGGGACTGAGGCATTAAAAGAGAGATTTAAAAGTAGGGGTTATAGCACAAGTGTGGTGGAAGGGACTCTAGCTAGGGTGGCAGCATGTATCTCACAATGAAACTCATACTTTCAGGTTTATGGTGGTAGAGACTGTAGCCCCAGGGCTTCAGGGTTGTGATGTTAGTAACAGGGTTGAGAATTGTGAATTGAAATGGATTATCAGGATGCGAGCCCATAAGGGTAAAGGCTTGAAGGAAAATATTTGTATCAAGCCTGTCCTTAAGAGCAAACCTCTAGTTAAATGGAATACATCTGCATTGTTTTATATCTTTTTAACATGTTTTTAGTTGTGTGTGCTATTAAATTTGCAAATCTTTCTATTCATATGTTGAATTAATGGGGCTATTTATGTATTTAATTGTTTCCGTATGACATAGTTTTGGAATATATAATATATTTTATATATCATTATGATGTTCATTTTATAGTTTTTCATAGTTGCTTAAGGTGCTTTATGCCTTTTAATGAATTACGTCTATTAAGAATTTTATTGGTTGATATTATTTTAAAATGAAGGGTGTAACTTTATGAATCTGTCTGATGAAGCAGTCATTGTGAACTGTGAAACCGCTAACATTAAATGTTTATTTACTGGGGTTGTTAAGCAAGGGCTTAATAGATGCTTGCTCAAATTATTTTAAAATGGGCCATGTCTTTTTATGGCCTAGGACAGGACAGAATGGTGCATCTAGAGTGAATTATAGGATGCCGAGGACTGTTGGAGAGGTGGTGACTGATGTTACAGTCACAGCATCCAACAATAGAAACACTGGGAATGTCAATGGTTCTGTGAATGCTATGAATGAGAAATTGGAATGGTTCAGTTCTTGTTTCTAGTGACATTGACAATATTGTTTTTGCTGACAATATTGTTTCTGCGAACAATGTGGACTCTGATGTTAATTCTGAAATGTCCTTCATTAGACAGGGGTTGGTAGTGTGGATACTGTTAATACTTTTGAACTGCCAGGACAGAATTTATTCCCGAAGGTTGTGGTTAATACCTCAACTGATTTTGAGAAGGTTGTGCGACCTAAGGAAAGGATGAGTGTTAATAAGCAAAATGTGAGTGTTTCTTCTGTTGATGCCCCTGCTTCTGACCTTTCTTTTCCGTTACCTGCTTGACTAGAGAGATCTGGGAGATGGAGCAGATCGATGAGCAGGGGACGACAGAAAAGGAAGCTGTCAGGGGATTATGGGCGAAGTCAGACTTTAAAGAAAATTTGGGGGAAGGTACCGAATCATTAATTGTCAACATTTCCTCATACTCATTGAATCAGTATGAGAAGAATGTTTTAAGTAAGGGCCTGACTTTTATTCCATCTAGTGATAGTAGGCTAACTGACACAGTTTTAGACTTAAAAGTTTTTTGTAAAAAATATAATGTTACAATACCAACATGGTAATATTTCTCATGAGGGGAACACTGAGACTTTGCATGACCAATATCCTTGTTTTAAAAAAAATTGAGTCACTTTACTCCTTTAAACCATCCTCTGGTGGAAGCCTATATGAAGCTAACTGAAGATAATATTTTTAAATATTATGATGTATATATTGGTAGTTCCAGATGTGGTGGTAGGTTTAATTTAACATACAATGAGAGACAGGCTCTGAAAAGTTTAAGAGCGAATTTAAAGATCACCATTAGACCTGCTGATAAGGGAGGTTCAGTTGTTGTGATGGATAGCACACAGTACCATACAGCTATGATAGACATGTTGAGTGATGTGAGTTTCTTTCATAAAATAGGGATGGATGATGTTCATAACATTGTCAATAGAATTAACAGATCCTTACATGAGATTTTCCATGTTGGTTTGGTTTCTGAAGAAACTTTGGATTTTTTAACGGTGCATAATCCTCTGTTGCCTATTATACAAGGACTTCCTAAAGTCCATAAACATCCATTTAATCAACCCATGCACCTGATTGTTTCGGGAGGTTGGTGGGTTACTGAGCCCTTGTCGATATTTATAGAAAAACATCTTAGGCCTATCCTGAATTTAAATAGGGTGGTTTTACAGGATTCTAAACAGTTCCTTTTAGATCTATATGATTGTATACAAAATATTGATGATATTGAGGAAGTGTTTTTTTGTGACTATGGATGTTCAGTCACTGTTTACTATGATTCCGAATAGATTGGGTGTGTGCTATGTACAAGATTATTTGATGGCCCACAGTACTTATCATCCGAAATGGATCAAATTGATTTGTTTTCTCCTGAAGATCGTGTTGGAGAACAATATTTTCATCTTCCAACATGATATATATGCTCAGAAACATGAAGTAGCTATGGACACTTCATGTGCCAATAGCTACGCCAATATGTTTCTGGCACAATGGAAGGAAGAGGTTTTGTTTAAAGTTAAAGAATTTGATGTTTATGTGCCTTTCTATCGATGTTTTGTCGATGATTTATTTTTTCTTTGGAAAGGTACAGGCCCAGAATTTAGGAAGTTTTTTGGTCATATGAATACGCTATGTGATTGAAATTTACTATGGTCTTCTCTAAAGAGAGAATTGAATATTTAGAATTATATATAGAGGAACTACAGGGTTCTATCATAAATACGGGGGTCTACAGGAAAACTTGTTTTAGTAACACCCTTTTAAGTAGAACCAGTATGCATCCCAATTATGTTTTTCATAATTTGATCCATGGACAGGGCATTAGAGCTTCAAGACTGAATCCAACCAATGAAGGTTTTCAGTCTGAGATTGAACTTTTGGAACAGAGGTTATTATTGCGTGGTTATCATAGGAATGAGATTTTGGAAAGTTGGGCAGATTTGGAACATCTTAGGCAGGGTGTAGTAGCCCCATACTATGGTCCTAAGACAGAGACATCAGTGAAACCACCTGTTTCCCTCTTGAACCAACGTTGTTGTCTGAAGGTTCCTTTGTTTTATACATGAGACCATAGGTCACTAAGTGACCTGTTTAGGGAACATTGGTCTATTTTACAGGTAGATCCACAGATTGGTGACATTGTTGGTCCACATCCCTCTTTTCTTTATAGAAATAAGATGAATTTAAAAAGGTTGTTATGTAGTAGTAGGGAATATAATACTAACTATGTAGGAATAGGAGTTACACAGCCCTGTGGCAGCTGTAACTTCTGTGAGGTGATCAATACATCTGAATTCTTTGACCATCCAGACTTGAACAGAAGATTCACCTTCAGGGTAAATGCGAATTGTAGATCCACCAATGCTGTATATTTAGCTGAGTGTGTTGTATGCAAATCATTCTACGTAGGGAAGACTAATAGATCCCTGCAGAAAAAAATGAGAGAGCATATATATTGTATACAGAAGAGCTTGGTGCATAATGCCCTTTCTAAACATGTTTTGGAATGTGGTGAAATGCACAATTTTATATTTAGGGTTATTGACATCATCATTCCAGGTATTAGAATGGGGGATGTTCAGAATCACACTGAACATAGCGAAACCAATTGGATGATCATTCTGAGGGCTTATAGAGGCTCTGGATTGAATGAGCGAGCATCTATTAAGCCCTTGCTTAAGAAACATAGAATCCCAAGTAAGTTTTAGGCTGTTTGTTTTAATTGTCCTTATATTTATTTTCTCTTTTATGTTGCTGTGTTATATATATATATTTTTTAGATTTTTAGTTTTATATGTTAGTACTGTATGTTTTTTCAGTTTCATTAGATTTGATTTTTATATTCATATATTAGTTCATTTGTCATTCCTTAGTTTTTGATGTACTGTGTTTTTAAGTATTTAGGCTAGTATGATTAGTAGAATTCTAGGATTGGTTGGTTTGAATTGATTTTTGTATATATATGTCTGTTATATTTTATTTGTTTTGAAGGTCTGAAGAAGCATTTTATGCGAAAGCGCTTACCTCATGTTATAAATAAAATGTTTTTAAGAAGAGATTTATCATTGCTGTTTATGCTGCCTTGGTCGCTCTGTTACCAGCTGACTTTTTACTCTTTGAATATATATAACTATGTCTGTATAAACCTACATAGATATATATCTTTTTACATATATGTAACTTGCTGTGTATATGTAGACATATAGGTGTAGACATATATATGTGTCGATGTAGGCATTTGCATGGGCCGTTGGATACAGAGTGATTAAGGCACTTTAAAGCAGTTGTAAGCAGGTTTGCGTGGAGGTAAGCACTGCTAACTTCCAGTTACAGTTTGCTATACTCTTTTAGCTTCTGAATTGCTTAACCTGTGTAAGCATTGATTACCCCAATGCAAACAGGCTTAAACCTGCTTACTGCTTCTTAAAAGTGCTTACTCCCGCTTACCCCTGCACTAATGTCTTTAAAAGAAAAGAAAAAGGGGTTGATAAGAAAGTGGTGAAAAAGGGGCACAAAGAAGGAAAGACAGTAGGCAAAATAGCCAGGGATGTGCAGAAAGGGTGTAGGGAAAGTCCATAGCTGCCCATTTCTTCTACAGCAACAGCTGTGCATATACACTGAATTTGGAAGTAGATTTGGACACTCAAATGCCTGAGAGAGGGGTGAGGACAACAATAATAAGTTGTGATGCCAATTAAACCAGATTACATGTGTCCAGTGGACACGTGCGAAATGGACAGCTATGCATGGGGCAAGATTTTTTTGTGGGAACAGATTGCCCTTTTTTTTTTCAGGTGAGAGTGGGATGTTGAGGTGGGGTAGTAGGTATATTTGGGGAGGTAGGTTGGGTAGGTTAACAGGCAAGACAAACAAGATGCATAAAGGGGCGGTATATGACACATGTGGGGGGGTAAACACCTTGATGGGGAGGGGTGTGGTAACAGTGGAACTGAGGTCCCCATCCATGGGCAGTCACCACTGCACCTTCACAGCCCCGAAGGTGGCTGTGCTGGGGCCTGAGTCACAGAGCCAGGTTGACTCTCTAATCATAACATGTGGTCCTCGAGCTGGTGTAGAAGATCATCAAACTGCTGGTCAATCTCTCTACGCACCATGACCCTGACCTGGCGATGGGTGACAGGTGCCTGTCCGCACCCACTCCCAGGGTGGGTGAGCCCCATCCCCAGAGATGGTTCCACCCAAATGTGGTGCAGAACCAATGGACAGGGAGGTATGGGGTTGGGCACAAGACATGTGGTGACCAGGGCCATAGCCAGCTGAGGTGGGACAGGTGGGTCCGCTGGGACCGGCCTTCACAAGTGTGCTATAGTGTGTAGCTTTCATCATCATATGTGGGTTAGTAATAGTCAACACATTCCAGGGTTAGGTATAACAGCATGCATATATATTCCCATTAACCCAGGCACCAGATACGGAACAGTTGTATAGCAAACAGAACACATGCATATATGGGACCACAGTGGTGATAAGTACAGCATGCAGGTACATTGACATGTGGCCCTTGAGTACATGCAGGTACAAATCCTACCACCCATATCAACTTATATGGCTTCTCACAAACTATTAACTCCCCTACAAGAACTAACAGACTCAACAACAGAGAAAGTACCTTGGACTGGATACTTACTAATACCCCTCAACAAACCTATATAGCAGGAACCCTTCCTGATGACCTAAGTGACCATTCACTAACTTATATTATTAGACATAAAACCAACTTAACCTTCCCTAACACCTTCAGAACAGTACACTCTAAAAAGCAATTCAACCCAGAACGTTTCCAAATGGAACTTAAACAATGCAGTTGGTCACCATTAAAATCTCTCCCTCTAAATGAAGCAGTTGAATAATTCAGTTCTACATTCTTAACTATCCTCGACCACCATGCCCCATTACGTTTTATTAGAAATAAAGCTAAACCTGCCCCTTGGCTCACCAATAATACTAGGCAAAAAATCCATCTTAGAAACAAGTCCTGGTCAAAATGGAGTAACACTAAGAATTCCATTGATCATCAAACCTTTAGGGAAAACAGAAATAATACAAAAAAAGCCATCCTGTTAGACAAAAAGAACTTTTATCACCAATTACAGCAAACCTTCCACAAATAACCTCATAAATTTTGGACTAGCATTAACAAACTTCTAAACCCAGGCCAGACTTTCACACCTAACCCACAAGGCTCTAACCCTGAGAATCCCTTACAAACAGCTAATGCCTTTAATGCTTTCTTTACAGACACCATCCAAACTCTTGTTACCCACCTGTCTCCTGATACCTCTAACCTGCCTACTTCTACTATAAACCCACCCCCATCATTTAAGTTACAACCTGTATCTACCTCCTTTATTTGCTCCCTTCTCCAGAAATTAAAACCTACTACCCCCTCAGCTGACAAACTCCCAGCAGAATTCCTGCAAAAAGGAGCTAAAGCTATTGGCTATCCCATTTCCATTCTAATAAATAGAACCATAACTGAAGGAACTATCTGGAAAATTTCTCATATAATCCCACTACATAAAGGTGGGAACTCCAATGACTTCTCTAACTTTCATCCCCTAGCACTACTATCCCCTCTTGCAAAAATTATGGAAAAGTGTATCCATAACCAACTACTTAATCACCTACTCCATAACAACCTACTCGCCAACTGTCAACATGGATTTAGATCTTCCCACAGAACCGCCACAGCCCTGCTATCCTTCACAAACTGCATCAACAAATTCCGCAATAACAATATTCTGTCCTCTGCACTCTTTATTGATTTATCTAAAGCTTTCAACATGGTTAATCACCAACTCCTCCTATTTATACTAAAATCTCTTTCACTCGATCCTATGTCTGTGAACTGGTTTACATCCTACCTAGAAAACCGACAGCAGGCTGTTCTCTGGCAAAATAAACTATCTGATCTCCTTCCTATCTCCCTTGGGGTCCCCCAGGGCTCCATATTAGGCCCACTCCTATTTTCCATTTATATTTATGACCTGCAATCAACTATTCCACACACCACTTGTATTCAATATGCAGATGACTCTACTATTATCTACTCAGCCACTTCTCAAACTAAACTGCAGTCTATTACCCAAAAAACTTTCAACTCTGTAGAACAATGGTTCTCACACCACTGCCTTCTCTTAAATCCCCAAAAACTAAACTCTTACTCTTTACACCAACCTGTAAGTCTACCCCTTTACATTTCACTCTTACATCTAACAATGGAACTCTTATCTCTCCTGACCCAACCACTAAACTGTTAGGAATAACAATTGACAAACACCTTAACTCTGATACTCACATTAACACCACAATAAAAATAGTTAACAAAAAACTAGGATCCCTTTATAGAATCAAACCCTTTCTTACACCACTAGCTTGAACTGCTATAGCCAGAACCCACCTAATCTCCACTCTACTCTATGCGTCTCCTATATATATATATATATATATATATATATATATATATATATACCAATCTTTCTAAAAATAACCTCAACAACCTCAACAAACTAGCTATATCCTATAATAATATTGCTAGATTTGTCACAGGTTCTCCATTTAGAACCCATCACTGTTTGAACCTAAAACAACTAGACCGGCTAGAATTTCTTAACCAACTTCAATTACAGCAGCTCACAATAGCCCACAAGACCTTGTTACAACCCAACAGCACACCTATATTTTCTAGCCTCATAACACCCTATAATAATCTCAAGAATCTACGCTCCTCAAACAAACTGCTGATCAAAACTACCAAATCCACCAACTCTGCAGGTGAATCCTTGTTCTCTACCTCCGTTGGGAAACTATGGAACAAACTACCCTCTGAAATCACATCACAGACTTCTCTTTTACTTTTTAAAAGGAATCTAAAACTATATCTCAATAAACACTGGCTATGCTCCTGTACTAACCCTGACTAACTTTTCTCCTGTTACTACTTTTCTTTCTAAACTATACCCTCTATTTTCTTCCCTTCATAGTCTCACTATTTTATATTATTGCATACAGATTTGCATATATGTAATAACTATGACTATTATAATTTGAAAAAAAAAACAATTTTGTTTTTTTTTTTTTGTACACACTAAGGTTTTTATGTAATGCTTCCTGTTTTTATAATATATGTCACAACTTTTAGATTAATTGTATAAGTTTTTACTTGGAGCTTTTCTCCTCGGGCCTCTACTGAAAATGGACATGTATCCAGCTAGACTAGCCCGGTCAACAAATGTAAAATAAAAATAAAATAAATAAAAATAAATAAACATTGATGGCACCATGCTTGGAATAATTCAATATAGCACATGCATGGGAACCATGAAAATATTTATCAAATAATTTGACATTATCATAGTCATTACATGCCATTTGGGGTGGGTATGTTGATTATTGTTGGAGATATGGTGGGGGGGAGATGTCAATTAAAAACTAGTATATTCTTGTAGTCCACATTACTTTCCTAGTCAATGCCATTATCTGTACCTTACAAGTCTTACTACACTACACTATAGCCTTAGTTTGGACAGTGATATGGCTGTCGTCATCACTAAACATGAACCAGTTTTACCTGCAGTATACACCTCTGACCTGGTATACCTGTAGAGGGAATGTTTGTTAACACTAACTAGCTGTTTCTACACATACTCCTGGATTCTGGGTTTATGTTTTGCACATAGGTATCCAACTCTTTCTGCACAGACTCTTGCCATGTGTTGACATGCTGGTGTGCCAGGACATATCTAGAATATTGCCCTCTTCCACCTTTAGTGACCTGACACATACATATACATGCTTTCCTACACAGTTATATTATGTAGCACAGTGTGGGTGACAGTGACCAGTGATACTTTATTATTCAGAGAAATTGCAAACTCACAATTCCCTACAATACCAGAGTGAACAGTATAACTACAGGTTATAATGGTCTTTATTTCTCAGCACAGTGTTTGCATCCAACGTACCTGTGGGAGCAATGTTTGTTAGCACTACCTGACTGTTGCCAAACAGAGTTCCGGATTACACATTAGTATTATGCACATACATCTCACTCTTTTACTGTACACACTCTGGTCACAGCTTGACAACATGGGAGTGTAGATAGGACATACTTGAAATATTACTCTCCTTACAGTTTCGGGGGTTGTTACAGTGACAGGTGTGTTCTCATGATGTTTGACAATCACTTGTATTCCCTGTTTTCTGTCTAAACATCTAGGATAATCCCACAGACTTACCAGGTGGACATGAGGACAGGCAGCAGAAATGGCCACATATGCTGGACATTCTGGCCTCATCTGTACAGTTGTCGGGTCTGAATCTGTATGCAGCCTAATTCCCCTCCCAGGATTCAGACCATGGCTGTGTCTGCTACAACTTAAACACTATCCATCACAGTTGTGTCTGCTATATAGATATTGCTGTATATCTCCTATCTGCTTTCTGTCTTATTAATCCCCTGTGCAGTTGCATTATGACCTTGTATTACAACTCTCATATACAGATTTGCTAGACAGTTATATGTTGTAGGACAGTGTGAGTGACAGTGATGTGTAATACCTCATTATTCAGAGCAACTGCATATCATTCTTGTATTTCTGGGCACAGTGTTGGTATCTGACAGACCTGTGGGAGGAATGTTTATTAGCACTACCTGAATGTTCCCACACACAGTACCAGATTCCACATTACTATTATGCACATACATCTCACTCTGTTCCTATACATACTCTAACCACAGCTTGACAAGTTGGGGTGTAAATGGGACATACGTGGCTTCTTAGTCACATAAGGTATTGTGGAGTTGCTAGTGTGCCAGCTTTGTTTTCATAGCTGTGTGTCAATCAGTTGTATTTCCTTTTTGGAAATCCCGCTGATTTCCCAGGGGGACAGATTGATAGGCAACAGATATGTACCACTTTAATAGACATTCTGGACATATCTGTACAGTTGTGGGGTATGATTCTGTATTCAGACTACTACCACTGGTGGATTAGAACTGTGGCTGTGTGGCAAAAAAAAAACAACAGTTCACATCTCAGTTACCTGTGCTATTCGTTTTTTGCTGTCTGCATTTTCCCTGTTTACTGTCTATGTGTCTCTCAGTTGTACTAAATCGCCTCTGGGGAGTACACCTGTCATATACAGGCATTCCTACACATTCAATTTATGGTGCACGGTGTGGGTAATAGTGCTTAATACTACAGTACTATTACATGATTGCATATCTACATTACCGTATGATCCCAGGATATACATATGCAGTCCAGCAGTTAGACCTGTTTTGTCAGGCTATTACACTTTTATTGACTTACAAACAATATGAGACTCTTCCTGCCATATTCTCTAGCTTATGCAGTACTTGCCTTGAACAATACAGGTTTTATACAAACAATTAATCTACTACTACTTTTATTTTTATTTCCTATGACAGTAAATGCATGAGTATTACTGACCTGCCTCATGTCACAACCTCGCCAGGTGACTGATGTGGGCCTCCTGGTTCGTGGCCCACTCCATTGCAGCTGTGGAGGACATAAGAGGAATATTTAAACATACTTATCCATGATATACCTGAGCTGGCAATTTTTACATACATACTGGGGTGATACTTACACATGGCTGGAACATCCCCTGATACTCTAGCATCTTGGAGCCACTCCTCCAAGAGTTCCCCTTATGCCACTTCAGGTCGGCATAGTTGTGCCTGATCTGCTTACCAGTTCTGGGTGTGCCAGTGGCACTGTTGAGGTCACAGGCCAGATGGTCCCAGGCTTCTGCCTTATACTGACAGCCCTGGTACTGGCCCTGCAGCAGTCTCTGATCATGGTTTTTGACAAGGAGTCCTGCCATGAGCTTGTACTCGTGGATGCACCAGTGCTGCGCCCCAAAGCGCACACCTTTTCCCCATACTGCCATAGTACCTGCAAGGGGAAGCTGCAACCAGTTATGAGATGTATTCCTGCCTCTTGGGTTTAAGTAGAGCCAATTTCCCACACTTTTCCATGATTGGCTGGTTTTGAAAAGGCTAAGTTATGGGCGAACCTGCTTAACTAAGGTTGGCATTGTTTAAAGGGGTATAACACTGGGCACATTGAGTTAGCTGGCCTGCACATTGCTTACACCTTCTAAGCTGGCCTGTGCAATGCTTAGCGTTGCTTACATTAGACTTTGCATTATTTTTCATTTTGGCATTGATTTCTTATTCATTCCATCTTATATATCTGTCTGGTTTTGTTGTTGTCTTTTGGCTTTTCCCGGTTATGGGTCGCCACAGCACAACTCCAGTCCGCTAATGATTGGCAGTAGATTTTCACAGTGCCGAGTTGCCAGCTTGATGCCCAACCTTCAACAAAGGCACGCCCATTCACGCATGACTTTCGGAACACCACTCGACCCATGGGGAGGACATGCAGACTCCACACATAAGGCACTCCCCGCACACTAGCTGAGAATCGAAGTATCCATGATTAATGTGTACGTACACTCTATGGGGTCCTTGTGTTTTAATGGGGACTTCAAAACTCTATTACAATTACACCTCACTTCTGAGCTTACTGCTGTACTCCAGTTCACATATTTATGTTATCTAGTGGGTTATGGAATATATGACTGTATACCGATTCCTTTCACAGGTTCAGTTTGGTTTTACTATAGTGAGGACTTGTTTGTGATACCTCATTTGTCTGTACTTTTGTGATGGCTTGGTGGTTAACTACTGTGACTATGGTATATAGGGTCCTGGCGTCGAGACCTGCATGGTTGGTTATTTTGTTGATGGGCAGAACAAGAGCCATTGGATACAAAGTGATTAAGGCACTTTTGAGCGGTTCTAAGTGGGTTTGCATGACAGTAAGCACTGCTAACCTGCCATTACATCTGCCTACAGAGAGTTAGCTTTAGAATTGTTTAACCAGTGTAGGCATTGCTTACTATCACACAGATGGGCTTAAACCCACTTACTAGTGCTTAAATATGTTTACTGCTGCCTATTTGTGCTTAAACCTGTTTACTAGTGCCTTATTCACTATGACACTGACACTTCACATGTGCATTTACTACAGTACTCCAGTTCATGAAAATATGTAATTTAGTGGGTTATGCAACATAAATATTAGTCGTGATGTGCTTTGCCATGGAAAATGGAATTTGCTGCAGTGGGACTTGAACTGGGAATGCCTGCTCGTAAGGTGAATGCTCTGCCCACTACACTATTGCTATGCTGCTTCATTTGCATATATTTTCCTTGTTATCTTCTTCAGCCATTTAAGCTGCATTAACCGTAGCTAAGCAATGGGCACACCCACGCACCTACAGTTAGCTTTAATTGGATTTTTATTAAAAATAAAGGGTTTTTTCATTTTATGTATGTATACTGTTGCTGTTGAATACAAGGGGGACTTTTGGTGGAGATATGCAGTCACCTATGAGCTGTCTCACTCATTCCATACCCCTTTCTGCTGTTCTTCATTGTGGGAGCATGTATATTCTGAGAGCTCTGCTCTCAGACACACTCACTGCACTCTTACATGCTCCGTGTAAGCCTAGGAGCTCAGGCAGCATGCCTCATTATTATGCATGGCACTCTGCCGTCCTGCTCCTAAACAGCTGCCTCCATGCAGGACTAAGCTAGTCCTGCATGGAAGATTAGTAAATCCGGGGGTCGATGTTGCAGTTTGTTACATTTAAGTTGCAATGGGTGTACACAATGTGTTTTGTATTCTGCAGGCATGCACAGAATCTGTAATTCTCCTACACTGACTAGCTAAGTACTCTGCTTTCAGCATATCTTTTAAAATCACATCTGCAGCTGGTGCGCTGAAGCATTCCTTCAGCATGCTGCACTGTCTTCAAATAGGCTTTGGATTCCTGCCCATTATTTAATGTCTGACCCAGTAGTGCTAGGACTGCGGTGGTGATGCTGCGGTAGCGTTGTCGCCTCATAGCAAGACGTTATCCCGTTCGATTCTCAGCTAGAGCATCTTCTGTGTGGAAGCATACATGAATGGGGCGTGCCTTTGTTGAAGGTTGTGCGTCAGGGCTGGTAACCCGGTACGTAAAAATCCACTACCAAAACATTAGCGGACAGGGTTCCACTGTGGCGACCCCTAATCGGGAAAAGCCGAAAGATACAAAACAAAACAAACCCAGTAGTGCTAGGCAAATTAATATTTTACTGCCACTAAATGTCATTATAGTCTTTTTAATATATTAGTTGAATGTAAACTTTACCATTTTTAAAATACTTCAAAATATTTCAGAAGCTGCCTCCATCCAAAACTTTGGAAGAAGTTAATATAATAACTTTCGGTAATCATGATAAGTGTACATCTTTGTTCTTGCCCTCTCCCTTAATATTACAGAGAAAAAGGGAAATGTACAGTAGATATGAAAAGTTTAAAACTGCAGGGGATATTAATGATTAATGTTAATAAGTAAGATGCTAAACACACAAATGCAAGTACTAATGTAAGTAACTTCTTCCAGACTCCTATGCAACAAACATAAAACTATTTGTTGAGAGGAATTTCATCGTTCTGGTTAGCCATGTGGTTGAGAACAGTAACACTTTGTAATCATGATGGCCTGTATAAAGAGTTGGACACTATTTGTATGTATCTAGTTTCAAAAAAATGTATTTCTGAATTTACAATTGGCTAGGATAAGATAGCAAACCATATGCTACATATTCTGAACTCTGTCTCAAGCTAGATGTATCAAATAGTTTAAATATATATGCATGCGAATCATCTCCTGTTTCAAAAGTTAAAAATCCACATTTTCCTTTGAAGTTGAATTATTTTTATTTATTTATTTATTTATTTTACATGTGTTTACTGGAGAAGTCCAACTGGGCAGGGATAGCCTGTTTTTTGCGGAGACCCAGAGAGAAAAGCTCCATGCAATAAGTCAAATACATGACACATATTCTACTACAAAATGCAAAAATAAGACACACAGTGTTCATACAAACTGAATAATATATGATACTGATTATAATACAAATTACAAAGTACAAAATACAAAATGTCAGGCAAGGAAGTAAGTGATATGACAGTCTAAAAAAGGAACTTAATAGTTTTGTCGGAGATTCCCAGATACACAAGATTGTTAGTTAGGACAGCATTAAGTTGAGAGACTTGCATAATTCTATAACATTGGTATTGAAGTTTTGGAGGCCCTTATAATAGATATATGGAGAATAATATGCCTACAATTGTTTTATAGGAGTCATCCTGGTTAAGATAATTTGTCAAGAGTGGTCGTATAGGAGTTATCCCAGGTCAGAGCATTTACATGTCCAAGACCTGGTGAGATAGGATTTTAACTGTTTTTTTTTTTAAATTGAGGTTATTTGTATCAGCCCTAATTGTATGTGGGAGGGATTTACACATTTTCGTGACAGTACAGGAGTACAGGGACTCCCCTGAGCTAAATCTACTTTTGGATATTTCAACCAGATCATTATTGTTTGACCTTAGCTGACTGTTGTTAGTGTACTGGTTGATTAGGCCATATAGGGCTGGGGTTTTGTTGGGGTAATAAAGAATTTGTTGAGCCATGGTGAGTTGATTTAGGGTAAGTAAGTTAGGTAATTCCATCCAAGACAGTTTGTGGAGGGTGAGACAATGGTGACATCTGTAAGAAGAATTAGTAGCAAACTGAGCTATCTTGCGACAACATATTGATAGTTTGTTTAGTTCACCTTTGTTTAGGTTAACTAGGATGGGAGAAGCATAAAGTAATGTGAAGAGTTAAGTGGGTTCTTGCTGTTGTAGTTTTACTATTGGAGGTTAGGTAGTTTTTACATCTGTAGAGTGTACATAGTTTTTTGTGCACTTTAGTTATTGATTGAGCTATGTGTTTGTCAAATTTCATGTTTTGGTCAATGATAACACCTAGTAGTTCGGTGTGTGCAACTGGTGTTATATTGGTGTTGTCAAGAAGTGATGATAATGAATGGGGGGAATCGGGTCTATAGCTTTGGAGGGATGAAAGAGCATAAGCTGAGTTTTTTTGGGGAGTTGAGCATTAATTGGGAGTCAGTTAACCAAGTTTCAACTGCAGTAAAAGATTCTTAAGTTATTTTCTGTAGAAGTTGGAGAGAGGGGGTAGAGCAGAGCAGAGTAGAATCATTGGTATACTGGACTAAGCTTGCATGAAGGGTGGCTTTGTGGAAGTTGTTTGTGAATATTGTAAATAACAGAGGCCTGAGTATGGTTCCCTGGGACACACCTAAGGAGACTAGGAAAAAAAGAAATACATTGTCCTGCCATTTAACGGCCTCTTGTCTGTTAGAAAGATAGTCTTTGAACCATAGGAGTGCAGAGTTTTTTAGTTTCTGTTCTTAGAGGATAGACAGTAGTTTGCTATTGGAGAGTGTATCAAATACTTTTGAAAGGTCCAAAAAGACAGTTGATACTAGATTGCCTGCATTTCTTTGTTGATTAACATGAATGGAAAAACTGATAAGGGAAGTTATGGTGCTATGGTTAGGTTGAAAACCATGTTGAGTTTTTGCTAGGAGATTGTTAGAGAGGAGGAATTTTATCATATGGGAATGTATGAATTTCTCTAGAATTTTTTGAGAGTGGGGATAGGATGGCTATCCAGCGGTAGTTTGTTAACTCAGTCGAGTGAGAGTTTCCAGATGATTGGGAATTTTTGCTCAGAGATTGACCTATTTATGAGTATAGAGATAGGGTATGAGATAGCTTTGGATGTGATACAGAGATATTCTGCTGGGAATTTATTAGCAGCCAGGGTAGTGAGTTTTAATTTGGACAGGTATCTGGACTGTACTGGTTTGGACGGGTTGGAAGGAGAAATAGTTTTGGTTGTTTGTGGAGTTTGCTAAGTGTGGGAGGGCTGTGGATGGAAAATTTGTTGATAGTTTCAAACTGGAATTTGTAAAGTATTCATTGAATTGTGTCACAATGTTATCTGTAGATGAGTCAATGTTTGGAGTTGGGGTACTAGTGCTGCCCGGCTGGAGAATATTATTTATAGCAGCCTAGAATTTTAGAGGGTTAGTTTAGTGCTTTGTTTGTATATTAGTGTATTTTTTATTTGTTCTTATTTATTTTATTTTTACTTTATTTCTTAATTCAAGAAATCTTTGCCTATTAGTATTAGTTTTGTCGTCACTCCAAGTACCCCGTGCTTTATCACTTTGTTTTAGTAGGAGTTGGGTACGCTTGGTAAGTCATGAGGCAACATTCTTTGAACTATTCTTGGGGGGGGGGCAAGTTGGTTAAGTATGTCTAGAAACATGGAGTTAAAATAGTCTACTGCCATGTTTAAGGGGAGGTTAAGTAGGGGTGGCCAGTTGCAGTGGTTTAATGCTAATATTAGGTCTTCTGCTCTGAAGTTTTTAGTGTAGCGTATTTGTTTGAGGGCTGTTTTTAGCTGGTTTGATTTATTGCATTAGCAGAAATGTAGGGATATGGTCATTAAGGGTATCGGGTAATATGCCGGAGTATTGTGTCACGGATGGGTGATTAGTGAGGATCCAATCTAAAATGGATTCCTTTTTGATGGCTTTGTCAATTCTAGTTGGAGTTTGGAGTTTGGATGATTTGAGTAAAGCCGTGTAAGTTTATATGAATAGTGGGGAGGGGGTGAGTTTATAGAAATCCAGTCTATATTGAAATCACGTAACAGGAGTGTTTTTTGGTAAAAGGATTCTGATACCCACTGGGTTATGGGTTCTAGTGAATTTATGTTATCCCTGGGAGGGATTTATGAGCCTAGTATGTTTAGTTGTTTTTGAGGGTGAAGTTTTACCTTTATGATTTGGGTTTCAGCGTTGTTGAAAGTAAGGATGTTCTTGAAAAGAATGATAATACCACCATCTTTTTTGTTAGTGTGATATTTTCTAAGTAGGTTGTATTCTGGTGGGAGTAATTCATTGTCTTTTTTTTAATTTCTCCAAGTCTTTTGGGTTCCTAATACCATGACAGGAATGGACCCCATTCCTAAGTCAAAATATGATTGAAGTTCATGAAATTAGTATTCTTTCACTCTTTAATGTCAGTCAGTAGTGCTCTTCGCAGCACCCACAATGTGCCAGGTAATGATTCCTTCTGCAATTATAAAAATAGAGTTATATGCACGATAACATATCTAAAGTGGCATCCTTTGTTCTTTTAAATCTGCTCCTTCCTGATTTATTACAACACACACCCCTTTATCTCTTGATTTGGTGTCTGTACCTCTCCCTATCCTCTTTACCTCCTTTCTTACTCTCAGGACCCTGCTATACCAAATCCTACTACTCCCCTGTGCTCCAAACCTTAACATATTCATAGGTTTGACTCTACCCTTCACATACCTTATAACGATATACTTATTTTCTTACCTACCTGCTGTTTTCCTCTCCTTACAGATTGTTTTCTCTGTGCCACACCACTCCTTTTTCTCCTCCTCCCGCTCTCTATGGGCTCACTCCCCACCCCCACCCCCCAAATCCCACCCGCCCTAGCACCTCTACCTTTATACCCTCATAGACACACCTCTTAATCTATCCCCACCTTCTAGACCTAGCCCTCCCACTTCACCTACCTGCCTACCCTACCTTCTAAAACCAGCCCCTCCCTTCACCACTTATCTTCTCTCCTTCCCACTCTTCACACTATCTTCCCACTCTATTTCAGTTATACATTCTCTAAACATGTCTAACCAATGCCAACCTTTGCTACTTATATCCTTCCTAACCATCATCATCTCTACTTATTTCTCCACCTCTTATGAACAAGCCCTTCCTTATACTCTAACAATTCCACACAAAGTAACCCAAATATCCCCCCTAGCTCTAACAATTACCTATCTCAACACCATCCACAAAACTTCCTACCTCCAAGCTAAATATCACCGATTTTCTCTTCCAAAATATCCTACTCATACCCTTAAAAACATTTTACTACTACCACAAAATTTCTCAATCTTACAACCCTATATTAATCTGCTCATTAATACATGGTGATATCCACCCCAACCCTGGCCCTAACTCACCCCTACCATTCTCTAAAAGCCACCAACTATTTACAAGACGAACACCATCTACCAAACCATGCAAATCACTCTCAATTGCTCAATTAAATATCATCTGTAACAAAATACCACAAATCCATGCCCTCCTAGATGTCCAACAGTTTGATATACTCTGCCTAACGAAACTTGGCTCAAACCTACAATTAAAGATAATGAAATCACCCCTGGCTATAACATACTCAGGCAAGACCGCTTAAACAAAAAGGTGGTGGGGTAGCAATTCTGTATAAAACCGATTGCAAATAAGCAAAGAAAATCATACTCTTCCATCTGATAATAATGTAGAAATAATTATTTCCAAACTTCAGCTCAACCCTCACAAAACAGTTAACATTATCTGCACCTATCTTCCCCAGGAAAAATCCACTATTTTAGAAGACCTATTAAATTGGCTTTCACTAAATCTCCCTCAAGAAACTATTCTTTAGGAGATTTTAATATTGACTGGAATTTATGTCAATACACCAATCCACCACTCTTATTAACCTACATGGCTTTACTCAAACCATTAACTCCCCAACAAGAACAAACAAACAAAATAACAAAGAAAGTATACTTGACTGGATACTTATAAACAGTCCCAGCTAAAGTATACAACAGGGACTCTCCCAGATGACCTCAGCGACCACTCTCTAACATATATCATCAGGCATAAAACAAGTTTAACCATCCCACACAAGTCATAACATCCCGTGAAAAAATTCCTAGATCCCATTCTGTTTCAAAATGAACTTATGCAAGTTAATTGGTCATCTCTTAAATCTCTCCCTATAGACTTAAAGTTAACTACTTCAATCATACTTTTCTGACAATCCTAGAACATCACGCCAATGCGTTCTATAAGAATTAAATCTAAAACAGTCCAATGGCTTTCTAATGCCACCAGGAATCTAATCCTTAGTAGAAACAAAGCCTGGATAAAATGGACCTCTAAAATACAACTGATCGCCTTATTTTCAGAGAACAAAGAAATTTAACAAAAAAATCCATTCTACAAGACAAGAAGAACTTTTATACTCAGCTACAACAAACATCCCTACACCAACCACATAAATTCTGGACCGCCATTAATACACTGCTATCACCAGGAAAAGTTGCCACACCAAATCCTATTGATTCTAAACCCGACTGCCCATTACATACTTTCTTTACCTCTGCCATTCTAAAGCTAGCTAACCAACAAAGCCCTGATACCTCCAAACTGCTAAACCAAGGTCCCACTCCCCATTCCACCTCAAACCCATACCCACCACATATATATCATCCTTACTTCAAAATTAAAACCTACAACTCCTCAGCCGACAAGTTACCAGCAGAATTCCTTAAAATTGGTGCAAAAGCCATAGCTTACCCCATCTCCATATTGATTAACAGGACCATAAAGAAAGCACAATTCCATCATTATGGAAAATCTTATATTATCCCACTATTCAAAGGTGGTGACTCTACTGAGTATTCTAACTTTCGGCCAATAGCATTATTATCACCACTTGCAAAAATAATGGAGAATGCATCCACAAACAGGTACTAAATCACCTGCTAAATAATAACCTCCTAGCTAAGTGCCAACATGGTTTTCGCCCTTTCCATAGCACTACTACAGCCTTACTTTCCTTTATCGACTCAATAAATAATAACTGCAATAATAACATACCCTCTTCAGTATCCAAAGCCTTTGATATGGTCAACCACAAACTTCTCCTCCATCGTCTAAAGTCCTCTCTTTTGACAATACAGCCTTAAATTGGTTCACATCCTATCTGAATAACCGCAAACAGGCAGTACTCTGGCATAACCATCTCTCTGATCTCCTTCCCACCTCTATAGGAGTTCCTCAGGGCTCTATCTTAGGCCCTCTACTATTTTCCATCTTTATAAATGATCTTTACCTAGCTACTCCTCTATCAACTTGCATTCAATATGCTGATGATACAACCATTATCTGCTCAGCCCCAACACAGTCAGAACTTTATTCACTTACACAAAATACCTTCACTACCATAGAGCAATGGTTCTCCAACCACTGTCTCCTCCTTAACCCAAAGAAAACCAAACTCCTGATTTTTACACCCACCATCTTGTCTCCCTCCATTAATTTATCTCTCACAGCCAACAATGGCATCCTTATCTCCCCAGACAATAACACCAAACTACTAGGCATTACAATTGACAACCAACTCAAATTTGACACATTGACTCTACAATAAAATCAACTAACAGAAAACTAGGCTCTCTGTATAGAATTAAATCTTTCCTTACTCCTGAAGCCAGAACCACTATAGCTAGAACCCACTTAATCTCTTCCCTTTTATATGCCTCCCAATCTATACAAACCTTTCTAAATATAATCTTACCAAACTAACTACGTCTTATAATAATATTGCCAGATTTGCTACAGCATCTCCATATAGGACTCACCATTGTTCTAACCTTAAAACTAGGGTGGCTAGAATTACCTAACCTTATACATTTTAACCAACTTACAATTGCCCATAAAGCTCTTTACCACCCAGACAATACCCCAATGCTCTCCACCCTCATAAAACCCTATAGCAATCTGAAAAACCTGCGCTCCTCCAACAAAATACTGATTCATACTTCTTTCTAAGAACTCAGCAGGTGACTCCACATTCTCAAACTCAGTTGGGAAACTATGGAATCAACTACCTCAAGACCTCACCACTCAAACATCAATCCCACTATTTAAAACTAAACTTAAACATTTCTTTTCCAACCACTGGCTTTGCTCTTGCGACTAACCTTTCACACCTCCCTACTATGAGATTTTTTTCCACTCTCTCTTTATCTCGTATACCTAACTCTCTACATAACTCTCTACAAAGCTGTTTCTATTACCTCACTTCTAATAAAGGAACTAAATCTCTACTTTCCATCTTCTTTTAAAGATGTATTAGACTAACTAGGTACTTTATCTGTACTGTCATATTGTACACTTTTCTAAGTAATAGAGACTTCTTACTGTACCTCATATTTGTACTCAAATGTTCTTAATTCTAACAGAAGGTTTAAAGAATATGTTATTAGATATTATTTGTATATGTTGATATATTTCTGATAAAGTTTTTGTTTTAGTCTTACTATAGTAGTACTGTAGAGGAGGCCTCCACTGAAAATGGACATGTATCCAGTTGGACTAGCCCGGTTAACAAATGTAAAATAAATAAATAAATAAATAAATAATATATTTGTAGACTCTTCTTTATAAGACCTGTTGCTCCTACTACTATTGGAACTGTCTGGTTATCTTTCTTCCACACTGCTCTCATTTCTGTCTGCAAATCCTGATATTTTATGACTTTGTGTCTCTCTGCATGCAGGACACTGTAGTCACTTGGTGTGGCGATTTCAATGATCAATGCTACTTTTGTCTTCTTTTCCTGGACCACTATATCTGGTTTTCTAGCATCTATCTTTTGAACTGTTGGTAACGGATGATCCCATGTGATTTAGACTTCTTCATTTTCTATGATGCTTTGTGGCTCATGTTCCCAGTGTTTTTCAGCCACTTCAATATCATAATGTTTGCACAACCCCAGTGCAACAGTCTTGCCACATTATTATGCCTTTCAGTATATGGTCCTTCTACTATTAGTATGTCGGTACCAGCAATGAGGTGTGCAACTGTTTCCAATTTGGTTTTGCAAAACCTACGTACATCTGTTTCTTCCAGATGCCCAATGGACTTTGTAACCAACGTGTACACAGCCCACTTTCTTGGGCCACTGATATTAACCTTTCATCTCTTGGTTTAAATTTGCCACTCCTTAACCATTCCTGCATTCATTCCTGATCAACATGAGGTTCTTTCATAAGTTTTCTATACTTGCAACTATATTTATGCATTTTCCACATTTCTTGCTTTCTCATCTGATCCTTCACCTTATATTCTTTCCTTTGTTTTTTTTTTTTGTTTGTTTTTTTGTTTTTTTGGCACATTCAGTTGCTGCCTGATTTTTATCTACTTCTGGTATGATTTTCATTCCTGTCTGATGCCAATATGCTTCTGCTAGATTAAACAGAAAAGTCATTTTAGATTTATTTTC
Organism: Protopterus annectens; assembly: GCF_019279795.1. Classification (NCBI taxonomy): domain Eukaryota; kingdom Metazoa; phylum Chordata; order Ceratodontiformes; family Protopteridae; genus Protopterus; species Protopterus annectens. The sequence continues at coordinate 519,993,993 of NC_056735.1, forward strand.
CTCATGTTTCAAAACTTTCACAACATTTGGGTCTTGTGAGGTCAGCAGATATGTGTGGAGTCCCATGATTGCAGATCTATACATATAATCAATTTCAAGGAGGCCCAGCCTTCCTTCAGAATGGGGAATATATAATGTTGGCATGCACTGATTTTTATAAATCATTTGGTGAGGCTGAAGCATCCTTCTTGTTTTCCTATCTAATCTATCCAGCACCCTTTGGGACCAGTCAATCATTCCAAAACTGTAAGTTAAGACAGGAAGAGCAAATTGGTTTATATCTTGGATTTTATTCCTAGATGTCAGTGCTGTTTTCAGGTTTAATTTTAAGTCTTCTGATGTATTCCTTGCTATGTTTTATTCACATTTGTTTGTGTTTTATTGTTGATCCTTGAATTCCCAAATATTTATACACTCCTTCTTGCTCAAATTATTTTATACCATATTGTTGTCCCAAACTGTTTTCTTGGTGTTGTAGTTTTCCTGCTTTAAAGGTTGCTTTTGCACATTTATCAAGACCAAATGACATTCTTATATCATATGAAAATGTTTTGACAACTTGCATTTGTGCTTTCAGTTCCTCATCTGATGAGCTATACAGTTTTAAATAATTGACAAAGAGAAGATGAGAAGTCTTTACACTTTGTTGTTTTCTAGGAGCCAGATTGTAGCCATGGCCTAAGCTGTTAAGTAGACAGCTTAATGGGTTAAGGGCAAGACAGAACAGCAGCAGTGACAAAAAGTCACCCTGGAATATCCCCCTTTGAATTTGTTATCCCTGGGATAATAATTTATTCTTTATCATGGCTTGATTGTAAAGTGGTCTGCCACTGCTTCATGGTCACTGTAATGTAGTCGATTAGTGTAGGGTGTATCTTATACATTTTTAAGTACTTTTATTCATGAATGTGGGATACTATCAAATGCTTTTTTGTGGTCCATCCATGCCATAGTTAGATTCTTCCCCTTTTTACAGTTCTCCACTATGACTTTATTAAACAACAAATGATTCATTGTTCCATTTGACTTTCTTTTATTGCCTTTTTGTTCTACTGCCATAATTGTGTTTTCTTCTAAATTACTAAACTCTGTTGCATCAATTCCTGTGTATAGTTTATACGTTGCCAGAAGGCAAGTTATTGGTCTATAATTTTCAGGGTAGCTTGCAGGATCACGCTTAAGTAGGAGCATTCTCCTGTTCAGGGTGCCCATATAAATAGTTCTTACTCATGGCAAAATCTTTGTGCAAAGATGTTAATACTTTCCATCAAAAGTTAGGTACTGCATCTGGGCCTGGGTTTTTCCAATTAGAGGCTGTTCTTAACATTGTTGCAATCTGTCTGGCTGTTACTTCATCCTATTTCATATCCTGTACCTTTAAACCTCTTATTCTTTCTTTAACTTCTTCTATCCATCTAGCATCTTTGTTATGTTCACACAGGATCTTCATAGATACTTCTCTAAAATGTATCTATTTCTTCTTTTTTTGGCGGTCTTTCAATTCCTTTTACCTTATTTCCCAATTCTCTATAAAACTTTTTTGGGTCATCAATGTTTGTTTGTTTGTGTCTTATAAATTGCTTATTTTGTACTTTCCCTTTATATTTATCTTCGTATCTTCTAAGTTTTTCCATCTGTGCTGAAATTTTTAGTTTTGTATTTGTGGTAGTGCATGATAAATCCTGTTCTGTTCTAATACTGTGCATTGCTTTTATCAAATCTATCGTTCTGAGTATTTTTGTTGATCTGTTCCCTCTTCTATACTCTTCTAATAGTGACACTTCTTGTCTTATTTGCTTTTTAGTTTTCTCTATTTGATACTTCCGGGATGGCATTTCCCCTTCCTTTTCCTTACTACCCTGTGTTCTTGTGGTAGAACTTTATAAGTTATTAATTTAGCTGCACAGTAATATATCCTGTTTACTTCTGTTACATCACATGGATCTCTATGAACATTCCTAATCACTGTGTTCCTTTGTTTTATCAGACTTCTGACTTTTGGGTTCTATTAACCCGCAGTCTAGTTCTTTCATTGATCTTAATATATCTGTCTTTGTCTATTAAATCAAGCAACTCTTCTCTTAACTCATTTTCTTCCAAACTGAGGGCACATCCCTTGTTTTCCAATTCCTGCAGGCATTCTATAGAAGATTCTATAGCATATTCCTGTGACACATTCTCTTCAATTTCATCTGGTGCCATCCATTGCTCTATCATATGGGAACTCACTGGTCTATCACTTCTCAACATTGACTGCTTCAGAGTTTCCACAGTTTCCTTTTTCTTCCCTTGATGTGTAGATTCCAGTGAACATATATACCGGTTTCCTGTGGAAGGGTATAAATTATCTTCATATGGCACCTGACCAATTGCTTCCTGTTCCACTGATTTCCCCTTAATGTGGATATCCATTACTCTCTCCCGTTGTGGTGCTTTCTGAAATAGATATTCTACACTAAATCCTTCTCTTTGGAGGTACTCCATAACCTCAGTTTCTATTTCTTTAACTTCTCCATTACTAATCTCCTTTTCTGCTTTTCCTCTTTGTCTTCTTGTTTTTTTTTTTTTGTATTGTAAAGTTTTCCATGTCCAGATTCCTTTGCCTGTATTTCTCTTCAAATATCTTTGGTGCTGCTCTTTTTGTATTGGTTAGTTTTGCTTTCTCCTTTGCATGAATATTACACCATATTAAATCTCTTTTTCTTTCCCATGTCCACATTTCATTTTCAGGTATTTCCTGATCTTCCTGTTTCTCCCTACTGTGTCCTGCTGTGATGTAACTTGGGTTAGACCTTCTACACCAAATCCTTCACTTTGCAGGCACTCCATAACTTCAACTTCTATTTTTTTTTAACTTCTACTTTACTAATCTTATTTTCCACAGTCCAGCTTTGTGATATCATTTGTTGTCTTGTTATGCGGTTTAAGCCATGTTTCAGTAAGGAGCATAATACCTGGGGAGTAAAAAGATAGGGTTGCATGCAGTTCATTGATTTTAAGAATGCTTCTAATGTTAATCCCCCGGATTTACTAATCTTCATTGCAGGACTAGTCTAGGCCTGCACAGAAGCAGCCGCTTAGGAGGGGGACGGCAGCATGCCATGCATATTAATGAAGGAGCACTGCCTGACCTCTTAGGCATACACGGAGCGTGTACAAGTGCAGGGGGCGTGTCTGAGAGCAGAGCTCTCAGAATAAACATGCCCCTGCAAAGTAGAACAGCAGAAAGTGGAAATAAATGAGCGAGGCCACTCACAGGTGTCCGCATATCCCCACCAACAATCCCCCATGTGTACAACAGCAACATTACATATAAATAAACCAAAGAAAACCTGTTATATTGTTCTTAAATCCAAGTACAGCTAACTGTAGGTGCACAGGTGTGCCCATCGCTTAGCTACAGTTAAAGCAGCTTAAAAGGCTGAAGAGGATAACAAGAAAGATATATGCAAATGAAGCAGCATAGCAATAGTGTAATGGGCAGGACATCTGCCTAACGAGCAGGCATTCCCGGTTTGAGTCCCACTGCAGCACATACCATTCTCCATGCAAAATCTGTATATGAACAGTTTTTATTCATTGCTTTACTGTATAACCTACTAAATAACATTTAAATGTGAACTGGAGTACTGCATTAAATACACGTGAAGTGTCAATGTCATAACGAGTAAGGCACTAGTAAGCAGGTTTAAGCACAAATAAGCAGTAGTAAGCATATACAAGCACTAGTAAGCATATTTAAGTGTGTTTGCACAGGGGGTAAGCATTACCTACACAGATTAAGCAAAGTAGAAGCTGAGTGTTAGAAACTGTAACTAGAGGTTAGTAGTGCTTAGCTCTGCGCAAACCTGTGCACACCCGCATACAACTGCTTTAAAGTGCATTAATCACTCTGTACCCAACAGTCCATGTTCTGCCCAGCAACAAAATAAACAAGTTTCGCAAGGCTCGAACTCAGGACCCTGTACACTATAGTCACAGTAGTTAACCAGTAAGTCATCATAACAATACATATGAATGAGGTATCAGCAAACTAATCCTCACCACAGGAAAATCAAACCAAACATGTGAACTGAATCTATGTACATTGTGATGTTGTATAACCTGCTACATAACATAAATATGTGAACTGTAGTATTGCAGTAAGTAGAGATATGAGGTGTTATTGTAATAAAGTGTAGAAGTCCCCAGGACCCCATATAGTGTATGCACACATGAATCATGGGTACCAGACACATATATAACCTGTAATGAATAATAAATCACTGCAAACAGTTAAATATAATGCTAATTAACTATTAAGCAATGCTAACTGCTGAACAGCTCAACATAGTAAGTGTAAGCAATGTGTAGGGCAGCCAATTCAATCTGCCTAGTGGTATACCTCTTTAAGCAGTGCCAACCTTAGGTAAGCAGGTGTGCCCATAACTTAGCCTATTCAAAACTGGCCAATCATGTAAAAGTGCGGGAAATTGGCCATATTTAAATCCCACAGGAGGGAATACTACCCATAACTGGTTGTAGCTTCCTACTGCAGGCAGAATGGCTGGAGTGGGTGAAGGCACTCAATTTAGAGTGCTGCGCTGGAGCATCCAGGAGTCAAAAATAATGGTACAGCTCCTGGTAAAACACCATGAGGAGAGACTACTGCAGGGCCAGTACCAGGGCTCGTAGTCTAAAATGGAGGCCTGGGACAATCTCGCCCATGACTTCAACAGTGCCACAGGTATCCCCCAGACTGGTTAGCAGGTCAAGCACCACCATGCTGACCTGAAGTGGTGGAAGGAGGATGTACTGAAACAGTGGATCCAGGAATATTGGCAGATGCCTAATGCCCCAGTACTGAGTAAGTACTCATTCTAATAAGTAGGTAATAATTGCCTAGCTTGTGTATACTATGGATAGGTATGGCTAAATATCACTGTATTTCTCTGACAGCTGCAGATGAGTGGGCTGTGAACCAGCAAGCCCATGATGCTAGGTTGCAAAGGCTGCATCGCAAGGCAGGTTGGTAATTATTCTGCATGAACTGTCATAACAAATAAATATAAGAGCCTGAGAAAGTGTTGTACCAGTAGAAGTAAAGGTGTAATATTCTGTGAATAAAGGTATAACACCGCGAGTGCTTCTGTTTACTCTTCTTTCATATATTGTTGAACTGTTGCATACTATAAATAGTACTGTTGTATACTGTGGTATGCAGATAAAATGTGTATGAAGGTCTGTATAACAATGTTGGAAGTGCCAAGAGGTCAGTCATATTGTACAACTGAGGGAGACTTAGACAGAAAACATTAGAAAGCTTCACATCAATTCCCTTATAGCACAGCATACTGTGATGTTAACTGTAAGTTTTTTGTCACATGCAGCAGGGGTTTGAATTCCGGGAGTGCTAGTAAGTTGTATGCATAATCATACACCACATCTGTACAGATTTTGTTACAATGTTCAGATAGAAAGCTGTATGCATAATTACACCTAACAACTGTACAGAATTTGCTAGAATGTTCAAATAGAAAGTTGTATGTATATTCAAACCCACAACCGTTCCAGTCTGTCCAGCATGTCCAGATAAATGGCCCACATCACCAGCCTGGTACCCTGTTCCCCTGTAAAATCAGTGATGATCCAAAAAATGTAGGCTGCCATTAATGACACATAACTGATAGTCAGACGTGTACATAGTCAGAGAATGTATATGAACACAAACCTGTCATTCCAGCATCTCACCAAAAGTATATGAGAGCAATTCTCAACATAAGTTGCATTAACGCCTGCATCTTGTCATGTCTGTATGTAAGACACAGGTCACATATATAATAATGTATAAACATACAATTGTACAAAACAAAGCCATTTGGCAGGGTAATAATACATGTAAGGGACAGATCACTGCAGTGACTAAGAATGTTGTGAAAACTACAAGGATATATTAGTTGTTAATTGAACTCTCTCTCTCTCTCTCACCCCTACCATATGTACAAAAATAACCCAATGACACACCTCAATCAATATGTGTACACTCCAAACTTTTGTTGGGGCATATGTCCTATCGGTTTATAAATATTCTCATTTGTTTCTATGCATGTGCCATGTTAAAATACCCCACATATTGGTGGCTTGTTGCCATCAATGAAACCTGCATGCTGTTGTAATGGTCACTGTTCTTCCATATATGCATGTGTTCTGCTTGCTCTGCAACTGTTTTAAATCTGGTGTTTGGGTTAATGGGTATAGCTATGCATGCTGTTATAACTAATCCTGAATGCTGTTGACTATTACTAACCCATATCTGTCTGTAAAATGCAACACCATAGCTCATATGGGCAGGCTGGTCCCAGTGAACCCACCTGACCCACCTCAGCTAGCCATGGCCCTGGGCAACAGCACGTCTAGGGCCCAGCCTGGGACCTCCTCCTCCATAGGCCCTGCACCACCTTTGGGTGGAACCACTGCAGGGGATGGGGCTCGGCCCCCCCCTGGGAACAGGGGCAGAGAGGAACCAGTCACCTGTCCTCAGGTCTGGGCCGTGGTGCGTAGGGAAATCAATAGGGCTTTTGGAGACCAGCTACGTCAGCTTGAAAGCTGAGTAGCGCAATTAGAGGGTGAGCCTGCCCCTTCTACACAGTCCCAAGCATGGCCACATTTGGGGCCGTAAAGGTGCAGTGGAGACTGCCCGTGGGTGGGGACCTCAGTCCCACTGTTTCCATTTGAGGGATCATGGGCTTGCAACTTTCAAACACCCTCCCTTCCAAGGTGTCTACCCCATGTGTCATATACTGCAATTGTATGCTTCTTGTTTGTCTTGTCTGCTAACCTACCCAACCTACTTCCCCAAGTATACCTACTACCCCTCCCCAATATCCCACTTTCACCTGAAAAAAAAGGGCAAGCTGTTCCCACAAAAAATTATTGCCCCATACATAGCTGTCCATTTCGACACATGTCCACTGGACACAAGTAACCTGATCTAATTGGCATCACAACAAATTTATGTTGCCCTCACCCCTTTCCCAGGGGTTTGAGTGTCCAAATCTATCTCCAAATTCAGTGTATATGCCCAGCTGTTGCTGTAGAAAAGTGGGCAGCTATGGACCTTCCCTACACCCTTCCTGAACATGCCTAGCTATTTTTCCCACTGTCTTTCCCTCTTTGTGCCCCTTTTTCACCACTTTCCTTTCAACCCTTTTTTCTTTTCTTTTAAAGAAATTAGCATGGGGCTAAGTGGCAGTATGCACTTTTAAGCAGCAGTAAGCACATTTAAGCCTGTTTGCACAGAGGTAAGCACTGCCTACACAGGTTAAGCAATATAGCAGCTAACTGAGTGTAAGACACTGCAACCAGAAGTTAGCAGTGCTTACCTCTGTGCAAACCTGCGCACAACCGCTTACAACTGCTTTAAAGTGCCTTAATCACTCAGTATCCAACCACCAGTGTTCTGCTCAGCAACAAAATAAACAAGGATCGAACCAAGGACCCTGCACACCATAGACAAAATGATTTACCATTAAGCTATGACAGATACAAAGAAACTCAATGTTTTCAGAAACATATCATCCAGTCCAGTCATGCAACAGTACAGAGAATGTAAACCAACATCTAGATGTATGTGTGTGTAGATATATTAATATCTAAACAGATACAACATATCTATATATGTCTATATATATATATCTGCCCTAGGGCATTTACAAGCCTAGCCAGAGTGTGTTTGGCTTTCGCCATCCATTGGAATGAGTTTACTGTGCCCTTTTTAAGGTTAGTTTACTGTGCCTCTGTCTAGCACTGACACAGAAGTGACCCCTGGGGTGAATCTACGATCTTCCATCCACTCGTCAAGATTCCTCTTGAAGACAGTCAGTGAGGGGCTCTGCCTAACATGGACTGGGATTTTATTCCAGAGTGAAGGGAGCCTCTGGGTTATGAATCTGTCCCTCCAGCATGTCCTATTTATTTCTGTGCTGAGGTTCAATTCTCTTGATCGCATAGCTCTAAGGGATTTGGATTTTCTGAGGTGGAGCATGTCCATTAATTCCAGGTTGGACATGGCTTTGTACGTCAGGCATAGATCGCCTCTAAGTAGGCGGTATGCAACTGAGTAGAGCTGGAGGTTCTTTAGCCGAGCAGCATATGGCATATGTTTGAGTCCCTTGATCCTCTTTGTGAGGTACTTTTGGGGTCTTTCTAGTTGCTGCAGGTGTCGGGTAAGGTACATCCAAAATGGGGCATTGTATTAAATTATGGGCCTGATGAGGGAAGAGTACAGGGGCACAATGACCTCCCTTGATCTAGATGTGAATCCTTTCATGATGAGATGGGCTATATAGAAGGTCTTTCTAACCACTTTGGCAATGTGATTGTCAAAGGAGAGATTACTATCAACTTGGATCCCTAGGTCCCTAATTACTTCTTCCATACTTAATGGATTGCCACCTATGTGGTAATTTGTGGGTACTTTGTTTTTCCCAAAGGGTATGACTATACATTTTTTGGCGTTTAGTTTAAGGCCATGGCTCTGGCACCAGTTATCCGTTTCTATGAGTCCCTTTTGGAGGATGCTTATGTCAGCTGGAGAGTCAATTATGGCGCCCAGTTTGCAGTCATCTGTGAACTTGGTCAGCCACAGTCCTCCCGTGTTAGACTGTACCTCAGAAAAATATATACCGAATAAGAGAGGTCCCAGGACTGAGCCCTGTGGGATGCCACTTGTGACTGGTTTAGAGTCTGACATGGCTCTAGCAATTCTGACCATGTGGGTTCTGTCCTTGAGCCAGTTTGCAACCCATCTTATGACATAGGGGTTTATATTTAAGCTGGAGAGCTTGTCTATGATCCCTGAGTGTGGTATTGTGTCGAAGGCTTTTGCGAGGTCCATGTAAGCTGTGTGAACTACCTTACCCTCATCAATGGCCTTGGTGACTGTTTCAAAGAAGTCGACCAGATTCAAGAGGCAGGATCTGCCCTTAACAAAGCCGAATTTGGTAGGATCCAGTGTCTGTAGGTCCCCAATGTCTTTGTTTATGAGTTCCATGATGATCTTTTCCATAGCTTTGCAGACCAGGCTAGTCAGGCTTATGGGGTGGTAGTTTCCAGGGTCCGTAGAAGCACCTCCTTTGTAGAGTGGGACCACTGTTGCTGTACGCCATTCTTTGGGTACATATCCTGTAGTAAGGCTGAGATTGAACAGCAGCCTTATGTGTGGGTTCAGCTCTTCTTGGAGTTCATGTAGCATGCAGCCCAGAACACCGTCTGGTCTCATTGATGCTGTGTTTTTTGCTTTGGAGAGGGTGGCTCTCACCTGGGCATCTGAGATGTCAGGGAGGCAACACTCTGCTGGGATAGATATTTGTCCTTTTGGAGGGGGGGAGGGAGTTTGCACTGAACCTGTCTGCCAGGATGTTGGCAATGTCTGTGGGTTCAGTGTATTATTTTGTCATTATGGACTAACTCAGAGCATATCTGGGAGTTGCCACCCAGGTTTCTAACATAACTAAAGAAGGCCTTATGATTATCTTTAGTGTCTTGTGCAATTTTTCTCTCAAAGCTGGCCTTGGATGATTTTATGAGGGAACGTAGTTTTTTGCTAGTACTGATCAGAGATGCATTCCCTTTTAGGTATTTTGCTCTATCATGTAGTAGTTCCTCCTTCTGTTGTATAGCTTATTTATGGCTGGGGTCCACCAGGTAGGACGCCTGCCTTTGGGGAAATGGGTCTTGGTTTTATTGGGGATTGCATGATCCATGCATTCCTGAAGGTGTCCATAGAATGCGTTTATAAAGGATTCAGCAGATTTGGCTGTAGTTTCCACTGACCCGGGGGCCTTGAAGGATTCCACTTCAGATTTAAGAAGTGTGAAGTCAGCTTTTGAGAAGTTCTTCACTGTGGTCTTCTGTGCTGGGGGTGGGGACGGGATGTGAATTTCCAGTGAGATTAATTTATGGTCTGATCTTACCAAAGAGGGGTATACTTCTGGTATGGAGCATTGTGTCCCCATGTTTGTGATGATCAGGTCTAGTATGTTCTCCCCTCTTGTGGGAGTGGTGACTAGTTGTTCCATAGCATTTGAGTTTATGAATTCTAGGAACCTTTGGGCAAGGGTGATGGGGCTTGAGTAATGCTCCCAGTCTATATTTGGATAGTTGAAGTCCCCCAATATGATAGTGTTTGGAGAGACCTTCATATTCTCCAGTGTCTTCAGGAAGGCCGAGTGGGGTTCCTGAGTTTGAGAGGGTGGTCTGTAGCATGCTACAAACTGGAAGGCAGTTTTGCCCACTGTTAGCTGCACATGGATGGTCTCCGATGCTTCGTGCAATGCCACTAACCTGGAGGTGTGGGTATCCTTGATGAATATGGATACTCCCCCTCCTTTTGTGGTTCGGTCCAAGTTTTGGGGCCGAAAAGCATGATATGAGGTATAACCTGGTAGTGCTGGGGTGCTCTCAGGAGCCTTAAACCAGGTTTCTGTCACTGCACAGACATTGATGTTCTCCATACTGAGGAGAGCTTCGAGAGCGTGCATCTTGAGGTTTAGACTTCTGGCGTTGAGCAGCATTACCCTTAGTTTCTTTCTACTTGTGTTTTCTAAGGAGGTGGGTTTGTCTTTTGAGCCTTGCCTAAAAAAGGCACTATGGGGGTGGCAAGAGCCTTTGCCAGTATCCGAAAGCCCAGGGGTGACAGGTGCAAGCCGTCACTTGTGAAGCAGCGTGGCTTGTCGAGCATGTCATCCCAAGCAGACAGACACTGGATCCCCTTTGAATTACACCAATATGTAAACCAATTGCTGAAATTGATCATTTTGTCTTTATACTGTGGCATCATTCTTGGTCAGGGTAAGATGCTGCTCGAGGTCAGGGTCATACCAGTCTGGGCTACATAATCAGAGAGCTCCTTTATGTCTCTTTTCATGTAGTCCAGGGAGGTACATTTCAGGTCATTCACACTATATCTACAACTATATACATATATATATATATATATATATATATATATATATATATATATATATATATATATATATATATATATATATATATATATATCAATATATATGCACATATATACATGAAAATGCCTACATTGAAACAAATATGTGTCTACACCTATATGTCTACATATACACATCATGTCACATATGTTTACACAGATATATATCTATGTAGGTATATACGGACATAGTTATATATATGCTAGCAGATATATATATATCTTTATAGGTATATATGGCCATACATGTGTAGATAGCAATGGCAGATTAACAAACACACAAATGTCCACATGCACCGTTAATGGGGTTGTGAGGCCCCACACACTATACGTCTTGTATGAATAGGCATCCCCCCTCACAGCCAAACATGTCTGCCCTGCAATACACTACCAAGTATTGCAGATCCCAAAACCAGGACCTGACATGATATGGCCACAAGATGTTAACAGTAAGCCATCCCACCTGTATGATGTCAGGCTGGTATTTTTAACATATCATGTAGTACAGTCTGCCTCCCATAGGAAATGTAATATGTGGAAACCATCAACATCCCCATGATACAGATGCACAGACACAGATATACAGATACATATATATATATATATATATATATATATATATATATAGATATATACATGTGACTACACATACACACACAGATATACGTACAGTAAGATACATATGTAGAAGGCGTACACAATATGCAACAGCCACTATGCGTATAGCTAACACCTGAACAATTGGACACTGTATGGGCCACCCATACATATGTCAATCGTTGCCTGCAACATATACCCAGAGAGAGGTCATAGGAAAGACACCATACACAGATTTGCAGAAATGGAAAGCCTTTAATTGTGTACTGTTACAGTTCTCTATGCCATGTCATATAGCTGTTCAGACACTGACAACCATATAAACATAGTACTGCAACTGTGAAACAGTTACACTAATACAGTAGTCTGTAAAGGTTCACAACTGTTGCTGTCCAGGCCAAGCCCTTTACATTGTACAATAGTGAAGACAGGTGGGCCACAGGATACCAAACAATCAATAGTATGTAATGTAGGTATATAGTTCAGCAGCCTCTATCAACACTCTGTACAAACTCAGTAGGTGGCAAAGACGTTATGCAATCAAATGGGTTGTAACTGTTACATAACAAGGCATAACTGATACCATCACAAGCACACCGACAAATAGAACAGTCTGTATGGCAGGAGGCAGTAGGCTTGCATTACCCCAATTCATGTAAGTAATGTAAATATAGGTGAAGTATATGGTACTGTACATCCAGATACCTTATGGCAGCTCACCACTGATACCCCCACATTTTGTAACAGCCTAGTTAATTTATGCTGCTCCCCACTAGACTCAATAATACAGGGCCATATACCACTGTTACATACACTGGCCTCTGGAGTGCATAAGGGCACACATGTATTGTGTAGGTGATGCCTACACATATATGGCCCCAGCCCCACTGTATGTGTGGGGGATACAATAGCAGTGGACTGATGGCAGCAATGACAGTGTGATATACCCACAGCCCACTACAGAACAACCCCAGACAGCATGACATATGTGCAAAGTCTGGTATGTAGGTGGAGGACAGAGGCTGGAACCCCAACACATATGTGGAAAACTGTTGCCATACACTAAGCAAGTTGCTGGTGTTACAGGATAGTCTGCAACATACCCGTACTCAGGGAATTGAGGTTAGAAACAGAAATGGATGTAGCCATGTACTGATAGCACTCAACACACACACTGCCAGTGTAATATCTGACACAGGACCTGTGTGGTGGACAAACAAAACATAATAGGCATACCTCTGTCCAGCAAGAGGATAGGCCCACAGTTGTGAGCTATGCAGACAGACTGCATTACAAGGTAAACTAGTATGTACACACACACACACACACCTTGTAACACCAGTACTATACAAAGCATAACACAACTCTACTCACAGTCTGTCTGTTGTTCCTGATCCTCCTACCAATATGTGGCTGCCCTGAGTGTGCCGGTTCTCCTGTAAGAGGTATTGCTACCTGCTGTCTGTAACACTAATGCCACACACAGGAAGGATGTACATCACACAGAAAATGTAAAGGGACCACACCCACATGATGTAGGGATTTATAGTGGGTGGTTGCCATGACAGTGGTAATTTATATATATATATATATATATATATATATATATATATATATATATATATATATATATATATATATATATATATATATATATATATATGGTGTGTATGGGAGGTCACATCTGCTTATAACATGTGTGCCATTGGCTACTGACAGACATCCTAAGGACATCATTGTAAAGTACTGCTGCTAGCATGTAATGCCCCTGTGGACTGCAGCAGAAATATTGGCCAATATATGTAGAAATTCTGACACAACCTGTACAGTCCAGAGGTATACACATAAGCCCTTAGTGCACAACATGTGTACCATGCCTGACAATATGGATGTAGACAGCCATGTAAATGGGTATAACACATAACAACTGGTATACATTTCCCACCATAGGTTATGCATTCACACACTTCTGTCTGGCCTGACACATAATGACCGCTGGTACAGGTGTGCCATGGCCACATACTACCCACTAGATATTTACATACATCTGTACAGCATCCCACTGCTCTGTCTGACATACATGACTTGTAAGGGAGGCCCGGCAGCAGTACATCTGGCAAGTATCTGCACATGACATCTCACTGGGTAAGCACACTAAGCTGCTAGGCATGTAACAATGCACTGTGCAGGCTACAGGCAAACTGGCTCAACACTGGCCTACATCTCCTATGAGGGAATGCACATGTACCTGCATATATAGCAGGCTCAAAAGGCATGTCTTAGCACACAGTAAGATACACCTGTGTGAAGTGCATAACCATAACCAATGTGAACACAGCCACAGCCACATATGGTAAGCTAGCATAATATTACAGTATATGGCCTATCTGTTCTACACTATCCTCATATGTGCCACTCACAGACTGACCCTACATATACTGGGATACTACCCAGTTTGGTCTGATGGCTGTCTGTGGTATGGGACATATGTGTGTATGGCCCTACAAACATGTACGCCAATACTGTACCATACAGTGGGGCAGCATGTAACATCAGATAGGAGGGGAACTAGAACAATGACATCTACCACAGTCTGTAGGCAAGCTAAAGTACATATTAACAATACACACACTGTTGACATTCACCATAAGTACACAGACCTCAGTACTGTACAAACATCGACAGAATGTCCAGGTTATGTCATGAAATATAACCCCTACTGTACATAACATGTGTAGCAGTCTGATATATCACTTGCTTGTTATCAGATATGATGACACTCATTATGGTGTAACAGCACATATGCACCACTTCCTGCATGACATATTTACAAAGGTTGAAAGAGGTGTGGCTGGGAGCACATACACAGGGCCAGTATTGACATGTTGCTGTGATAACCTCATACATTTACTGTTGTAACGGGATTTGTTGCAACATATGTGCTATGAGGGATATGAAGTCAGTAACTGTCACAGCCTTCCCCAACTGCAGACTGCAATCCTCACACTACCTTCTGCAGTCCACAGATAGATGCTCTGTGGGTAACATATGAAACCAAAGACACAACACTGCCCAGTCTGCAGATGACCCTGCAGATTGGGATTCCTCATAAACATGGAACTGATATGGTAGATTTTGAGACATGTACGACAGCCATATCCAGACAAACACTGTGAAACCAACATTACTCCAAAGACAGTATAGCAGCACTTGCAACCTGTAGTCAGGTCCGGCACTTCTCCCTCCTGCCTGTTGCCCTCTTTCCACAGTGTATTTTGTTAGAGGTAAATCCCCAATCCATCTGAGATGCTGTTTGCCCAACAACAGATCTAGTTCCTGCTCACAGTGAATGAAAAGGGCCAACACCACCATGATGTTCGTAGATACTGGAGTGTGTTTCCATGCAATTGGCTAAGGGAATGTTACCACAGCTGTTCCACATGCAATCAGCTAGGGGTGGGCTGCAATTCATGCAGAGGCCATCAGCTGATCATGAGCATCGCTTAAAATACACATGCTGCTGCCTAGTTTTACTCTCCCACCTCACAAGAGAGGGAGTGGGAGAGACATCCAGAGGCAAATACATGTCAGGGAGGGGTGGGAGAGTTAAACTGAAGCATGTTTGTGTCACACACCTACCAACACAGAGTATCAAACCTCCGACAACTATGTAGTGCTATCACAGTTTGATGCAGTTCTTGGATGCGTCACCTGTTGTGGAGCACTCAGAACATATATGTGATGGTGAGTGACATCTCCAACAGGAATATGGTAGCTATACGGTAGGTGAAGTACATGTGCCTGTCCACATGAACAGGTGCCAACGTCAACACAGCCACACTCTCACAGGGACGCACACACATTTACACACTTGGCAGGGCCAGGAGTGCAACTCATCAGTAGTGGGATTGCCGCAACACATCACTGTGCAGGTATCACATGTACCACACAGGTCCTACGGAGGTGGTATGGGCAAAGATTATGAGGAGTTGTCGGACATCAGACAGCATGCTTCAGTATGCCCATGGGGTTTGTAGTGTGTGTGTGGATGTGGACATATGTAACATACAACACACAAAGAAACACACAGGGTGCCAGTACTGACATGCATGGGTGCATGTCTACACAGGTGTGTGGTGGTCGACTGTGCCAGCAGACTATACAAGGGTAGGCAATGGGTATACCTTGGCATCAGTGGTCTGCATTGTGGCTCAGGGCTGTAGTTTCTGCATTTGCCCACACAGGTGGGTAATATATCCCCCATCCAGTCACCTGGGTAACTATTGTGTGTGGCCAATGGTGTGCATCGCTTGCCATGTATGTGTTCCTTAGTTCATGACATGGACGGTGTCTAGGATGTGCACCCCTCCCACAAGCATGTACAGTGATGTGGAACTGTACCTGTGGTGTCTGGCCCATGTTGTGAGCACAGATTATCATCAGATGTGCCAGTCTTACCCACCTGTGGCAGGGACTGGTAATGGGCAGCAGGTTTACTCTGCACCTACGTTGATAGCATGCTAACAGCATTCCCTGGTGTCAGTGGCATCTGTCCATACAGGGCAAGTTGTCAGGCATGGTATGTCTGTTGTGGGTCACATGTGACGGCCCCACAGGTGGTGCAGGTATCCATTGGGGAACATGGGGGAGATGCACTGTCTGCATGTACATGCATATTGGACAGATGGGGAGGGTGACATGCCCTCTGTAGCCCACTGATATCACTCCATAGTTACTATCAGTGGCCAATATGCAGTGTACTACCCACATATTAGCTGTTGCCTAGGCTTGTGTGTGTGTGTGTGTGTGTGTGTGTGTGTGTGTGTGTGTGTGTGTGTGTGTGTACGAGACATGGGTGAAATTTGTGCTCTGAGTAATACTGAGGTTGCTATCTGTGATTGCCTGGCCTTGATGTCACATGTATGGGTATGGATATGCACCCTATCCTCTCAGCTATTTCACAGCTGTTATCCCTGTACAGTGGACATTGTGATATGTACTAGGGCCACTATATAAGAATTTTGCAAAACCCGCCACACATTGTGCCCAGGAGTCACACACGCACATCCACCTCCACTCAGGATATGAGTTACAAACACACACGCACACCTGTTATGTCTGGGAGTAGACAACTAGTTTATTACACTACAGCACTATGCAGTTATAGTACACACCACAGACATTACTGGAGTACTCCTTTTCCAAAGGTGCATTTCACACTGAATGCCATCAGCAGGATTGCCAAAGTAGGCCATTTGAAATGTACTGTGAGTGACTAGCCCAAAATGCATTGCTCCTTACACAGTGAGACACACACAAAACATCCACAACTGACATGTGTGGGTATAGGACCACTAATAGAGGTCTATATCATACTACAGCATGGAGCTGTTATAGGACACACCACGGGGATTACTGGAGTACTCCTTCCCCAAAGGTGCATTTCACAATGAATGACATCAGCAGGATTACCAAAGTTGGGCATTTGAATTGTATTGTGAGTGACTAGCCTATAATACATTGCTCCATACACAGACATTGAAATACACACAAAACATCCAGAACTGCCATGGGTGGAGATGGAACCCTACCACAGTTCTAAATCACACTTCAGCAGTACGCAGTTACCAGACACTTTACAGAGTTTACTGGGCTACAACCTTCCCAGAGGTGTAGTTCTAGGTGGGTGACATCAGCAGCCTTGCCAATGTTGAGTATAAGGTACCCTAAAAAGCATTGCTCTCTAAACAAACAGACACACACACACACACACACACACACACACACACACACACACACACACACACACACACACACACAGTTGCTAAGTCCAGGGTTAGAATACCTACCTAACTACTTTATCACACTACAGCAGTACACAGTTACAGGATGGGCTACAGAGATTACTAGGCAACAACCTTCCCAGAGGTGTATTTCTAGGTGGGTGAAATCAGCAGCCTTGCCAACGTTGAATATATGAATTGTAAGGAGTGGGAGTACCCTAAAAAGCATCGATCTCTACACAATCAGACACCAACAGACACACACACTCACACACACACACACACACACACACACACACACACACACACACACACACACACACACACACACAGTTGCCAAGTCTGGGGTTAGAACACCTACCTAACTACTTTACCACATTACAGCAGTACGCAGTTACAGGACGTGCTATGGAGATTACTGGGCAACAACTTTCCCAGAGGTGTAGTTCTAGGTGAGTGACATCAGCAACCTTGCCAAAGTTGAGTATATGAATTGTGAGGAGTGTGAGTACCCTAAACAGCATTGCTTTCTACACAGTCAGAGACAGACATGCACACAAATGCACACGCACACAGTTGCCAAGTTAGAACTCCTACCTAACTAGTTTATCACACTATAGCAGTACACAGTTATGGGACACGCCACGGAGATTACTGGGTTACAATTCTCCCAAAAGTGTATTTCACATTGGATTACCTCAGCAAGCTTGTCATAGTAGGGCTATGGGGAGGGCAGTGTGTGCATGGGCCATAACCCATTCATGCAAAGGTTGACACGCCACATGTGGGCACACATGGGGTCATATGTCACATGTACGTGTATACAGCTGCTAGATGACTACTTCCTTGTACAGTAATGTTGCACAGCTGGCATGTGCACCACATAGTCTGTAATGCTGACAGATACTGGTGGCTAGTATCTGCAGTGAGTGACATCTGCACCTCATGTGTTTGGGGCCCTTTGGCTGTGTGCTGGGTGGGACAGGCCTGGATGGCTCCTTGTCACAGTGACCCTCTTCCACACATCTATGCATGTCTGCCTTTCGATTATTATAGTGTTTAGTCCTGACATATATGTCTGTATTCCTATCCAATGTGTGTTCAAGGCATGAGTGGTGCATACTGATGACTGTCTGCACTAACAACTGCAACTGCCAGATATGTCTGGTCCGCTGATGTTTGCTGTCATGGCCTTCATGTGTTTCAGTGTGTGAGCATGCCCAGTATGACCTTTCAGTATGTTGTAGACTGACATTGCCTTCATTTCTCTAAGTGTGTGAGTATGCCCAGTATGGCCACCTGTATTGAATCTGTGGATTGTGTCCAGGTAGTTTGTGCTGCAGTGCTGACCTTTGTGTTGTACACCAACAGGTAGCATGCTGTCTCTGCAGGGTATCCATTGATCATTTGGCTTTGACTGTTACTACATTTCTGCATAGCGGGGGGGCACACCTGACTGTTTCTACATTTCTACACAGAAGTGGGTGGGGTACACCTGACTTTTATTACATTATATGTAGGATGGAGGGCACACCTGACTATTTCTACATTTCTACACAGGAGTGGGGGGGCACACCTGACTGTTATTGCATTACTATGTAGGATGTGGGGGGCACACATGAAACATGTACACATTCGCTATGACCATACTGGTATGTCATGTACTCCATTTCATTCTGTATTGCTAACTATCATGTTGACTAGAGGCATACCAGTGTACTACAGATCATGGCTTTGGTTGCCCTACATATTACTGTCTGTCTTCCTAACCTTCAGAACTAATATCCCACTGCCTGCCATGCTGTGGACTGTCTGTGTAGGCGTGGGGGGGTTAAACATAGCCATCATTCTGGGACCATGCCACAGGCTGTGTTTGGGTTTGTCTACACCTGTCCTGCTGGCTGAGACTGTTGTTGGGTATGTGAACCATCCTGATTGGCATGTGTGGGTCATATGGACACACATCTCACACAGCACATTTCCTGCAGTGGGTTTTGTCACTCTGTGTAGTACTAGCTACTGTGGTGACTCCAGTATATGTTGCAGATGTCATGGTGCCACTATGGGTGTCTACTGTCTGCTGCCATAGCATTCAGCCACCCAGTTCCCTTGCATGCTCACATCCATACCATAGCTACAGGCAACAACACATTCTACTCCATTTGGCAATTGGCAGGTAGATTGACTTACCTTGAGTGTGTGCCAGATTTGCGGATGGTGCTGGAAGGCTGCCTATGTTGGATGCACATATTATACTCCCTATACATGGTTGAGCACAGGTAGTGTCATATTTGGTATCCCTTTTACTGTATGTGCGAGTCAGAGAGAGTGTGATTCCCCAGGTCCCAACTGTGTCAGTGCATGTGCTATGCGTTGCCTCTTTGACAAGGCCAGGGCATACTGGGCATGCCTCCTTCTGCCTACTGGGGAAGGCTCAGTCTGTTCCTCCTCTGGGTCACTCTGTGCAGGCCTTGGCATTGGTGGGAGGCTGTGTGACCCTGCCCCATGCTGTTCCTGCTGCAGCTGTTTCCACAGGAACATATTGTGTGGCATAGCACATACCATAACAATTTGGGTACATGTAGCTGGTAAATACTGCAGGGCTCCATTGGATGTGTCCAGACACCAGGATCGTGACCTGAGCATCCCAAACACATGCTCTATTATATATCTGGCCTGTGCCTGTGCCTCATTATGGCATTGTTGTTCAGGTGTGTGTGCATTTCTGATGGATGTCATCAGCCATGGCTCCAGTGGGTACCCAGCATCCCCCACTAGGTGACCGTTGGGGATGTCCACATTGGAAATCTCTGGTATAGCTGCATCAGATGCCATATGTGGGAACTGTCATAGCTTCCAGGACAGCCAGCACGCACATTCATTATAATGTCCTGGGCATCACAAGCAACCTGGCAGTTGATGGATGGGATGCCCTTCCGGTTGATGTAGGCCCTACCCTGCTCACCAGGTGGTGCTTTGATTTATATGTGCATGCAGTCTATAGCATCCACTACCCCAGGGTATTCTGCTATTTGGTGGAAGAGATGCATATTGCTGGTCAACACCTCATGGGTGTTGAAGAAATATACATACTCACTGGCATGTGCTGACATGGCATCCAGGAACTGGTGGAATACTCTGGATGCTGATGCCTGTGAGATCCCCATGATATCCCCAGTTGTGCTTTGGGAGGTACCTGTGGCTAGTATACCTAGTCCTACACATACCTTGGTGTCCACTGGGATGGGTTCCCCTTGGTCAGTTTGCCATGTCAGGTGTGGCCAGCACAGCTCAACAATTTGCTGTAGGAGGTCTCTGTCCACCCTATAATGCTCCACTATCTCCAGCTCATGTAGCCCCTGGTAAGTTACCCTGGGTCTGTACTCTCTTCTCCGTCTCCTCACTGTGGGTTGTTCAGTAGCATTCACATCTTCACCATCCTCAGCCTCTTGCACATGTTGTTCTATGTTGCCTGCTGCAGTCCTTCTCATTTTGTAGGTTAGTTTGTTAGAATTTCCCTGCTTGCATACACCAGTGGTGTAGAGTGTGGGAAAAACTAGACGTGAAGGTGTTTTCTTTGTTTATAGTAGTCTTCTGGGCTGGGCTGGTCTGATGCCTGGGAAATTGGCTGATTCTGATACATTTCACCGGCCAGCTAAGGTAGTTCTCCTTAAATACCTTCCTACTGCTGTTTTCCCTTCCCATTGCCTTCCTGTTTAAGTCTGTGTGCGCGCCTCACAAACAGAGTGCTCATATTTGCATACTGCTGCTATTTCTTGGTTTAACTTATTTTTTCTTCCTGTAAAACCCAGTGCGGGGCACACACCTGCTTACACTTTGTAAAGAGTAGGCAGGTTTAGACACATCCCCTAGCTTAGCTGTGCTACGTGCAAACTCAAGCCACAGGACTCCAATCCACTTACTGTATGCCTGTCACACCTACCCATGATGTCACCTACCTCCTAGTCTTCCACTCAGCTATTCATACTCTTACACTGTTGGGACCTACCTCACATGCTGGGGAAAACTAGGATTCACTATCCTTCCCCTCATTTGCATAAGATTGCCTGCTAATGTATAGTTACATGTCTCACACTGAGCGTCCCCTCTTAGTAACCACTATTCACTGGCCAGGTTGTACTCTGCCTGACATAGACTTGCATGGCAGAATACTGATTTTAGTTAGAATGCTTATTTTAGGTTTATTTTATTATTTTCCCCCCCAATCCCGTTTGCTTGCCACTGCCCTATGCTTAAACAGCCAAGATCGTCTTAAAATAAAATAAAGGTTGATTTTTTTTTATTTTTTGTACTGTTTGCAATGCCAATGGCCTTATACTTGGCCACTGGCATGCTTCCTCAATGATATGCAGCCTTTATTTGGAGCTGTCATAACTCGGTTTTGGATTTTGCAGTACCTTGCTCGGTTAATAACCAAGTACATTTCTTCATATTACGCTAGTCCTGCGCACCCTGATTCCTGTTTCCTGGATGGCAGATTTACCTCATTTGCATGGTTTTCACCTGCAAATGGGGTAATTTACATACAGGGCTGGGACCGTGCAGTACTAGTGCTAGACCTCTCCCGCACGTCAAACAAGCACGTACGTGGATCGCTCGGCCGCCATATTGGCAAAATTTCCTCTTAATCTATATGTGCATGCCATGCAAGCTTTTGAGAATCCAGGGGAATGTTTAGAATTAAGATGACAGTTGGTTGTCTAGGGGGAGATAAGTTGGTTTTGACCTGATTAATGTTGTTTATAGGGTTAGTTGAGGGGCCAGGATTTGGATGTATGTCTCCACTATGTATTAGTTGTGCAACAATGTACACAATGGACTGGAGATATTTCAAAATGTTATGATTATATTGTAGGGAAATGCAGCCTTTTGTAGAGTTGTGTGGTATCCTGAATGGGGTTAGCTCTGGGTTAGAGTGACTGTAGATAGGTGAAGAGATATGAAATGATATTTGGTTGGGAAGAATAGAGCAGGTCCGGGTGGCTGGTTGACTAAATAGGTTGGGGTTGAGTTTATCTTGGCATGAGGTGAGATGTGTTAGTAGTGAGAGCATTATAATATATAAGGCATGTATGGAGTGCATTTTGCAATAGGTGCTGTTTGGCTTAGTGCGAGAAGTTAAAGGAAGGAAAAATTTAGAGTAGATTTGGTTGGGAGAGGGCTATAGATTTGAGTTAGAATTAGTAGCTGTAGAAGTATTTGTGGGTGTGTCTGCTCCTGTTGTATGAGTAGATTAGTTAATGTGAGTATGGACAAGATCCTTTGTTTTGATGATGATGAGTTGAGGGAGGTTTTTTTTTGATATTATCTAATGAATGAATGAAATGGGGGTGGGGGGGGGGGGGTGGGGTAAGGGAGCGGACTGAGCCTGAGTGAAGCGATGATGAATGGAATGGGCAGAGCCTGAAAAGAAGATCTCTGAGAAAAAGAAAACTATCAGCTAATCAGAATTACCAGGAACTTCTATGGCAGGTAAGCAATGACCTGGGGTAGAAGAAAAAAAATGTGTATTTATAAGATGAGGCAGTGTCCATTAAACTTGGGTTCACATTAGTTCAACCTGTTATTATGTTAACCTTTGCCTCTGAGTTAATTTAATAACAGTAGTTAGGAGGAAGATGGCAGAAAGTCATTCAGCAGGCTTATTATTAAAATAACATTCAGTTTTTAATATTTAGGAAGTCTGTGAAATGCAGTGGACACATGTTGAGTTGGTTTTGGGTTTCTGAGTGACTTTTCCTGTCCTTTGTGCATTCAATTAACTTTCAGCCCTCAGTAAACTGCGATGGGGTGGGAGAAGCAAGTCTTGGTTCATGGACAGGTAGGTTGAGGTATTTTGGGGTTCTGAGTGATTTTTCCTCTCTTTTATGCGTTCAATTAACTTTCAGACCTCAGTGAATTGCAGTGGGTAGGGAGAAGCAAGTCTTGGGCCATGGACAGTCAGGTTGAGCCATTTTAGGGTTTCTGAGTAACTTTTCCTGTCCTTTATACATTCAGTTAACTTTTAGACCTCAGTGAACCGCGGTGGGGTGGGAGAAGTAAATCTTGATTCACAGACATGTAGGCTGACCCATTTTTTGGGTTTCTGAGTGACTTTTCCTTTTCTTTGTTTGTCCAATTAACTTTCAGACCCCAGTGAACTGTGGTGGAGTGGGAGAAGCAAGTCTTGGTTCATGAACAGGTAGGTTGAGCTGTTTTGGGGTTTCTGAGTGACTTTTCCTATAATCTGTGCATTCAATTAACTGTCAGACCATAGTGAACTGCAGTGGGGTGGTAGAAGCAAATCTTGGTTCACAGACAAGTAGTTGGTGAGCACATTAAATTTGTGGAGGATCTGGGGCTGAAATCAGTCTGGAAAGAGAAAGGGTTAAGGGAGAACAAGCTCATGTTGATACATCAAGCCCAAGTGGTAGCCATGTTGTGGAAAACAAGCTAAAATTACAAATAAAGAACTTAGAGTGACTTTGAGGTGTTAAAATAGGTCAGGAAACAAAGACAGAGTGAAAAAAAAACACATTCTTGACACTCCACATACATCAAACTATTTGATGAAATGTTTTCACTTCAATGAAGTAATTTCACTCACTCAGTGTACATCAGCCATGTGATTTAGAATTAAGTCTGATTCTCATACCTATCTGCTAATACATTACCATTCCTCATACAAAATACTGTTCTCTCTTGTACTGATACTAACTGAACCAACTAACAGACTTTTGTTGAGTGTTTGATTATATAACATGAGAACTGATTCAGGTGCCACATAAAATACTCGCTTGATTGAATTAATCCAGTAAATTTCCAAATTCACAGTCTTTGGCTTGACTATTTAATTCTGTAACATAAGAATAAATATATTCAGTCAGACCATCTGCACTTAAGAATTAAGAAATGGCAAAATCTGACAGATTCTTTCTTGGTTTACAGTAAGTCTAAAATATTTGTGTGATAACACTGGTATTTTCCCTTTTTTGGTCATGAAACTCTTGAAATTCAAACATATTAGAAATGTTCTGGGTTTCCTCTCATGGAACATGCAGATTTGTAGCACACTATACTTTTTAGTCAATAACAATGTCGATAATACATTAAATTCCTGATACACAATGTACAATTTCTCATCAAAAATACCTTGAAAGCAATGTTTTCCAGGCAACTGCAGCTGCACAACTCATTCTCAGTAGTTTTAGGCACCATGTAATATTTCATATTCAAGCTGGTGTAAAGAGTCAGATACCAATTGCACATACATTCATTAGTACATCTGTCAATCTATCAGGTTTTGCAGTAGTTGGAGGTTGCTTGAACACAAAGCAGTTCCAGATGTCTTAATATGCTACAATCATACGACAAGAGTGTTATCTGAAAATAATGTATTTAACGTCTTCTTGCTTGTACCCTAACTGATATTGGATCACAAATATGCTCAAAAGAAAAAAGTCAAGAGAAGTAAAAATTAAAGGATAGTTTGATGGTGATAGCAACCTTTAAATTTGAAATCTGTGCACGTGATACAACGTACAACAACCATATCAAAAAATTACGATTTAAAAGATTGACAAGTTTAAACAATGGTTACTACTAGCAATTTAATGAAAAAAGACAAACTACTCATAAAATTGGGGTATGTTGGATTAAAGGTCCTTAGAGTCCACTAGAAAAAAAAACAGGGTGTTGTATTAGAGAACATAGCACATTACAGCACTTGTTGAACTACAGTGAAGATAATCCTTTTACTTTCAATACAGTACTTCTGTCAGGGTATTATAGCAACATGCATCAGATTCTGGGTAATGTGAGTAAGACATAGTCTCAGTAACATACTTAACCTGTTATTTATAGGTTACAAGACATCTTTATATACAGTGCATCACATATGTAACATGCATTCATCTTACTGAGCAGACCAACCTATTTTAACTTTTTTAAGTATAAGGGTATTAATTATGCCTTTCACTATAACTTTAACTTTTAAAAAGATGATGTTCTTCATACTGATCACTGCTGCAGTAGCCTTCGCTATATGGGTTGTAGCCTGCCAAGGATATAAAAGTTGGCCAGCTTCCAAGGCTTCAGGGCACCGTCTATGCACCCAAACTGTCAAGCAGCTTGAGCTGAGGTGACTAGAAGATAAGTTTGGGCATGAAGCCCTTCAGAGCTTTACTGCTGCTGAAGAGTATGCTCCTCTGAGCCTTTTGAAGATCGATGGTCAGCTTGTACTTTTCTTAGCTGGGCAAATTAAGTTTGTTTTGGGGTGAAAAACTTGCAATTTCTAATTCTTTCCTGTTGCTTTACTACTTCCTCTTCAGGAGAGTTATTTTAAAGTTAGAATGCTCTGTTTTAATGGATTGTATTGAGACTGTAATGTAGTTTTAAACAGACCACTTATTGTTTCTGTCAATTTAAAAGTACCCCAGGATTTAATAAAATCCATGTATGGAATGTTACCGTGTCTGTGTACGTAGTTCATCCTCAGCAGCGCACCATGCATATTAATGATGGCATGTTGCTGAGGGATAGCTGAGGAACACAGGTATTGAATCAGTGTAGGGAAAGGTGTAGTGCTAACCGTGTCCACAGATGAGTAAGAGACTCCCCAGCCTGTCCTTTTGGGTTATGTTAATTTTGTTTTTTTAATAACAAAGCATGTTTGCATGGTGCAGAGCACAGCAATGCTAAGCAGCAGCCACAGATAAGATAGCAGACAACTGTCAGACATCTAAAAATAAAAAAAACAGATCTATTTAATTATTTATTTAAATGTATGTTTAAGCATATCTGAGCTTGTTTGCTCAGAGCAGCCTGATGCTCAGCACTGCTTATAGGTAGCTGAGCATTATATGTAAAGGTACACCCGATGTCTGAATATCCACATAACTTAATGGGTAAAGTCACGGCTCCTTGTGTAGGAGGTCCAGGATTTGAATACATGGAAGGCAAATATGTATTTAATTTTAATATACACAATTTGAAGCCTAATTTAAAATATGGCTCTGCTGTGCTCTGCTAAGCTCTGCTGAGAGCTGTAAGACCTGCTAATCACCACATAAACTTGATAACGGCTACCAGTGTTTATACACTGCTTGGCTGGTTTGTGCTCTGCTAAGCTCCACTAAGACTCTGGTTCTGCAGGTTTTCACATGTCTTATCTCAGCAAAGCTGGTTTGAGTGGTGCTAAGTGATGCAGCACTTTTTTGAATGTTGCCCAATGACATGTAAGGGCAGGAAAACAGCCTATATTAAGCCCAATAGGCGGGAATACAGCAGAATCTGTTGGAGTTCTGTCTCTGAATTGTACTATGGCTGGTGTTGGTGAAGGTGTGTGATTATGGGTGCAGTGTTGGGGCATTCTGGAGTCCAAGGTCATGGTTGGACTCCTAGTTAAAAAACATGATGACCGGCTGCTGCAGGATGGTTTCCAGAGCTTGGAGTGTAAGGCAGAGGCCTGGGACTGGCTGGCCAGAGAACTCACCAGTGTTACTGGTATCACCCCACAAAGGTGAGCACTGTTGTCATCACCATGATGACCTGAAACATTGAAAGGGGGATTTCTTGGACACCTTGGTCCAAGAAGCTCAGGCAGGGAATGCCCCACAAGTATGTAAGTAATTTTACCTGTGTTTCATCAATATCTAATCTGAATGTCTGCAAAACTGGTATGCATAATGGTGCACTTCTCTTCAAATAGCTGCAGAAGAGAGGGCTCGCAATGTCGAAGTTGCACACCAGAGTTCTGGCTAGGTTACAATGTGAGGGGGATGAGTACGGATATATTATGCTAACTGTAATGAAATAAGCAAGAAAGGGTAAAGCATTAACTGCATTAAAGTATATACAATAAACTCTGCTGTGCAATAAATGTGAAATTAGCGCTGTTTTGCAAGAAATTAATAATGCCAACTGTTGTGCAATAAAAACATGAAACAATACCAATAACTGCATTAATGTATATACAATATAGTCTGTAGTGCAATAAATGTGGAATTAGAGCTGTATTGCAAGAAATAAATAATGTCAATTGTTCTGTAATAAAACATGAATCAATACCAATAACACTAAGGAAAATGGTGCACATCAGGATTGTCTTGCTGTGACCATTGCAGTAGAGCTGTATGCATTCAGGCTGTAAGGTAAGGTACTGCAGTCAAATATAACACTGTAATAGCTGTAGAATGCAAACCTAATGGCTGCAAATTGTATTGTTTAACACATGTAGCACTGTTCAAGGCTGTCTCTAGGCCAATATTGTTCAAATAATGCTGTGTTATTCCACAAACATCAGGTAGGCAAGTTATATGGGCGAGGTAGATCACTCAATGATCTGATGTTGTTTATTCACTTTACAGCTATTTCAACCCACTAACAATAATGTGTGTACTCCAGCATTTGTAGACTGATATATAGTGTACCTACAATCTGCGTTATTCTTGTATTTCATGCATGTGTGCTCTACTGTCACTGCAGTCTAGTATAACATTGTAGCAGTACTGCCAGGTCATATTTTGGTTCCAGGTAAGCGTTAGGCAAATATCAGTTAGTCAGTAATCAGCAGTGACTCAGTATCTCAGTTTGTTAAATGCTCAGCATTTAGTACATTTTGCCACACACAGATTGGGGACCAAATCCACTGCTAGGTAACATTAAATATTACAGTAGCAGTCATGTAATGCTCACAAATTCTCTCTCCACAGGAACTACAGGTAAATTGGTGAGGTAGTCCATATTATGAGTAGAGAATTGTGTGTTTAGATTTCCCAGACTGTCAAAATCATTAGCAAGAATGTGAAAAATCAGCAATGTACAGTCAGAAATATTATGTGTAATCCTGGTATGGCTGTATACCTGGAGTCTCTGTTAAAAGTTGCTGCAGTGGTTCTATTCCCATGCCTGCCAACCAAGACATGACTGCTGTTTAGTGTCTGTACTGTACACATACATGTCTCTCAAATATCATGATTTCACATTATGTAATTAATAGTGTGTAATCCGCCTGTTACAGGAATACCATGGCAATGAGTACCCAGAATGCATGGTATCACCATTTCAGCCATAGAACATCTTGGTAGTTATATAGGTCCATCTGATGTGGAACTGCTTTGTGTAATTGTGTACCAACAGTCATTACCATTTGGCCCATAGTGTTCCATGCATATAGCTTGAGAGGTATGTACATGCTACATCAGCTATAGGAGACATGCACTCACTATAAATATAAAGAAAATACAGACCCGTAGAGTAGATAGTAGTACTGTTGTCAAGGAAAAAAAGCTGCAATATTAATAATGGTCTGATTTTCTCTCTCTCCACACCTCTTATCCTCATTTATGTATTACTGTTATTCAATGGTTATTGTTTACTATTAACATATGTTGTTACATTAAATGTTTTTTTTGCGATATGTGTTATCATTGTTATGTATTATAATGGATGCGCATTAACATGTCTTGTTAACTAAATTACCTATTTTTTTAGCCTTATGCTGTAACTGTTACTGGCATGCTGTTATACTGACTGTTCTGTTATTTATTGTTATGTTTCACATAATTTGCATTGGTATGCAATTGCATTATTTCCAGTGTTCTGTCGTGTTGTTATTGCTAACAATGTTTAGTTAATAACTAACCTATACTTATTGCTATACCTCCATTACCACAACACGTCGACGTAGGCCAGTTCCTGGTGATCAACCTACCTTGCCTCAACTAGTCATGCCACCAGGTCCTAGTATGTCTGGAACCCAGGCTGGTGGTGCCCCCTCCACTGCCTCTGCACCACCTGCGGCATCGGGTGGAATGACCTCAGGGGACAGGGCTCAGACTCCCACTGGGAGAAGTGGTGGATGGGCTGCAGTCACACAGGATCAACTGCTGGTCATGGTGCACAGGATTGTCACCTAGAGCTATGAACACTGTCTGCACCAGATTGAGATTACTCTAGCTGACCTGGTGGGGAAGGCTCATCCTGGTGCCCAGACTCCAGCACAGCCACCATCAGAGCAGTGAAAGAGCAGTGTTGACTGTCCCACAGGTGGGAACAAGAGTCACGCTGCTGCCGTCTGGAGGCACATGCAACTTGGTTCCACAACACCCTCCCCATCCAAGGTGTTTACCACCCTCATGTGTCACACACCACCCCTGTCTGCTGCCTTGTCTGTCTGCAAACACATCCTCTCCTACCAAATTTACCTCGGCACATGTACCCATGTCCCTTCCCCTACATTCCACTCTCACCTTAAAAAAAATGGGCACCTGTCACCCCCCCAAAAAATATTGCCCCATACATATCTCTCCATGTTGCACACATGTCCACTGAACACCACTAATCTGGCCTAATTGGCTTGACAACAGTTATGTTATTCTCACCCCTCTCTCTGGGGTTTCATTTACAAAATCTGTCAAAATGCACATCTGTTGCTGTACAAGATATGGATAGCTATGGGTCTTTCCTACACCCTTTCTTCACATTCCTAACTGCCTTTCACTACATTTCCCCACTGCTTGCTCCTTTCACCACTTCCCTATCACCCTCTTTTTCTTTTCTTTATATCTTTTAGTGGTGGTTTGAGTGAAGCGATGAAATGAGGTGTGCCATGCCGCTTCACTTAGCTAAGCATAAATGAGATTTAATAATTAAATGTGTTTATTACATTGTTAGTCACATGTACAAAAAAAACCCTCGACAAATTTTGAACCCAAGCCCCTCTCACCTACAGCCCACTGCAATAACCCATCATGCCACACAGATGATGTAAAACAGTTGTTTCCAGCAAAACATACTGATTGCCACAAACAGTCATTAGGTCTGTAACTGAAATAAAAACTAATTGAAAAAAATGGGAGTGTACCTAGGACTCTGGTGCAATAACACACCAGTAGACAGCCAAAGACATAATAATGGATGTAAGTGAGGCCTCTGATAGCAGGTATTTGTGCCATTTTATCAGCAACTTGTGGAAAGACACCTGTTAAGGCAACAATAGCAAAGTACATGTAGAACTGGGACCCTGGTGCAGAAATACAGCCATATAAAGCCATGCACATACTGAGGGATGTAGAAATGTTTCTCACAGCCTGTATATGTGTACATATGTCTTGCAAATACACATGCTTTTCCAGTGATTCAGTGGTACAGTTTGTCACACATAGTCCTGGGTTCAAATCCAGTTTTGTCTAGCAGTTCAATTACATTATTTTGAAGACACAGCAAGTAATGACTGAGTCAGGCAATCCTAATCTGCATAGGTTACTGCTAGTTAATGAACTACTACCCACTTTTGCAAGTCAGAGGCCTGCAGGTAGAGGCACACTACACATTTCCATATAGCCTAACTATATGTTTGCCTACTACTTTGTTATTGGCACCATTACATAACAGATGTACCTTAATCAGATGCCTTGACTGGACTGTACAAGGTACCCTTACCCTGGCTCTGCTGTAATGACATGGCTGACACAGCTGTCACAGTTACACGTACAACTTGCTGTCCTCAAAAGTGTCCACAATTCCCCCTATGTGTACCAGGCTGTAGCAGCAGCTGCAACCTGTACCATAAAGGTAGCTGCTACAGAGCTACCATACCACCCAACCCCCTAGAACAAGGGATACGGAGAGAGCCATATGTAATGTGGGGGCTAAGGCTCATAGAGTGGGACATGTGTAATGGTTTGCCCCTACAAAGATAGGTTGATAGAATAACAGCTATTGCATTAGCACACATATTCTGATGGGTATGAAGTTTGACACTCAAGTATGTCTCTTTCCTTACTGACCTCAACCCAGAATGTTTGCTAGTAAACTGCCAGATGACCACTATGTCATGGGACACTGACCACACATATGGGCAAACCTGTGGACATACCTCATAAATCTCTATAGCTGACAGTTATGGTGCCTAGCCTCTGCGATGCTGTACTCTCCACACCTCAGTGATGTCCATCATAACAGCTAAGAAAGGGGCCCAGGTCTACATGGAGGACTTATATATTGCACTGTGGTGGTATGTCATTGGCCAATGATAGTGCAATTCAGCTATTTTGGCTGCAGTTAGCAATTCTAACCCATAGACTGGTGCAGAGGCAATTACCTGCTAATGAGCAATACCTTAAAAAGTCAAGTAGCTGCTTATGGGGAATAACTCTGTATGAGACTTACCTCACATGGAGAGCAGATTTCCAAAAGTATACCAGAAGCAAAATTCAAAAAAGGAGTACTGCACTTCAACAGGTATGTAATAGATTTCTCCATAAAACAGGATGCCGATGGGGGGATGGAGGTATGGGGAATAAAGATTACAACAGTAAGCCTGTCTTAGATCTGTGGTAATGACGTGTCAGTGATACTCTGCTGTCCTACACCTACAGGCATGCCTCTCAACTGTCCCTTATTTTTAATCACATCTCAGCTCTGTCCCTGTCAATCCCTCCTACAATGGTTGCCTGTTGCAGGAAAGCTACTGGATTACACATAATACAGAGTGACGATGAGTAAGGGTATGAACTCCTGTAACATCAAATGATATACTGTAATTAATCCCCGTCATTCAGTCACTGTCTCACATACATAGTTTTAACATTTTAAAAGTATCCCTAAATGTCCCTGATGTACTCTGGCTAAGTTTCTGTTTCTGTTGACAAATGTCCCAGTTTGGTTGACGGCCATGCCTAACATACCTGTCAAGCTCTTACAGCATGAAACTAGGACAAAGCCATAATTTATGGAGGGATAAAGGCCCAAACTCAGTGACAGTGTTTAAATATTTGTCAGAGATCCACAAGTTTGTATGAAAATGACCAAAACTATGAGGCAGACATCCTGACATTCTACAAACATCTGTATAGATGAGAGGTATGATGTCTACAGGGAACATATACTATAGCAGGTTTGCATTGTTTTCTGTCATTGTGGCACACTCATGTTGCTGGACTGTCCTCATACAGTTGTTGTAATAGCTCACTGTCAATTGTCTGGCAGTGGCCATATAACATATTAGTAGGAGTTTGCCCATAGGGGACACACCCCAGTAGACTGCAGTGTTGAGTGTTGGAACATACAGCAAAATCTGTCACAGCACACAGGGACAAACCCCAGTATTGCTGCTATCTTGGTGATATCCACACATGTAGAGTGTTGCCAGACTGTGGGGTATGACATGTGAGGGAGCAGTGGATAGTGTAGGCCATTATGAGTGTGTTGGATCTGTACATAGTGGATGTCCACGTATCTGGTACTGTAATGTGTTCCCCTTTTGTTGTCTTTCAGGGACCATGTACCACCAAAGACCTACCCCATTCTCAGAGGTGGAGAATGACATGATAGTGGATGGACTGCGACAGCACCATAAGATCTTGTTGTCCAGTGGGAGGCATAATTGGGATCATCAGGCAGCATTGTGGGCAAACCTTGTGAGGGATGTCAATCAGATTGGCTGACAGGACAGGACTTATGAGCAGGTCCGATACTAGGCCACAGACATGTTTAATGCTGCACGATGAAGGGCAGCTGATGTTGCCAGGGATAGCACTGGCCTGCGAAAGAACATCCACTCACAGCCACAGAGGAATTCCTGGTGAACCTTGGAACACACAACAGCTGCCAGGTATTCATTACACCATACATTGTGGAGGTGGGTGCCACAGTATCCGCAGCAGAGGAGCGTCCAGGTAAGCATACTGTCTTGGGTCTATGTTAAATACTCGAATGCTTAAATGTTCAAATCACTAAAGATCGACCTTCAGTGATCGAACATTTAAATGTTCGAATTTTTTAAAAAAAATAAAAAAAAATAAAGTTAAAAAAAAAAAAACTAAAAGGCGTAAGCAGGGGGGCAAGCTCCCCCTGCACCCTCCACAGCCCCAGCTACTTAAATATACCAACTCCAAGATTGCGCTACAGTGTAGGAAATGAGAAATGTTCCATTTCCGCACTGTAGCACACTGAAGTGCGATCTCAGATTTGGTATATTTAAATAGCTGGGGTGTGGGGGGGTGCTGGGGGGCTTGCCCTCCTGCTTACACCCTTTACATTTTCTTTTTTTTTTAAATATAATTGTTTTATATGTTCGAACATTTAATTGTTCGATCACTAACAGTTGATGTTTAGTGGTTCGAACAATTAAGCGTTCGAACATATAACATAGACCCACCGTGTTTACAAGTGTAATACTGTATCAGTCATTGTGGCAGGCTATGCATACCTGTACATGGGTGTTGGGTCTATCTGCATTGGGGAGGGAGTTAGGGTTTATGCACAATTATGCACACATACTAAGAATGACAGCAATACAGCCAGTATCACAGTAGGTACTGTACATGTGGATATATGCACATATTACCTTGTAGTGCTGCAACACTTAGGTGATGCTGACAATACCACTCCCTCACCTTTTCATAGGTCCATCTGGAATGTCCCAAGTCCATGGTCATGTACCTGGTAAGTGTGACACAGTTTTTTACAGATCATATATACCCTATGAAAGTTAAGGGGTGCCATAATGTGCTATATACAAATGTGTTTAGCCAGAGTAGAATATTTGTATATTCCATTCTGGAAGAGATAACTACAGTTAATAGACTAGTTAGTCACAGGTGCATATTTGAATGACCATCGGCACACCTGCCCTTATGGTTATGAGTGGCTACACAGCCTGGTACACATGAGGCAATTACTCCAAGATGCCTGTTCAAACATAAAAGGGAGAAGCTACATACCTGAGGCAGTGACACTAGTACTGGCATATCATTCTCACAATAAGTGTACCATGTTTTATCTGTAGATCAATCACATATAGTGTCATATTTCATACCTTGCAGAGAGATTGTATTGGCAACTTTATCTGGATGTGGCTGACGTGCATGTTATAAAGGGCTTGACTTGTTTGTGTATGTCGGTGTGAGGTTGTCTATTGTGCATGGGAGCAGAGATAAGAAGATGTGTGACTGGTAATGCAGTTGTGGATCCTCATTTGTATGAGTCTGTGTGGATTACCATACATAAAAGTGCAGGCAGTAATGTATTGTTTTTGTCTTGGTTTTCACAGGTGACTGTGGGTTTGGAGTCTGTCCCCCTCACAACCTGATGTCAGTATCTCATCGGACTCCGATGATGATGGTGGCCATAGTGATTGACAGGGGGCTCATAGGAGGACTGCTGTCCATCCACCACTTGTCACAGATGTCACATCACAGGTAACTCAGCACATGCTTTGGGCCATTGTGGAGGCACAGGCATGTTCTGAATGCAACACCATATGGATGCTAAGGGTTATGGATGCAACACAGTCTGACATCCATGACTGCCTCCACCGCATTGGGGACACCGAGGATCGGTTCACTGATGCAGTGGACAGATGGTGGGGTGAGACAGTGTCTGTCTTGGGACGCATATTTTCTGTGCTGGCACATCTGGTTGAAGTTGGTCATCAGACACATGGACGTAGGTCAGCAGCAACATCTGCTGAGAGTCCACATGGCCATGCACAATCATGCTCCTGTAGTGGCAGTACCTCCAGAGCTACAGATGTAAGTGTGCTGTCCATACCACTATGTGGTAGGCCATGGGCACGTGGTCTTGGGCGGTCCCGTGGTGGGCACAGCTTCCACATTTTGCATTCAACATCAGGTATTAGCACCACATCTGACCTTAGGCATCATGGTGCCAGTGCTACTCCTAGCAGAGCCAGTTTCCATGTTTGTGGCTGGAGATGGTGAACTGTCCACTCTACCATGTATGGTCCACAACTGTCCAACATACACATGTGTAGGGCTAGCACTGTGCTTGACTGTGTATGCACACACACACACACACACACACACACACACACACACACACACACACACACACACACACACACACACGCACACACATTCACACACAACTGTCACGTGCCGGTCACCTACACAAAGCTCCTGTATATGGCCCATATAACTCACAACCCTCCTGACTCACACACATGCTGTCAACTATTTCGCACAGCCTAGGCCTCCTTCACCACCACACCTTGTGCATGTGATAATACCTGTGCCACATCCCTGCCATCTGTGACTTCGATGCAGAGAAATGCTACTATGTGTTTGATGCACAGGGGGTCTATATCACTTGACATGTACTTGTGTAGTGCAGTATTGTTTTGTCATGCCACTTGTTGTGGGCCTCAACAGATACTGTGTGCTGGCATGTGTCATGACTACACATCACACTTTGTGTATCTTTGTTCTGATCTACATGTCACCTGTGTTATCTGAACTTTCAAATCTAGAAGCTGTGGTGATGGAGTTGACATGTCTACAAATATCCTGTGTCCAGGTCAGACAGGTGGCATACATCAGTTATGATTATGTGTAAGAGGGCAATTTAGGGCCAGCAGCTAGTCACAGGGCCTAAAAGTGCATAACCATTGCACAGGGATTGCCCATAAGGCCATGCCTGTAGCACTTCACAGGGATATACTTACACACACACACACAGTTGGTTGGTGTGAGATTAGAAGCCCTATCCATCTACAATTACACACTATAGCTTTCGGTACTTGTCGCATGCACCACCAAGTTTATCTGATATTAGTGCTCTTGAGGTAGATGACATCAGCAGGCCTTGTAGAGGAGGAAAATATAGAGGCCAGCAGCTAGTCACAAGGCCATAAAATGTATATCTGTTGCACAGAGATAACCCATACAGGTTTGCCAGTAGTTCTGTATGGGGATATATTTACACACCCAGAGTTGGCTGATGTGAGAGGAGAACCCTTACCTTTCTATAATTACACACTAGAGCTTGCAGTAATTGTATGTGCCACACAGAGTGTATCTAATATTAGATTGTCAGCCAGTGCTCTTGAGGTGGATGTTATCAGCAGCTTTGTAGAGAAGGGCAATATAGAGTCCAGCAGCTAGTCACAGAGCCATAAAATGCATAACCATTGCACAGAGATAGCCCATAAAGGCTTGTTTATAGTGCTGCATAGGGATATATTTACACACAAACAGAGTTGGCTGATGTGAGATTAGAACCCTACCTATCTACAATTACACACAACAGTTTGCAGTACTTATTGCATACACCACAGGTTACATCTGCTGTATATGTGACTGCAGGCACAGTACTTGTGAACTACGCAAAATAGCCTTATGTTAGCCAGCATGTGTGGCCTGCAGAGTGATACCTGCACTCCAGGCTTGGATTTTTCTGCTACAGACATTGGCAGTTGCACCTGTTTCCACAGTCGAGCACTTCCCTGACATTGTCCATGGCATTCCCCTGGTGTGTGCTGTAATTAATATGTAACTGGGGTACATGATGTGACACAACATACAAGGTGACAGTTTGCATACCTCTTACTGTACATTCTTTTTCATAATGTCCAGCATTTCACCCAATGTATCTGGCCTGTTCCTCATACATTTGTAGTGTTCCAGTAAAATGTTGTATAAGGCAGTAAATGAATAGTACTAACTACAGAAAAACATTTGAGTTTTGGACTTTGTATCCTTCAGATATGCTATACTGATGCAACCAGCTTTTATAGTAGACACCTTCTAGGTTAATCAGAACATCTGAATGTCTGTCTCTGGTTTTGGCCCTTTGTTCCCCCCATTCTCTCTGGCTTTGTTCATCTTTCATGCAGATCGAGGGGTTCATAGGTAGGTATTAGGCTATTGGCCCAAGGGCCTATATAAGCCTAGCCAAAAAGCTACCCTGGCTTTCTCCACCCAAGAAAATTATTTTCCTGTGCTCCTGTCGAGCAGAGACACAGAAGTGATCCCCGGGGTGAATTTCCTATTTCCCATCCAATCATCAAGATTTTTCTTGAAAAGTGCTAATGAGGAGCTCTGTTTGACATAGATAGGTAGTCTGTTCCAGAGTATGGCAAGTCTCTGGGACAGGAATCTATCCCTCCAGCACGTTCTGTTTATTGTGGTGACAAGGTTTAGGTCCCTACAGCATGTAGTTCAGAGGGATTGGGATTTCTTTAGGTGGAGCATGTCCAACAGCTCTGGGTTTGACACAGCTTTATATGTTAGGCAGAGATCGCCTCTGAGTAGGCGATATGCGACAGAGTAAAGCTGGAGTTTTTTTAGATGGTCTGCATAGGGTATCTGTTTGAGGCCATTAATCCTCTTTGTGAGGTATTTCTGTGGTGTCTCCAGTTGTTGTAGATGTCTTGTGAGGTACATACCAAAAGGGTATGACAGTCTGTGAGGACAACACCATATGACTACCACACATGCAAAAGATGTGGACACTGCCAGATTCAAACCATCAACACCATCATCCACATTAATGCCCATAGCCTACTGAGCCACACAGGCTGCCAGACAAGGATGTGTCATTCATCACACAATCAACAGCATACAGATATACATTGTCACTCCTGCGTTATGTGAGACATAGAATGTGTGGCCAGGTTCTATGTCACAGCCCTGGAATTGGCTGGCCTGCTGACATACCATTGCAGATTTACTGTTACAGCAGTTGTATGGGTACACTGATGTGTTGCAGGTGGGGGATGACCAGCTCATGCTCTGCTGGCATAGACAGTTGTGCCACTGTCATATGACCCTGCTGTTTGCCATCTCCCTTGAATAATGTAGTGGAGTTTTCAGCCATGTGGCTTAGTGCATACTATAGAGCACATACTATTGGACAGAGTACCTGTTGTCCCAAGAGGCTGTTAGGTATTCCCAAGTAGCCTAGTAGCCCACTATAGTCTCTTGCATACATTTGGCAGGTTCGTATATATGCTACCATATTCTAGTACCCCTTACAAGTGGTGGATAGATGTGTAACATACCTTGTGAATGCAGCAGTTGACAAACCTGTAGTTCGGGGCTGACTCTGTCTGATGCATGCAGTACACAACCAATACATGGTTAGTTACAGATTGTGTGGGCTGGCATCATTTTTTACTAATATGTATGTGAGTTGGAGTAAGGTGTCAGACCCTAGGGCCCTAGGTTGTCAGTGCATGTGCTATGCATTGTCTCTTGGTCAAAGCCAGCGCATACTGGGCATGCCAACATCTGCCTACAGGGACAACTTCAAGGGTTTCCTCCTCAGAGTCCTCCTGTGGGTGTGGTTGTGGTGACCTAGGCACTGATGGGGGAGCTGTGTATTCCTTCCCTTTGCTGACCCTGCTGCAGCCCAAACACACGCTCTATGATGTTCCTAGTTCTGCATGTGCCTCATTATGGTGTTCTTTGGTGGGTTGGTATGCATTTCTGATGAGTGTCTTCATCCACGGTTCCAGTGCATAGCCAGCATCTCCCAGTAAATGGCCATGTGGGATGTCCTTCCTAGCAAACATCTGGTATAGCTGTGATGCATGCCAGATATGTGAGTCGTGATAACTGCCAGGACTGCCAGCACGCACATTCATGATAATGCCCTGGGCATTCCACACGATCTGGCAGTTGATGGAGTGATATCCCTTGGAGTTGATGTAGAATGTACCCTCCTCACTGGGTAGTGCTTTGATGTGTACATGAGTGCAATCTATGGCACCAAGTACCTCAGGGTAGTGTGCTGCATGGTAGAAGTGTTGCATACTGGTAGCCCTCACCTCAGAGGTGAGGGGAAAATTAATGTGATCACTGGCATGTGGTAGCATAGCATCCAGGAAATGGTGGACTACCCTGGATGCTGATGCCTGTGAGACTGCCATCATGTCCCCAGTTGGTCTTTGGAAAGTGCCTGCAGCTAGTATCTTAAGAACTATGCATATCTTTGTTTCCACTGGGATGGGTTCCCCTCTGTTGATTCTGGGTCTGAGTTGGGGTCGGCAGAGCTCAATAAGTTCTTGTAGTATGTCCCAGTCCACCCTGTAGTGCTCTACAATCTGCAGCTCATGTAGATCCTGTAAGATTACCCTGGGCCTGAACACTCTTCTCCTTCTCAGTCTAGGCCTATAGTCAGGAATAGCAGGAGCAGTATTGACCTCAGCATCTAACACATACATATGTAGCAGACCTGCAGCAGCCCTAGCATTCCTTCAGTTAAAACATTTAAGTCTGTACTCCACAGGTGCAGAGGATAGGGTGAAATCAGATTGTAGGGTATATGCAACCTTTATAGTGCTCTGCTGTAGGTGCAACATGTGTGATTGGCTACCTTTGATGGATTCCACCTGCCAAGTACATCATTAAGGACTGTTAATGGCCATAGTTTAAGAGAAACAGGGGTCATCAGTAATTAAGATATCATGCCTTTCTCAGCCTTCCTCGCTCAGTAGAGCACAGTGCTGTGCAAACACGAGCCACAAGGATAAGCAGTGCTCAGCACTCAGTGTACACACTCCCATGAAAGGTCATGCTCAGCACAGAGGTGCACCACTCTAACATGCTCAAACCCAATAAAACATGCATCCCAAAGGTAAACAGAACTTATCAGTCAGTGTACACACCCACACGCTCAGTAGGGTGCCGCGCCACACAAAAAGGCACTGAGCTCCAATGAGCTTACAAGTATAAAAAAGAGAAAAATCTTAAACAAATGTTATGGTATAAAGACTTGGGAAGTACACAGAGAATTGGGAATAAATTTAATAATAGTGGGACTATTTCTT
Source organism: Protopterus annectens (assembly GCF_019279795.1). Lineage (NCBI taxonomy): Eukaryota > Metazoa > Chordata > Ceratodontiformes > Protopteridae > Protopterus > Protopterus annectens. The sequence goes on from NC_056735.1 coordinate 520,033,933, forward strand.
GTCATATCAGTATTTATTGCAATAAAATAAATATTGATGTCCATTTTATACATCCTATTACTAGGAAAGACTTTATAATAAAAGCCTGAGGCACCTGCTCTACTGACAATATTGTGTATCTTGTGAATTGTGTGCAGTGTGATAGTTTATATAGGGAAAACAAATATGAAATTAAAAGAGAGACTAGGAGCATATGTCTCTGATATTCATAGACATATATAAACCAATGCATTGTATAAACATATAGCAAGTAAAGGTAGTCAACATAGGTTCAAGTTTAGGATATTGCAGAGAATTTATTGTGATATACGAGGTGAGGATATAGTTAATAAAAATGAAACAGCAGAGTATAAATGGACTAATTTTTAGACAAACCACCTAGTCTGAATAATACTAATAATATTAAACCTGTTTTAAAGGCTAGGTGAGATAAATTTTAAGTTTATATATTTGGACTGGTTAATGTGTTTTCTTGTATAATTTATATATAGCATTCTGTTGTGTTGTGTCTTTTGGTTTTTTCCCGGTTAGGGGTCGCCACAGCGGCACTCCGGTCCGCTAATGATTGGTAGTTGATTTTTACGTGCTGAGTTACCAGCCCTGACGCACAACCTTCAACTAAGGTACGCCCATTCACGCATGTCTCCACGCAGAAGATGCTCTAGCTGAAAATCTAACCGGACAGCGTCTTTACTGTGAGGTGACAATGCTACCGCAGCACCACCACCGCGCCTGTATGTATGCATATATGTATAGGTGTATGCCTTTAATATTTCATTGAAAATCGTTTATGATGTTTTGTCTCATGATTTATTTTTGTTCCTATTGGATGGCATAATATTTAGAATGAATGGATGATGTCTTAATTGTTATGCATTGACAAAGAGCCTTAGACTGGAAAGCTTTGCTTTTTTTACCTTATTGTACATTGTGTTTATTAAAGTGTGAACACTGAGTTTTTTTTTTATTTCATTTGTTGAGATTGCAAGTCCACAGACACACCCCCATTTGATGTCAGTTACCTCTTCTGTGAACACCAACATGATTCTGTCCCTACACGGATGGGATCTGAGTATATGGATACCCATTTATGCCATTTAGTAACCCCAGCTCATTTGCATAGGGATCCATGCAAACAACCTGGAAACAACACGGTTCCAGGCCCTGCCTCCTTAGGAACAGAACCATTCCACCATTCTAGATACACCATGTAGGATCCTATAATACATTACTCTCATAAATTACTAAATTTCATTTTTACACTTTTTAATTTTTTTTTCACAATAGCCTGTTTTCCTGTGCAAACATACCCACATTATTAAAAAAAAATAAAATAATTTTTAATTATTTTCCATACAGTTTTGGATGCATGGTGGATAGTATTGCACATATCTGTCTCTGCTATGCTATTTCTGCACATTTACAGCCCCTGTTGTTTTTTTACATCCTGTACACAGAATTGTTCACCAACACAGGGTCTGCAGGACTGCCTATCTGCTTCCTGGATCACTCTACCTCCCTCATTTGCATGCAATTCACCTGCTTATCAGGTGATTTGCATACCACAGATACTTCTGTGAAGCTGCGTGCGTTCTTGCTGCCCTGCTGTGTTTACTGTATCGTACACCTGCTTACTTTCATGTAAGTTCATAGGTTCATAGGTAGGTACTAGACTACTGGCCCTAGGGCCTATACAAGCCTAGCCAAAAAGGTACCCTGGCTTTCGCTACCCAAGAAAATGATTTCCCTGTGCCCCTGTCGAGCAGAGACACACAGGTGATCCCCGGGGTGAATTTCCTATTTCCCATCCAATCATCAAGGTTTTTCTTGAAGACTGCTAATGAGGAGCTCTGTTTGATATAGATAGGTAGTTTGTTCCAGAGTATGGGAAGTCTCTGGGACAGGAATCTATCCCTCCAGCATGTTCTGTTTATTGTGGTGACAAGGTTTAGGTCCCTATAGCATGTAGCTTGGAGAGATTGGGATTTCTTTAAGTGAAGCATGTCCAACAGCTCTGGGTTTGACATAGCTTTGTATGTTAGGCATTGATCGCCTCTGAGTAGGCGATATGCGATGGAGTAAAACTGGAGTTTTTTTAGATGGTCTGCATAGAGCATCTGTTGGAGGCTGGTAATCCTCTTTGTGAGGTATTTCTGCGGCCTTTCCAGTTGTAAATGTCTTGTGAGGTACATACCAAAAGGGGAGTTGTATTCTATAATGGGTCTAATGAGAGATGAGTAGAGGGAAACAATTACTTATTTTTTTAGGGATGAGAAACCTTCTGTGATGAGGTGCGCCATGTAAAAGGATTTCCTGACTACTGTGGCGATGTGATTATCAAAGGAGAGACTACAGTCCACCTGTGTCCCAAGGTCTCTTATCACACTTTCAGTGTTAAGTAGACTACCACCTATGTGGTAGCTCATGGGTACAAAGTTTTTACTAAAGGGGATGACAATGCACTTTTTGGCATTGAGGTTGAGGCCATGGCTTTGACACCAGGCATCTGTCTCAGTGAGGCCCTTTTGTAGGATGTCCACATCGTTAGGAGTTTCAACAATTATGTCTCCTGGTTTGCAGTCATCTGTGAACTTCATTAGCCAAAGACCTTCTGTGTTAGCCTGTACTTCAGAAAAGTAGATACCAAACAGGAAAGGACCCAGGACTGAACCCTGTGGTACTCCACTTGTCACTGCTCTGAAGTCGGATTTAGAGTCTGCTACTTTCACAGTGTGGGTTCTGTCAGTGAGCCAGTTGGAAACCCATCTTGTAACATAGGGATTTATACCTAGTTTAGTGAGTTTATCTATAATTCCAGAGTTGGGGATGGTGTCAAAAGCCTTGACAAGATCTAGATAGGTTGTGTGAACCACCTTACCTTCGTCTATGGCTTTGGTGACTGCTTCAAAGAAATCAGTCAGGTTTAGGAGACATGATTTGCCTTTTACAAACTCAAACTGGGTGGGGTCCAGAGTTTGGAGATTACCAATGTCTTTGTTTATAAGTTCCATGATGATACATTCCATCAGGCTTGTTAGACTAATGCGGCAGTAGTTCCCGGGGTCCGTGGTGGCTCCCCCTTTGTGGAATGGGATAACCGTTGCTGTGTGCCATTCAGTGGGCACAAAGCCTGAGGTGAGGCTATGATTGAACATGGTGCTTAGGTGGGGTGCCAGTTCATTCTGTAGTTCATTTAGAACGAGCCTGGGATGTTGTCAGGTCCCATGGATGCTGTGTTTTAGGCTTTGGAGAGTGTGTTTTTTACCTGTTCAGCCGTGATTACAGGAACTTTGCATTCTTCCGGTATAGAGATGAGCCCTTTAGGGGGTGAGAGGGGGGTAAAGTTAGCACTGACCCTATCTGCCAGGATGTTGGCAATATCAGTTGGTTCTGTATATTTAGTGCCATTGTGCTGTAACTCAGAGCAGATCTGAGTGTTGCCATTGAGATTCTTGACATAGCTATAGAATGCTTTGTGGCTGTCTTTAGAATCAGTGGCAATATTGTTTTCATAACTACCTTTGGAGGATTTTATGAGGGATCTCAGCTTCTTACTGAGGCTGACCAGGGAGTTCTTCCAATCATGGGATTTTACTTTTTTGCAACAGTTTTTTCTTCTGTTGTAGAGTTTGTTTATGGCAGGGGACTACCAGATTGGCTTCTTTTTTGGAAGATAGCATCTTGGTTCTGTTAGGGATACCACGTGTAAGTGCTTATCAAGTGCATTTGTGTAGGATTCAGCAGTCATACCTCTATTGTCCATCTGCATGGGTGTCGTGAAGTTTGCCACTTCTGTCTTAAGAAGCGTGAAGTTGGCTTTGGAGAAATTTTTTACGGTGGTTTCCCTAATGAGGGGTGGGGACAGGATGTGGATGTCTAGGCTAATTAACTTGTGGTCGGATCTGACTAATGAGAATTGACCTCTGGTGTGGAACATCGGTCGCCCATGTTGGTAATGACCAGGTCTAGGATATTGCTGCCCCTGGTGGGGGTGTGGATAAGTTGATTCAAGGCGTTGGAATTTATGAATTCCAGAAAATGAGCAAAAGAGTTGGTACAGGAGTAGTTTTCCCAATTAATGGTGGGGTAGTTGAACTTGTCCATTATTAGTGTGTTGGGTTGTACCCTAATATTTCCAATGTATCAAGAAATGAGGAGTGGGAATCCTGGAGCATGGTGGGGGATCTGTAGCAAGATACAATTTGGATTGCGATCATGCCCAGAGTTAGTTGCAATTGGATAATCTCGGATGCATTATGCTGAGCAACTAGCCTGGAGTGTGCTACTATGCCTACATGGAAATATTAAATTCCTCCCATAGTGTTATCAAATTGATAAACTATTTTATGTGAAAAAGTTTTTTTTTATTTTAAGGTTGTGGGGCTGCCATAGTGTTTGAAAGTTAGTATTTGAAAGTTATTTTTACTGTATTTTTTTCTGTCAAAACAGCAACATTTGTGAACTGGTAGTTTTACTGGCTTTGTTGCTTATTTTCCCAAAGATAGAGGCATCATTTTCAGCATGACCATGGAACAGAGTGTCACTGCTATGGACTATCCTTCTTCCAGCCACAAAAAGAAAAAGTTAAACAAACAGCCTTTGCTAACACAGCAGACTAGCAATTTGCCTCATCTTCAGGTGGGTGACTCTGCTGTGACGATTTGTTGTACCTCAGACCACTCATCTTTTAATCCAGATCCCTTCAATGTAGAACTTGTAGCCACTATGGCCCAGGGATGAGTCAGGTCTTATGTGGCTGTTGGGGTCCCCTCAGTGGGTAAAAAGGAACCACTCTTGTCAGTCCTTGGAGAGTGAACACTGAAGGTTTCTCTGTTGTGTCACAGTGCAGTGCCCATCATTGGGAAGTAGCGACTGCTGTCAATAACATGGTTGGCCCTATCTTTCCTGTCAAAAAGAAACAGAAAACCAAATAAGAATCTATGTAACCTCAAATTTCTTTGGAAAGGAGTAGTTTACTGGGACTGGATTAAGGTTTGATTCAGGCTATTGATCCCTCTTCTAGAGTAGTTTTCAGTATAAGAAAGAGGGATGCTGCCTTTTCTGAAGAAATTCAAGATTCTGAATCTGAACAGGGAGATACAGAGATTGATTCAGGGTTTTATCCTTGGATTTCTGATTCAGACTAAGAGGAGAGCTCTTCTTCAGATTTTCCGGGGGGGGGGGGTATCTCTTTCTCTGAGGCTATTGCTAGAATATCCCAGTGTTGTCAGTTAAAAAACATTAATGTTTCTCAGTCCCTCAATAAATACCATTGAGTTGTTACATAAGGATTTTCCAGAATATAAACTCATTCCTCCTGTCCTGTCTGCTTTAGAGGATGTGAGTCTTAATGCTGACTATCCAGCCAGCCTGCTGTCCCTAACATTTTAGATAGGATGCATACAGTTCTTCAGTCTTTTAAATGTTGATGCACTATTCCCAAACATGTCCCAGCAGCTATAGCCATAATTCATTTCTCTGCTGCTAAACACTTAGACAATTCCAACCCTACTTTTTCTTATAAGGATGTGAAAACTATTGATTGGTATGGGAAAAAAGTGTATATTTCTATAACTTTGAATTTCAGAATTTTAAATTGTCAGGCACGTGTTAAAAGTTTATTCTGACATACTGTGAAAGTATGAGGAATGGTTAATCTACAATTTATTCCTGTGAAGAAAATCTGCTTTAAATAACTTAGTTTCTTCTGCTCATTGTTTGCCGTACATTTCTGATTCTGTTGATACTTCTTCCAGGGTTATGACCACTGATATGGTTTTAAGGAGGTTTTCTTGGTTGCATTCTCAGAACCTTCCAGATGATGTTAAAAATGAGATTTTAAATTCTCCCTTGGATAAAGATTTAGTGTTTACCCTGTTTAATGCAGAGGTGATCAAAAGGTGTGATGAAAGGGGCAAGCTGATCTAGGGAATCTCTGAGATTTTTCAGCCCTCCTTTTCCAAATTGTTCAAGGGATTTTCTTTCTCCTCATCCAGATTTGGCAAAGAACAGAATAAACGATTTTAAGAGAATTCAGGTAAATAGACATTTAAGAAGAAGTTCAAGGAGGGTCCAAAAAGAAGTCTCAGACCTCACAAAAACAAGGGTATTACAACAAGTCTGAACAACTGTCAAGAGACTTTCTAACCCCCTCCCACTCTGGTCCTCTTTCTCTTCCAGAAAGTCTGAATCTTCATTTTTCTCATTGGCAACAGATTGGTTCAGACAAATTAGTTCTGAAAATCGTTCATCGGGGTTACAGATAGCAGTGGGAGGAAATTCTTCCTTTCCAGGTTTCATTTCTCATCCTGCAGATTAGACCTTTTTGTTTCCACCTGTTCTTCATCACATGCTGTCCCATGAAGTGAAAGAACCAGTTCTTCCTTCCCAGGTGAAGAAGGCGTTTTACTCAAGGATATTCCTAGTCCTAAGGAAAGAAAACACTTGGAGACCAGTTCTGGATCTTTCTTTCCTAAACCTGTTTGTGATATTGCCCAAATTCAAAATGCTGTCACTTCACAACCTGTTACTTCTTTCTCTTTCAAGTTTCATGGTAACACTAGACTTAAAAGATGCTTATCATCACATTCCTATTAATCCAGCCTTCCAGTGTTTTTTAAGGTTTTGGGTAGCTAGATCACATTATCAGTTCTCTGCCTTTCCTTTTGGATTATCAACTGCACCAAGTGTGTTCACAAAGTCTCAGACCTCACTTATAGCTCATTGCAGGCTACAGGGTATCCATATTTTTTCTGTATTTAGATGACATGCTTATCTTTGCAGAGTCTTTTTTAAAATATCAGGAATCTCTCTCATGGGTGAGAGATTTCTTGCACAAGCTGGGATTCCAAGAGAACATTCAAAAGTCTTTCTTGACTTCCTCACATAGGATTGTGTATCTGGGATATCAACCAGGTACCTCAGCTCAAAGATCTTTTCTTCCACAGGAGAAAATAGATCTTTATTTAGATCTAGTTCTAAGTCTTTCCACATAGGCTTCAGTCACTGCAAGGGAATACCTTATGATTTTGGGTCTCATGGCATTTATGATTGTCATGATACTCCTGGCAAGACTCCACATGAGAAAGATACGGAGGTATATGAAATCTCTTTAGTCCCAGCATCAACACCCTTTATCTTTTCAGATCCCCATACATGGGTTTGTCAGAAAAGAACTCACTTAGTGGAGACAACAGATATCCTTAAATCAAGGTTTTCCCTTCTCTGCCCTGTTCCAAACCAATCAGTCAGCACAGATGTTTCAGACATTGCTTGGGGAGCAGCTTCAGAAGAGATAAAAGTGCAGGGGTGTGGAACATCAATAACAGATACAAGTGCATATATATCAAGCATATGCTTGCCCTGATTAAGACACTCAATTTCTGAACCATCTTTGGTTCCTGGGACTTCTTCAAGTGGTTACAGACAATACCACAATGATGCACAGCACAATATCACTATGCAGGCCTCCTACATTCTGTCAGAGCAAAACTGTATGGCAGACAAACTGAGCAGGACCAGGAAAGACCCTCCTGAATGGAAACTATATCCAGGTGTCTTCCAAGATTTGATCTCTATGTGGCGAGTTCTTCAGGTATACCTCTTTGCCTCCTCTGAACAATCAACTGGCAGGACTCCATGCAAGAATGCCTGGAAAACAGATGCCTTTTCTTTTTGAAGGACAGGTATGCCTTTCTACATTTTCAACTAATATCCAGGATTTTTCTGAAGATTCATTAGGAGTCCTCTAAGATAATTGCAGTGACCCCCTTCTGGCCTAGACAACCAATGTCCCCCCTTCTTTTGTTAATGATCAGGGATACTTACCACAAGCTTCCTCACAGAATGGATCTTTTCACACAAGAATATGAGTTTTTGATGCAACCTGACATAAATCATCTTCAACTGACTGCTTGGATTATAAGAGTTTTAATTCCTTTAGGCACCTCATTTCTGAGGACATGCAGCAGGTACTAATGGAAGCAGGAAAGGCTGCTATTAGAAAATCATATATTAGCAAATGCAAGAGGTTTTCCAGTTGGTGCCAACAACATAATCAGCACCCATTCAGGGATAGCTGGTCTCGGGCTTTAATGATATTTGTGTGCGTTAACTATCCTATTGATTTTCTTATTCCTCTATCAAGGTTCATTTGTCAGCCATTTTAGTATGTTTGGCCATGGAGTCTCCTCTTTCAAGGCAGTCACATGTCAAAATGTTCTTGAAAGAGGTTTTGCATAAGAAGCCTCCAAGTAAAGCAGTGGCCCATCTATGGGATACTAATTTTGTGTTGGAGAAGCTAATATTTGCTCCATTTGAACCAGCTAATCTGACTGACGTGAGGTTTTTAACATGGATTGCTCTGACCTCTGCAAGAAGAGTATCTGAGTTGCAAGCACTGATGGTGAGTCAGTCCTACCTGTTTTCTACAAGGACAAGGTTTCTTTGAGAACTAATCTTTATTGTATGCTTAAAGTGATATCAGAGTTTACTTTAAGCAAACTATCCATTTCCCACTTTTCTTTCTTGAACCTAAAAATGAGGGAGAATTGTTAATCCATACAGTGGATTTCCACAGCCAACTCCAGAACTAAATCTTTCAGATCATTGGATCAATTGTTAATTGCTTGTGAAGGTAAGAATAAGAGACAAATGGTGTCAAAATAGACTTATTTTTTTAATGGCTGTCTAAGGTTAGTACTTTTTGTTATTCCCGCCATAAAAAAATCTTTACCAGGCAGTGTCATGGCCCACTCTACAAGGACCTTGGCTTCTTCTATGTCTTTTTGGAAAGGGTTAGATCTAGAAGTATTTTAGAAGTTGCTAAATGGTCCTCTGCACATACTTTTACAAAGCATTATAAGGTGGATTCTTTCTCTAGGTCTAGATCATGCTTTGGTGGGATTATTCTCCAGGGCTCCTTGACCCCTCTCCTTCCACTTTCCAAATATAGTTAGCTAAGGCTACTGCAGCAGTGATCAATATGACGAACTTAATATAGTTTTGTAAGTTGAACTTACTATAACAATAGATGTTTGAATGATCACTGCTGTAGTAGCCACTCCCTCCCTCCATCCCCTTGTTTTTGGTGTGATTTTTTATGCCAGGGTGTGGACATTGATTTTTTTGTTATTCCTGGCCTTGTCCTTTCAGGGCTCAGCCTCCTACTGTCTGCTAGTATGAAACCTCTGAAGTGCTTCACACCCAAACTTGTCTTTTAGTCAGCTCAGATGGAGCTGCTTCACAGTTTGGATGCTTGGAATGTGCTCTGGAGCTTTGGAAGCTACCCAGCTGTTATTTCTTTGACAAGATATAACCCATATAGTAAGGTTACTGCAGCAGTAATCATTCCAGCATCTGCTGTTAAGGTAAGTTCAACTTATACAACTTTACTATATAACTCAGCATCACAATCCGTACTTTGAATTAATTTTGGAAATACCTATGGTGGGGATGTAATGGCTCTATTTATGGCAATGATTTAAGCATGGATAGAACTCCAAATACTTTAAGAGTTAAAGTCAGTATCACATTTTATATTTGATGGTGGAAAAATCAAATACATGCTCTATATTGTTTGTTTCAACTATTGTTAGAATTCTACTGTGAAGAAGATAATTCATTATCACAGATACAGTGTATATGAGATCTTGACAGTTATGTACAAACTGACCTCCGAGTTGCCTGCTCTGAAAAAACATAAGAATAATAATTAGTTTACAGATGGCTTGTTATCAATTAAGTTCAATGCTGAGGTACTCAGTAACACATCATTAAACACACAAAGCAGACTGCTAATGAGAAATGTTGCTGCAGATCTCAGAAAAACAACTCTGCTGCTCATTTTATTCTCAAGTGATAGCACACCTATCGTTGCGAAGATTTCTAATTTAGATGACAGAGATCTGTAAATAGTAACTGAATTAGACTTTATAAGTTTGCACTTTAAAACAGATAAGCATGGACTATGTACAAAATCAGCAACTAAAGACTGTTTAGTCCATAAAGGGGAATCTGATTTGCAAAAGTGGTCTCAGAAGTCTCTTAAGTGTACTTCATAAAGTAAAGGGATATTATTGACATAATTCTCAAAGAGGTCTTGTACATACATGTATCTATCTATCTAGCTATATATATATATAGATTCACTTCAGAAGACTGAAAAATCAAGATCTCAAATTTCATAAGACTGAAGCCCAAAATCCTGAAAACTCAAAATCCTGAATCCCAAAAAACTGAAAAAACACAGGATACATAAACTGATTTTAGACAACATAAACCATATTACTTTCCACCGTATAAGCAGGGGGGCAAGCACCCCTGCACCTCCCATGTGGGGGGCTGCAGCCCCCATACCCCCTGCTACTTAAATATATCAACTCCGAAATTGCACTTCACTACACTATCATGAGTTATGTTGTAGTATAGCAAGTTAAAAGGGAACATTACTAAGGTTACATCAGGCAGTCATGAAACATGTGATGGTATATTTACCATTTTTTTTCTATGGAGTGCGATCTCAGAGCTGATATATTTAAGTAGCAGGGGGTGTGAGGTGAAAACTGCTATGCTTTGTCTTGGTTTACCATTAAAATCTCAACATCAGAATGTACGCATATGAAAAATTTGAACTACAGATGTTCAAATAGTTCATATGAGTACATTCTGAATGTTTGAACATTTATATTAGCGAATGTCCTGTGCACTAATATAAATTCTAAGGGATGTACAGAGATCGCTGTACAGTGCGGTCGGGGGAACTACATCCCTTTCCTCACTGTAGTGCAATCTCGTAGTTGGAATATATAGTTTGGGGGGGTGAAACCCCCACAGGGCGGTGCAGGCAGGCTTCCCCCCTTGCAGAAACGGGATGTTATTTGTAGGAGTTAGGGATTTACAACAAGGTTGGCATTGTCATTAATTGCTGTTAAATGTCAAATTCGGCTTTTTCAGCAATTACGTGCAGATTTGACAATACATCTCAGCATTTAATTACAAAGTTTTTTTAAATTTCATAATTTTAATAATAAACCCTTTGTCTTGTATGTATTTGTGTCATTGTACTGGAATAGTGTCATTATTTGTATCCTGTGTGTTTTCAGTCTTTTGGGATTCAAGATTTTGAGTTTTCAGGATTTTGGGCTTCAGTCTTATGAAATTTGAGATTGTGACTTTTCAGTCTTCTGAAGTGAATCCATATATATAAATATATATATATATATATATATATATATATATATATATATATATATATATATTTCTAATCTATCTATTTATAGATAGGTAGATATGTATATCTATCTGTTTAGATAAATAGATAGATATTTATCTGTATATATTTAACTTCCAAAATTTCAAATGTTTTTTGCTTGAATAAGAACATGTCAGACAAAAAAAAAATGAAACACAAAACATCACAAAATTCCAGAAAGGGTATTAACTTGGTCCTAGTAGAGGGCTGGGACCATTTTCCTAACCCACTGTTATCAGTGTTTTGTGATTCAATGTGTTTTGCTCAATATTCTGTGATATAAGTAAAAATATTTAATACAAAGCATTGCAACCATATCTATATCTATATTTGTATCCATACCGATATCTGTGCAAGAGTACATGCGACATTGTCATATATTCATGTAAATGAAGTGCATAAGACTGACAAAAAATCATTAAGAAAAGAAAAACAGTATTACTTGCAGGTGGGCAAGCCCCCCTATACCCCCACACCCCTGTCAATTATATATACCAACTCTGAGATTGCTCTACATTTGGGAAGGGGCAAACTCCCTGATCCCCACTGCTTGAAATCTCACATAGAAAATATCAGCTGTACCAGCTTTTTTCTGTGGGGATAATCACACAATTTGATCACCTAAACAACACTCTATACATATGTATATATGTTTGTAAAGTGTATATATATATATATATATATATATATATACATATTCCTATCATTGCATCAATCAAACAAATGATTGACTCCTAAAAGATCGACCCCAAAAGGGCAAAACAGAAAAACAAGAAAATCTTTAAGCAATGTTTATGAAGTGGGGAAAGCTACCTGCACCCCCACCTCCTGTTAATTATATATGCCAACTTCAAGCTCATACTACACTGAGGAAAGATCTAAAACTCACTCCCTGCTGTACCACAATGGCAGACAACAAGATATCTCCATTTGGTAAAATTCTGAGATGTCGACTAAATGTGGTATTTGTACAAGCATTAGACATTGAGTCGAATGGCATACACACACACACACACACACAGATAAATATATATATATATATATATATATATATATATATATATATATATATATATATATATATATATATATATATATATATATATATACATATATATATACATACACATATACACACACACACATCGGAAAAATGAAACATTTCAAACTTCTACGTCATGCTTTTTATCAGACATGAAAATGTAATTTAATGCAGTTATAACACAATATTAACATAACAATGGGTGCAGTTATATCATTCATAAAAGGGAAAGGATTATGGTCATTTCTAAGAACAGAATGGCATGCAGTGTCCTTTGACACACATTTCACTTGTGGTCAGCTGATGTACCTGAATATTTATTTTTGTTTTCATGAAGAAATGTCAAATGACTTTTCAGGAATGCAAAGAAAATTTTGAAATCACTTTGACTGTGTGATGGAGCAAATGCATTTCATAAAGTGCGATGAAAATGTACAAATGAAAATTATGAAATAGTACAAGAAACTCTTAAGAATTCCACTGAGGCAGGTGACAAAGCTGTAACTTTGGTTAACACAGCAAAGCTAAAAGCCAGAGTACTACAAGATTATGTGCCAGTTGACATCACTATGGTATGGCTATATGGAAATGAACAGAGCATATGTTGTTATACAGATACTTAGAACACAAAAGACTTATATACAACACGATTACGGCATTATGCAGTGTTATAAATGAGGTTTGGTAACAAACAAGTTTGTCCAGGGACATCTTCAGAAGGGGGGTAGATAAATAGAGTCTATATTATATTCTCGAAAGCAGACAATGTCGAATCTGACATTGTAGGCATGAGAATATCGAATGCTCAGAATCTCGAGCGTGTAAACGGAAATCTCCTTAAGGGGAAATTTTCGTTTACCGCAATGTAGTGCGGTCCCGGAGTTGGTATATTTAAGTAGCGTGGGGTGTGGGGGGTGCAGGTGTGTGTGTGTGTGTGTGTGTGTGTGTGTGTGTGTGTGTGTGTGTGTGTGTGTGTGTGTGTGTGTGTGTGTGTGTGTGTGTGTGTGTGTGTGTGTGTGTGTGTGTGTGTGTGTGTGTGTGTGTGTGCGTGTGTGTTACAATCCAGGATTATCGTCTATATTAGTAATGTGACAAGCCAATAATAATAAAATAACTAAAATATATTTTGGAAAAAGTGCAAATTAAGGGAATAACATTATGCTAAGAAACAGTGAGGGTTCTAGAATGTAAGATTACTTTCCAAGCTGTTCACTGTCATTTTTCTTCAAGAGTTCGAAAAAGCTGTAAAACATCAAGTAATGAACAACACCTTTACACAAAACAAAAAACATGAAGACCTTGTTTGTGGTCAGGACCAAGGAATTCCCACTTTCTTCCTGCATTTCCTATATCAAGGATATTGGAAATAGTGGATGAAGATGTAAATATTGCAGAATGTGCTGAAAAGTGAAAGATCTTCTCAGCAGTATGAACTCTGGTAAAACTATCTGCGCTCAACTTATGATGTATAAAGGCTGATTAGGAACGCTTCCTTACTTAGCATTGCTTGTGCTACTTATTTATATTATCTGTTAAAAGGTTAAAGCTTTTGTTTTGAAAGGCATAATCATTATCCTTATATTTAAAGAAGTAAAAAGGAGGATGCTCTGCTAAATAAAATGAATGTCTTTTACATATATGATGTACTGCATAAAAGGATGTTTTATGACTTATAAATAACAATATTTATAGTGCAGTATTGAAGTCAAAAGTAGTGTATACATTTTTATGATTTAATTGTCTGATTTATATTTAGCTTAACTTGGACTTTTACCCCTATGCACGTAAGTAGGATTAAAAATATTTTTTAACGCATATTCGTTAGACCACACTAGACAATAGGCTGGCAATGATATTCTGCATGAGATGTCACTATTGCATAGGAAGAGTAGCACTCAAGTTATGTGGTGTACGATCCCGTTGTATGACAACTGTAAAGTACTACGATATAAAAGTGATGACTGAAGTCCTGCACCTGATATAAAAGCAATGCTACAATGCTACTCAGGCTTTTCTAGAACTTATGCTTGTTGAAAGTAGATTGGCAGACCTGTATTAAAATGGGTGGGTACATTGCCTCTAATGTCACTATCAAAATATGTAAGATATAAGGAAAAAGAAAAGCTTTTAAGACTGATGGCAGTTCTGTTGGCTAAAGTATGTTGCCAAACAGATGTTGAATTTTTGAGTGTATGACTACAGAAAGATAGATGATAGATAGATAGATAGATAGATAGATAGATAGATAGATAGATAGATAGATAGATAGATAGACAGATAGATAGATAGATAGATAGATAGATAGATAGATAGATAGATAGATAGATAGATAGATAGATAGATACATGCAGTGATAAGAAGACTGAATTTTTTAAAACAGTATTACTCATAATGGTTCAAGCCTTATATTTATAATGGTATGTTTTATTAAAGTTAAATTATATGAATTTATAAATTTTGACACAGACATGGGGAGGATGAATTTATAAATTCTGACACACACAGTGGGAGGGTGGCTTAATGGCTAAGGTGTTTGCCTTCCAAACACAAGGTGCAGGGTTTGAGTCTCACAAGGGATAATTGGCTTGTACAAATGGGGCATAGTGGATGTTATTGAAATGCCACTTCTGACATCATACTAGGACACTGTAAACTCACAGTAATGGATCCTATGTATATGATCCAAGTGCCAGTGTTAACATCTATCTTACACACCATGAACTTACAAAAATAGATTCCAAGGAATAGTACTGAAGTACCCCGACTGACATTCTTAAAAAAAACTACAATCTAATACAAATGGGTCCTAGACCATAATACCCAAGAGCTACTACTTATATCAGTCATAGACGCTGCCACATTATGTAAATAGATCTTAGTTCATGATACTCAAGAGCCACAACAGGCATCAGTTTTAAAAGCTGTGATCTTATAAAGATAGATCCTAGTGCACAATATCTAGTGCCAGGTAACATGTCTGGCATCAGTCTAAGGCATTATGTTTGTATACCAAGGGGTAAAAGAGCACAATACCCTATCGCCACTATGGCTATAAGGGTTAGACGCTCTGATGCTATCCAGATGGATCATAGTCCACAATACCCAACTGTCTCTTTTGGCATCAGCCATAGACACTATGATCTAACACAAATGGATCAAGGTGCACAATACACTATATTAGGATTAGATGCATCTGATGTTAAACAGATGGATTCTAATGTACAATACCCATGTGCCACTACTAACATGAGTCATAAAAGCTTTCATCTTATACAGAGATATCTTAGTGCAGAAAAAAAACAAGTACTACTATTGGCATCAGACACTGTGACCAATTACAAATAGATCTTAGCGCACAATATACAACTATTATTACCAAAAGGCTACAGCCGTGCCATGTGCTAAGTATAATTGTGTAGTTATACTGAAATGTGATCTTACTGTTACAAATTACTGCTACTTCTATGGATAGATATGAAGAAACAAGACTACAAGGGTAGTGCAACAAAATGAAAGGAGAAGCTGTGCTGCAATATTTGATCATTGCTGGAATCCTGCTAGTTTTAGCAGGTAAACACATGTCCACTGTCATCTATCAGGGTGGAATAAACTTGACAAGCAAGGTGGGTCAATTAAATGAGCATAAGGAAATGACCAGATCAATTGTCACAGAGGTAATGGTCCAGAGAAGCAATGAAGAGCTAGAAAAGGGAAAACTAATAAGTTCCACATTGGAGTATAGTTAATACACTATCGAACCATTGATACAAAATCAGTACAATTCATTCAGATCCCACTCATCACTTATATGTCAAAAAGATAAAGGAGATAATTTCATTTGTTTAGGAAGCTGAATAAATCTTCATATTTTTTCACTTATATAACAAGTCAGCATTGATAATCTTATGTATATCAAGTGCCAATGCATATTTTAAGACAGTGTCCATGAACTGTGCTCTGGTAACACATGGGATTTGTGCTCAGTATATTATTCTTTGAAAACATAAGAACTCTTATAAACTTTAATATGCTAGTAATAAAAAACAGAAAGATCAAAGGCCAATGCTAATACTGAGGTTATTAGCAGATGGAATTAGATATCATCATGAATTCAGCAGGAAGGCGAACTAGACGTACTTAACTGTGTAGCAGCAGTTAGATGTCTTTATTTGATAAATGTTTTAAATTCTAGATTAGAAGTTTAATGCCTAGATCAGTGGTCATTTAAGTAGTGTTCAGAAATATATATGTGTGCATGCATATTTGTGTGTGTGTGTGTGTGTGAATGTGTGTCTGTGCCTATGTGTGAGTGTATGTAGCTACATCTTTCTATGTTCATCTATATTTATGGGTCTACTTGATATGATCGACATTTTACAATGTCAAAATCCATATGGCTGAGACCATATGATCGACATTTGAAATGTCGAACATACAAGCAGACAAAAAAAAATAAAACTAACTTTAACGATGCTAGCAGGGAGCATATGCCCCCTGCACCCCCCCCCCCCCATGGGGGGCTATGTCCTTCACAACCCTAGTAACTTTAATATACCAACTCCGAGATCACACTACAATAAATGGAAATCATTCCATTCTTCATTGTACAGAGATGCCGGTTCCCCATCGTCGACATTTCAAATGTCGATCATATGGTCTCGGCCATATGAATGTCGACATTGTGAAATGTCGACCATGCAAAGGGGACCCATATTTATATATATCTATATAGCTATGTATATATGTGCATGTGTGTGTGTGTGTGTGTGTGTGTGTGTGTGTGTGTGTGTGTGTGTGTGTGTGTGTGTGCGTGTGTGTGTGTGTGTGTGTGTGTGTGTGTGTGTGTGGTGTGTGTCTGTGTATGTGTATATATTTATATATATATATATATATATATATATATATATATATATATATATATATATATATATATATATATGTGTACATGCACACACATAAATAAATAGATAGATGTAGTCTGCCAAACTGAATAGCTAAAATATCGCCGTCTGAAATACTGCATTAACATCAACAAGTCACTGTACATGTTCTGAGGATTAACTTCAGAGCATGCAAAATATAAAGCAAGCCTTTTTACAAGGGGGCAAGCCTCCCCCTGCACCCTCCACACCTGCTGCTTATTATATACACTAAATCCAAAGTCGTATATTTCCTGGGGAAAGGGCATACTGCCCTAACCAGGAATTGACAATGTTCATACCATCTGTTCATGTCAACCAATGTGTATTGATCAAACAGATGTTGAATTTTTGAGTGCTTCACTCAAAAGTACCAAAACCATATATAAATATATGTATATCTGCAGAGAGGGAGAGAGAGAGAGAGAGAGAGTGAGATGTAAATATATTACACCAGCATTCCAAATGCTATTTCATCTGTAAGAGGATGTAGTGAAAGCAAGATTGGTAACATTGTGTTAATTGGGTCTATGTTTAGCCATCGAATGGAAAAAGCATCAAATGGCATGTCTTATCAAACATGCTGTTCATCAAGCTGTTCAAGTAAGATCGCAGTCTCAGAGTTGGTATATATCATTAGCGATGGGGGGAGGGGGCTAAGGGTGGCAAAGACCCCACATGAGGAGTTTTGCTGAAAGGCATTTCGATGTAATGTTGTTCTGCAATTTTTCAGTTCGATGGCTGAACATAGGCCTGTTTATTTTATATCTTTAAGTAAAAGGAGACAGGGAACTTTCTAAAAAGTTATGAGCTGTGCCATGGAGATTACTATTGATGGCAGCCTGCTGATAACTGGAGATTCAGTTAACTAAGAAGCTCTGGACTTTCACTGAAGTCTGGAATGAGGCAGGTTGATATTGGATGAAATCTTCCAAAGTGACAAATGTGAAATAAATAAATTCCTGAAAGAATTGTATAAGTGGTCCAAATTTAAAACTGTTTCTACCATGGATGCAAAATCATTATTTACCATCATACCTCACAATATATGCACTCAATATATAAGGGAATACTTGTTGGCTCATAGCAATTTTTTAAATGAAAAGGTAGAAATGTTTTGTGATATTGTAGATGTCACACTTAACAGTAATGTTTCAACTCCCACATTCAACTAAATATAAAAAAAAACATCAAAAACTAGGCATGCTCTACCGACACAATCGCTACCTTACACCCTCCACTAAAATCAGTCTCTCTACCTCATTCCTCATCCCCTCTCTTCTCTATGGAGCACCATTCCTAACTAACATCCAATCTTCCCTTAAAACACAACTTTCTTCTTGCTATAACAAAATTGCTAAATTTGCTACCAGCCATAAGACTTCTACCCACCACTGCTCTTCACTCCATAAACTAAAATGGCTAGAGTTACCCAATCAACTCATCTATTCTCAACTTACTCTTGCTCACAAGCTTATTTTTAAACCCTGCCTCTGTCCATCCCTTTCCTCTGCCTTCAAATTGCACCTTCCCAATAGAATACTTAGATCTAATAACCAAAATCTAATTGAATTGCACAAAGCTAATCGTCCCCCAGGAAAAAATCTCCTATCCTTTAGTCTAGCACGGCTCTGGAACTCCCTACCACCTGCCATTCGTACCACCTTTAACCACCTTACATTCAAAAAATCTCTTCACTCTCATCTACTATCCCAGTGGGAATGCTCTTGCACCCACCCT
This sequence comes from Protopterus annectens, assembly GCF_019279795.1. Taxonomy (NCBI): domain Eukaryota; kingdom Metazoa; phylum Chordata; order Ceratodontiformes; family Protopteridae; genus Protopterus; species Protopterus annectens. The sequence goes on from NC_056735.1 coordinate 520,052,885, forward strand.
TCTTGATCTACACTGATGTTCTCACTTTTCCCCTCCACTGTGCTTCCCTTTCTTGCTTCCTCCATTGCATGTTTCCTTATAATATAACTTGCTTCTCAGTTTCTACATTGGAATGTGTACTTTTCTCTAGTCTGTATCTTGTGATGTTTACCACCAGTTTGGTTCTACCAGAAATTGTATGCTCTAACAATATAATTGTTGTAAATATTGTAATAAGGATCTAAAACCTATTGTAACCATGTTTTTGGAGCTTTTCTCCCCAGGACTCCATTGAAAATGGGTTCATCTTGGCCCAATGGACTATCCTGGTAAACCAACTGCAAATAAAATAAATAAAAAATGTACAATAATTAGCTTTTCCATCAGCAATTGGGGAAAGCGATGGGCATTCCCATTGCTAATAGCTATGCCAATTTGGTATTGACTAGGTGGGAAGAGATGTTTATCTACAATCATGAGAGATTTTTTCATGCTGATTTTGTTTTTTATAAATGCTTTGTGGATGACATCTTTCTCATCTGGAATGGCAGCAAAGATACCTTATTAGATTTTGTCTCAAAATTAGAAAGTTCCGCTACTTTTCTAACTTTTGATGTTAATATGTCTGAAGAGATTATTAACTTCTTAGACATGACAGTTGTGTATAAGGACAATGAATTTAATACTATGATACATAGAAAGAATGTACAGTCTATATGTTATATGCACTATAGTAGTATGCATCCTAGATTTATGCATAATAGTGCAGTACGTAGTCAATATATAAGAGCAAGTAGATTAAACACCAGGGATGATAATTTTATGAAAGAAATATGTAGTATGACTAATGATTTTCAATCTAGAGGATATCATTCTAAAATAGTAGATAAAAATAAAGAATTTGTATTAGCACATCAATATGATAGAGGTGCACCTTATTTTTCTGATGAATATGAAATAAGGACAGAAGGAATAGTTGATGATAATAATAATAAGTATAAAAGTTAGGTTACATTATGAAATTTAATAGACATATTAATATAATTCAAAAAGTGATTCATAAGAATTGGGCTATTTTACAATTGAACCCGGAATTCAAAGAAGTGGTAGGAGATAGACCGAGTTTTGTTTACAGGAGAGAAAGAAACTTAAGACATCACTTGGTTTGTATGATGACGTTGGTGATCAAGCAGAGGAGGAGGAGTGTGAGGGCAGCACCAAGGAACAAATGGTGGAAAATGAAAAAGGGTAATTGTGAGGTGGAGTTCAGGGAAGAGTTAAGACAGGCACTGGGTGGCAGTGAAGAGTTACCAAATAGCTGGGTAACTACAGCGGAGCTAGTAAGGGAGACGGCTAGAAAGGTGCTTGGTATGACATCTGGACAAAGGAAGGATGACAAGGAGACATGGTGGTGGAATGAGGAAGTACAGGAGAGTATACAGAGAAAGATGTTGGCAAAGAAGAAGTGGGATTGTCAGAGAGATAAAGAAAGTAGACAGGAGTATAAGGAGATGAGGTGCATGGCAAAGAGAGAGGTGGCGAAGGCTAAGGATAAGGCATATGAAGAGTTGTATGAAAGTTTGGACACTAAGGAGGGAGAAAAGGACCTGTACCGATTGGCTAGACAGAGGGACTGAGCTAGGAAAGATGTGTAGCAGGTAAAGGTGATAAAGGATAATGAGGGAAACATACTCACAATCGAGGAGAGTGTGTTGAGGAGATGGAAAGAGTACATTGAGGAGTTGATGAATGAAGAGAATGAGAGGAGGAGAGAAGGTTGGATGATGTGGGGATAGTGAATCATGAAGTACAATGGATTAACAAGGAGGAAGTAAGGATAGCTATGAAGAGAATGAAGAATGGAAAGGCATTGGTCCAGATGACATACCTGTGGAAGAATGGAGGTGTTTAGGTGAAATGGCAGTGGAGTTATTAAGCAGATTGTTTAACGAAATCTTGGAAAGTGAGAAGATGCCTCAGGAATGGAGAAAAAGTGTTTTAGTACAGATTTTTAAGAATAAGGGTGATGTGCAGAGCTGTAGTAACTACAAAGGGATTAAACTGATAAGTCACAGCATGAAGTTATGGAAAAGAGTAGTGGAAGTTAGGTTAAGAAGGGACGTGATGATTAGTGATCAGCAGTATGGTTTCTTGCCAGGAAAGAGCACTACAGATGTGATGTTTGCTCTGAGAGTGTTGATGGAGAAGTACAGAGAAGGTCACAAGGAGTTGCATTGTATTTTTTAGGCTTAGAGAAAGCATATGACAGAGTGCCTAGTGAGGAGTTGTGGTATTGTATGAGGAAGTCGGGAGTGTCAGAGAAGTATGTAAGAGTGGTACAGGATATGTAAGAGGGTAGTGTGACAGTGGTGAGGTCTGCGGTGGGAGTGACGGATGTGTTTAAGGTGGAGGTGGGATTACATCAAGGATCAACTTTGAGCCCTTTCCTATTTGCAATGGTGATGGACAGGTTGACAGACCAAATCAGACAGGAGTCACCATGGGCTATTATGTTTGCAGATGACATTGTGATCTGTAGTGAGAGTAGGGAACAGGTGGAGGAGACCCTGGAGAGGTGGAGATATGCTCTAGAGAGAAGAGCAATGAAGGTCAGCAGGACTAAGATAGAATATATGTGTGTGAATGAGAGGGTGATTAGAGGAATGGTGAGGATGCAAGGAGTAGAGGTGGCGAAGGTGGATGAGTTTAAATACTTGGGATCAATAGTTCAGAGTAATGGTGAGTGTGGAAGAGAGGTGAGGAAGAGAGTACAGGCAGGATGGAGTGGGTAGAGAAGAGTGTTAGGACTTTTTGTGACAGACGAGTACCAGTAAGAGTGAAAGGGAAGGGCTACAAGAGGGTAGTGAGACCAGCTATGTTATATGGGTTGGAGACAGTGGCGTTGACAAAAAGGCAGGAGTTTGAGCTGGATGTGGCAGATTTAAAGATGTTAAGATTTGCACTGGGTGCGACGAGGGTGGACAGAATTAGGGATAAGTATATTAGATGGTCACGAATAACCACTCCAACAGAACCAACACAGGTTCAACAAGAAAAATACACTTAATATCGAACCACTGTGTGTAATGAATGAAGGCTCCAGTACTGAAACACAAAGAATTTATTCCAACTTTGTACAGACTAAGCATATGCTTTCACCAGCAACCTGGCTTCTTCAGAGTCTGACATTACAATACTCCATATTTAAAACAAACTGATACATTCTCCCCACCCATATAATTAATCAATTAATTAATCAAACAATTCCTTAAAATACAATGAATATTTCAACATCATATTAATTTAAAAACTATTGATTATCATTTAATTTCAACAATAAATAAAACAAACATATGTACACTCAATATGTATATAATATATGTTATAAATTATAAAGATATAAAAACATTTCATCTAAATAATACTGCTTAAATATTTCAACTGAGGTTTTATAGAAACACATTCATTTAATCCAGGGCGCCTGGTAGCATTAAGCCTAAGCTGCCATTCCATTTCTAAACTTGCTACCCTATTTTGTATATCACATTTAATGTTGGGTTTAACATTGGGGAGAATGGAGCCTTCATTCATTACACACAGTGGTTCGATATTAAGTGTATATTAGAGGGTCAGCCCAGGTTGGAAGGTTTAGAGACAAAGCCAGAGAGGCAAGATTACGTTGGTTTGGACATGTGCTGAGGAGGGATGCTGAGTATATTGGGAAAAAGATGCTAAGGATGAAGCTACCAGATAATAGGAAAAGAGGAAGCCTAAGATAAGGTTTATGGATGTGGTGAGAGAGGACATGCAGGTGGTTGGTGTGGCAGACCAAGAATGAGAGGACAGGAAGAAATAGAAACAGATGATCCGCTGTAGGGACCCCTAATGGGAGTAGCCAAAAGAAGATGATGATGATGATGATGATGACTTATGTTATAAAGACAGTACTTTTAGCAATAAGAAGGATGGATTTTTAATTAATAAGAAAGGTACTGTACCATGTCATAATTGTGTATACTGTACAAACAATGAATTTATGCATCCTGTTACACATGAAATGTTTAAATTCACTACATTTGCCATGTGTCGTACTGATAATGTCATCTGTTTTGCTAACTGTGAAGCATGTGCTTACTTCTATATAGGCAAAGCCAATCAGAAACTAAAAGAAAGGATTGGATCTCATTTGTCTGATATACGTAGAAATATTGAAACAAATGCTTTAAGTAAACATTCAATGAACTTTGGATCAGAACATACTTTCAAATGTAGAGTACTGCAGAAAATATGGAAACCAAAAAGATGGGGTGATATAGTTAATCTTACTGAGTTAAATGAATATAACTGGATCAATTATTTTAGAGCCGATATGAGCCCTGGCTTAAATAATATAAATAGTCTTAAACCAGTTTTGAAAAAAGACAAAACTACATATAAATTTACATATACATATATATAATTCTGTATTTTTGTATTCTTGTACTCTTGCATTTTTGTTTTATGTTTTATATGTGTGTGTTTTTACTATACCCTGGCTGCTATTATTAATAATCTCTTATATATGTTTAGTTTTAAATGTAGGTACGTAATTGTGATTTTAATAAGTAAAATTGTTTAGTCATGTGAGCTGATGACAACGTATGATAGGCTGGTATTATATATAAAATGGAGTATTTCAAACTACTTTAGTATGCATTGAGAAAGAACTATATGTTTGAAAGGTTTGGGTGTGGTTAGTGTTTTAATAAACTGTGCTGCCTTTATGGTTGAACCTTTGTTTTTTTATCTTAAATGATTTAAAAAAAACTCTGGATTTATATTTCATGACAAAGACAGATATATAATTGACTGGAAGGGCAGGAGAACAAATGGGTACAAATGACACATATAAGGATGAAGCTGAGAAACTGGAGCCAAATTACTATGCCTGTTATACAACTAAGAGGTGAGTAAAGAGAATGATTGTCAGGAAAACAAAGGGGTCCCAGTGATTCAGATATCAACCACTGTGTCTTTTGCAAAGTACCACTGTTTTCCTTTTTGATAGTTGTGGGTGCTGCATTACAGGTAAAAAAAGAAAAGTTAATAGGTGAAACTGCTAGAAACTACTTTAGGATTTTTTTAAAAAAGGTATAAATAGGCATAACAGCCTTACACCTATGGCAGAACAGGACTGCTTTCTATAGTGCTGTTCAAGTGACATCATATAAAAAGAAAATGCTTCATTAGTAAAGGAGGGCTTACAGAGTCGAGCCCTGTCCTAAAGCGACGTTAGCTCACAACCTTAACCCTCTACACAAATTGCCAGACATTGTGTGTTGGTTGTCCTTTGCTCTTGCTTTATTGCAGCTTGCTTTACTTTAATTTTTTAGTTTAATTTTAGTTGTTTATATATATTTTTTTAAGTTCTTGATTTTTTTGTTTGTTTTGCATTCATTGATTCAATCTATACATTTTTGCATGATTATTTCAGATTTCTTGGTGTACAGTCTGCATGCCTGCACAGCGTCTTGTCATTTGCATCTATTTTATTGCAGTTTAGCTTAAATTTGTTGTTTAATTTTGATTTTTTTTCCTTGGGTATTAAAAAATGTTTGATTGCTAGGAAATATCTGTTATGTTCTTTAACTACAAAGAGATTGACCGTACTTGTAATGTAGGCAAGGAGAGGGAAGAGAAAGACTCCTATGCCCTGAAAACTTTCCCAAGATGTTTGTGTCTAGTGCCTGAGTTGACTTCCTGGAGTGATTTTGACGTGTTCCTTTTGAGAAAGGGGACAGGAGCCTACAGTGTAGGTACCAGCTAATCAGAAGCAACATCCTGAAGAGTCTACCTGTGATTTGTTAATTCCCATTTCGACTACTGCCTAGATTTAAATTTGCAGCATTATACTTTCAACTCTTATTAAGTTATTTATTTATTTTTCTGAGCATTGCACCACAATATGCAGCACAACTAAAGAAAATGTAAAGGAAGAGCAGTGGGATACTTTACAATGAATTGATTGCAATATTTGCAAGAGTCCTTTTCTGGAAATTCAATTGCCAAGTACCTGCCTGGTAATTATTACATTTTCTTTGTGATAGAAGGGATAAAAACATTGTTCAAATCACAATTTGATCAAGATTACTTCTTCTAGAATCTTACTGAGATTACCTAGCTCTGATTTCATCAGGTCCACCGTAGATTTAAAATTGGACCATTGTGTTGCTTTGTGCATCTTTTTTGGTGAGTTGTGCATCACTTGGCACCTCACAGTACAGTGTAAGAAGTTGCCAAGAGGAGACTGAAATATGCATCTATTTTCATTTAGCATTTCTCCCTCCTGAATCACATAAATTCTGCATTTAGATACAACTATCCACCAATGATCTGTAACTAGTGCCAAACAGGATAGCGAGGAAAGGTTTTGGTTCCTATCACACCTTGATATTATAAGCTGTTCCTTTTTTCCCCTCTTTCTTGTTTTATGCTGTCCCACTGTGATTCTGCTATATTGACTAGGTCATCATTTTCACATTTTGTTATTAAGATTATGGGGTTGTTTTTGCATTAAATATATCAGTAAGTACTGATATAAGACTTGTATTCTGTATATTTTCTCATGTTGCTTGCTTCCCTGCTTGTGAAGTTTCCTTGCAGTAGTTCCTGTTTTGTTTTATTTGACTTATTTGTATTTATTAACTGGGTAATCCCAATGAATTCAAGTACCCAATTCAGAGGAGACTCAGCAGCAACGTTTGGTGAAGATTTTTATTCAGTGACACACAGTAGACAAATGAAGACTGAAGAAATCTTACCCTGGACAGCAGGAAAAAAGTTAATAACAGCTCACAGCCTTAATCCATTGTGCTGAGTAACAAGATGTACTGTTGCTAGCCCTTTGTGGTTACAGTTGCATTAAGTACATCATCTTTCTCAAATACTGTTCTGTTACTGGTGTATTCGTCACGCTTCTTTAAACTACTTGCTTGCTGGTGAAGTTTTCTGGCAGTGGTTCTAGTTATTATCGCTTATCTAGGTTAGCCTTGTATGGGTATTCATTGAGTTCAAGTACAAGAGTGATAATTCTATTGTACTGCTTTCTCCTACAACAAAGTATTTTCAGTCATATTTACTGTGTCATAACCTCCTTCCACAGCTTTGCTAGAGTCTGGAGTATAAACCTGATTACAGATTTTGGCTCATTACTCACTATTCTTTGCACATAGATATACACAGTAATACTCCATCCTTTAATAAGTCGTTTTTCATAGCATATCACACTTAATCTTAAGCTGTTTGCTCTTTACTTTATTCAGTTCACAGATCTTTAACGTATACCTTCTTTGCTCTCTCTGTACATAATGACTGTAAATATGTTATCTATGCTTCCATTATTTTAATGTCTACTGTATTATTTTGTACTTATGTGTCTGCTTTGTCGTCACATGTGAGTGCTCATTGACAAGGGATGTGCCTGCAAATGGTCATTACAGACCGTGGACTACCTCATTAAACACATTTAAATAAAATTAAAGTAAAATAAATAAAATAAAAAAAAATATCTGTCCTCAACTCTTATTTGGCATATTGCTCCTTAGCTTTTATATTTGCTGAATACGCTTCATCCATCCAGTGCATCTGTTCAGCACCTACCTCATACACCTTGTATGCATAGTACTTATGTGTACATCCTTTGCTGTCCCTATGGAACAGGAATCTGATGGACCCCTTCTGTGGCCAAGCTTCTTGCACTTGGAATTCTGAAGCAGAGCAATAACTGACCTGTGCCAGTTGACAGTTCCTTACTTTATGTAATATCAAAATGATTTTAAAAGCTGTAAATACGTATTTAAGGTGGGAACACAACCTACATGTGACAGTCGACAGTATGCCAGAAAATCAATTCTACTCAGCACCAAACCTACTTATATTGAAATGGTGAAGAAATTTCTACATAAGCCTCTTCAGCACCATTCTTATACGCTTCTGCCACACACAGAGACTTCTGACACTGTACCTACATTTGCATAATTTATACTGACTTCTAGGAAGCGATTACAATGGCTTCTGTAACCAGCTATGAGGTCCTCAGAGCCTGCAGCCACATATGGTGATGTCTTGTCTAACAAAAAGATTTTCCTTCCATCAAACTAGAAAAGGTTAGGGAAAACACTGTCTCATTGATGCCAGGATTAGTGATGTGGTCGTAGTGATTAGTGATCTTAGTTCTCTCTTTTCCCTTAAATATGACTATGATATTGTGGTTGCCAATATAGAGGTAAAACTCTTAGGTGTTCTCCCCTAAAAGAGATGCAGAGAGACATGGCTAAGTTCTACATGCATGAGTGCAAGGTAGGAACGACAACAGCGCTGAGCAGTATCTTGGCACGCTTGATGATGAAGCTTCAGTTTAAAGTTCAAGGCTAAGATAATTAGTTATAGTGACTGGCTGCAGATCTGTTTTCAATCCAGAGTCTAGTATGTGACAGCACAGTAGACAATGATCCACAAACCTACCTGCTTTGCAAGTGACTGCTGACATCTCACTTTCTCTTCATGGCTTTTGCATATTGTCTAGAATTTACTGCCTTCGTAATTTTTTTTTGACAAAGTTTGGCTTTTGTATATACTGACATTGCCAAGTGCCAATTTGATTTATATTAAGGTGGCATTGCTTTGCACTAGGAGTGATGACAAAATAAATAAATAAAACAAATTAATTATAAAAACAATTACCATGTAACGCTGTTACCTAAAGGCACAAGAACACAGTCCCAACAATTCAGACCTCAAAGGAGGGTACTTCAGAAATCCAAACGCAATATAAAAGTATTTAAATGTCAATTGTAGAAGATTGTAGAAAAAATCCAAAATGCTATTCAGCTCATAAAAAGCAATCCTTTATTCACAAAGTGACATGGACAGTAAGCGATTTCACCCTTCAGCTTCTTCAGACTTTATAAACAGTACAGCTGAGTCCTTATTTAAATAGCCCTCCAAAAGTTACAATTGGTGGAGAACTTAATTAGCTTTTAAAGTGCTCACACTAGATGTATGACATGATATATACAAGTATAAAACACTTAAAAACTTCTATTCATAAGTTCCATATGCAACTGATAAATGCAATTTAAAACCAACAAATTTCTCTTGCAATAAAAACATAAAAAGAGGATTTCTTAAAATGTATATGTAAGCTTGTTTAAAAACAAACTTATATTACTGCAAATGTGACCACGAGAAAATTACTATACACAAGCACAATAACATTTATATTTAAGGGCACACCTTTCAAAATTCATTCAAAATTCATTTGGGTCTATAGATCCTCCTACTTTTTAGAAAGGGTTTAATGTGGACCTTGTCATTCAGGCCTGGGGGTTCATCTGCCCTACACCTAACAATCCACCTACTTTCACATTCTAGTGTCCTATTAACTATGTCACCCCCTCTATATCCCTCCTGTAACTGCTGTATGATACAGAAATTAAAAGTATGGTCAGGTCCTGTTTCTTTACAATGCTTCGCTAGAGCATTGAATTCGGATCCTAGTCGAATGTGATAATTGTGCTCCCTTATACGGTCTTTAAAGGCTCTATTGGTCTTCCCAATATAAAATGCAGGACAGACCAAACATTTTGCCAAATAAATCACATTCTTACTATCACAGTTAGTGTCTGTATGAAAATAAAAGGTATATTTAGTAACAGGGTGTACAAACATTGTCTCTTCATTAATATATCTGCAATGGTTACATCTGCCACAAGGTGTGGTGTTCCTATCTATACTAATTGACCTCCTAGAATTCCTGGGTTTACAAAGAAGCCTTTTAAGGTTGGGTTTATTCTTGAAAACTATTTTAGGATCTGGTCCCACTATTTTAGCTATTTCACTATCAGACAATAGAATATTCCAGTTTCTAGTCATCATGTTCCTTACTTCACTTGTATCCCTAGTAAAAAACAGCAGTTACAGGAGGGATATAGAGGGGGTGACAATGAATTTTGAATGAATTTTGAAAGGTGTGCCCTTAAATATAAATGTTATTGTGCTTGTGTATAGTAATTTTCTCGTGGTCACATTTGCAGTAATATAAGTTTGTTTTTAAACAAGCTTACATATACATTTTAAGAAATCCTCTTTTTATGTTTTTATTGCAAGAGAAATTTGTTGGTTTTAAATTGCATTTATCAGTTGCATATGGAACTTATGAATAGAAGTTTTTAAGTGTTTTATACTTGTATATATCATGTCATGCATCTAGTGTGAGCGCTTTAAAAGCTAATTAAGTTCTCCACCAATTGTAACTTTTGGAGGGCTATTTAAATAAAGACTCAGCTGTACTGTTTATAAAGTCTGAAGAAGCCGAAGGGTGAAAGCGTTTACTGTCCGTGTCACTTTGTGAATAAAGGATTGCTTTTTATGAGCTGAATAGCATTTTGGATTTTTTCTACAATCTTCTACAATTGACATTTAAATACTTTTATATTGCGTTTGGATTTCTGAAGTACCCTCCTTTGAGGTTTGAATTGTTGGGACTGTGTTCTTGTGCCTTTAGGTAACAGCGTTACATGGTGATTGTTTATATTATTTATTTTTTATTAACGCTGTTCCCGAGCTCCGTTGGCGTGCTGTGCTGCGCTTGGTTATTTTTCTTTTGCTGAAATTAATTATAAACATTGAGACCTTCCTGTCCCTCAAACACACCCTTACCTTTGCTGTTACAGAAACATGGTTTCAATATTTGGATAGCACTTCATGTATACCTGTTTGTGCAGCTGGCACTAGTTTAGATCCCATGGGGGTGGTGTAAGTATATCTGTATTTATCCATGATGCCATCACCTGTTACCAAACACCACACTTCACCAGCCTACAGTTTCCTGGAGGGTTGTATACACTTTAAACAGATATCTACATATAATTGTATTATCCATTATTGGCCCCCATCCATGTTCCCTGATCATGAAATATACCAAAATTAGTTGGAGAATATTGTACTATTTTTATATTTTTATTTTTTTATTTTGTAATTGCTGATATTTCTTTTCATTGCATGCAGCTAAAGATGCAGTTAAGGGTGCACAAGTGTCAGACTTAATGATCATGTATGTACAACTGTTACTGCTTTCCTCAAGGATATATTTACATTTCTGACCAAGAGTGCACACCAGGGCTACCCTTAGGTGATTTAATCTACAAGTGTATTAACTGGCAGACCTACATGACCAATGATAAGTAGGCATAGCATTTCCTAAACTTTGTTAAATTCAGCTCCTTAGACTAAAGCATACTTCTCACTAGAGGTATTCATTTTCTTGACCTCATCCTTGCTAATGTTTCCCCAGCCAGCACTGCTCCAACCATCAGCTCCTCCTTGGGCTGATACAAAACAGCCATAGCAAGGGCGGACATATGCAAATACTTACTGGAATGAAAATGGTCTCAAACTAATGTAAAAGGTGCAGCATAGTAGCATTTATTAACAAATCTGCTCCCTCTTCATAAGGTATAAAATGCTACTCCTTTATAGACAGACATGGTCATGAGAGTATTTATGTGGACAACATTCTCTCATTTAACCCTTGTATTTCCCCATAGTGAGGAAATCTTTCTATCTGACCCACATAATTTCCAAAGGAATATCTTCAAGTTCCAAAGAACTCATCATCATGCCACCACTATCCTTATCGGACCCACCATCAAATACAACACCTTCTTTGATATGTACACATCCAAGCATATCATGCATTGGGAAAGTGCCCAAAGATTTCTGAACAAGAAAATTAAAAGCCTTAACTTCAATTACAATAGATTTTCTCTACTCTCCCTATACTCAGTAGCCTACTGACTACTCTGACATGACCTGCAACTCATTTTTTGAGACATGGAAGACCCAGTCCTGTTTGACCTCCCATTTCCTAAAATTAATGGCCCTACAAACACTAACAGATAAGACTCACTGGAGAGAGAAGTTCATAATTCAATACATTCCTAAACCTGCAGAATAATTAGAAAGTACGGGTCTAACAAAGTACTACTTTGGTTACCATTAAGGCTTGTCTTGATGCGTGGATGAGGGTATACAAATTTATCCTTGGTCATGGATAAAAAGGGTCAAATGGCTGAAAAGGGACAATGACCAGCTCACCTACCTGGTTATCAAATTGAAAAATAAGTGAAAATAAAAAAAAAACACCAGGATTAACATGTATGATCTGGCTGAATTTGCTACTATTGTTTTTACTAATATCATTATACACATGGATTATTCCAGGGTCAACCGGTTATTGTTTATGAATCACCTGGAGAAACTCAAAAGTACACACCATCAATGCTGACCTAAAATACATTGCTGCTTCATATGACTGTGAATTCCGGTCACATCTGGGCAGCTATATACAGGCAAATCATATGGTGGAATTCTCACATAAAGTAAAGAAAAAGACAATACGATTATTAGCTATAGTCTGGTATTCATAGTCAATGCGCGAACATGTTTCTGCTATCTGTGTTGTCCACCCATGAGCATAGATAAGCCGTGACACATAGAGACCACTTACATTATTATGCAATGGCTGCAAATAAGCCTAAGTTAATTAAATCATAATGAGAAGTAAATGAGATATTATGTAATCCAGCATATACCAATGAAATCAAACTGTGATGCATAGTCAAATTTCTGCTCTATCCGCATATTCATTATAAAAAAAACATAGCTATTATATCTACTTTGCTATCCATGAACTTGCTTTTATCTTAGTTGTTTCCCTTGCTGACCTGGTAAAATGCCACAATCATATATAAAACATGTTTCCTATAATCATCAGTCAAACAAGACCGTTCATAAGTGACATGACCCCTATAATTGTACACACATGCAGAGTCCAGCCAGGTAAAGTTATACTATAGCAATGTTTGCACAATTAAGAATACATTCACAATACTAGAAAAAGCAGTTTGTTAGCACATCCATCCTGTCATTTACCCCACCACATTCATGCAACATTAATACAGTGACACTCGGGAATCTCTCGCTAACCACATATGTTCAGCGGACTAAACATCCTTGTCACTTAATACTTCAATCACTGCATTTCTAAGACATATTCACAATCACCAAAAACACCACAGTAAATGATTTTCTCAGTGACCACTAATAATTTCCATTGGTGATGTAATAAATTCCCATTTACAAATGATAGCTTACTGTATTGTAATATGCCCATCATATGAATAAAACAAACATTTCATTAAGTGAACTCAGTAATCTTGATTCACTTTCAGCTGTTCTTAATAATTTGAAATATTACTAATATTTTTTCTTACTTTACAATGTCCATGGTATCCTAGTTAATTTGCGAGCTAACTTGAGTAATCTCAAAGTAATATGCTGCTGTTAAACTTACTCATGTAAGTTCAGGGTCCATTATGCATTTTGTAAGCAAATGAGGTCCTTTTACTTTTATCTCTATGAATCACAGTGATAAATAAACATGCAGAGCACCTTATGAACACAATTGCTCTTACTGCTTCACTTCACATAAAGCATATTGTCGGACACTTATGCTTTTGTCTTAAGAAGGTATGTTTATTAACAAGCCTGTGCTGTTGACATCTGCTGACTACCTCTGCATACTAAAATAATACCACTCTTAGTGGATTGCTGCTAAACACAACTAGAGCTCAGGACTATGAATATCACCAATATATTTTAAATCTCCTTCTTCCTTCACAAAAAGAAACTAGACTTTCTCAGCAAAAGTCTCACTATCACCATTAGATAAAGTAATACTAGCAATGACCCTAATGTTGCAAGGTCCACAAAGCAGGGTGAGATCCAGATCAAGGTTACCTATGTAGCAGTCTGGGGCAGCCTCAGGCTCAGTACTAGTGAGGGGGGGTTCACTGCTACATCTATGGTGAGAAATCCTGGTTAAAAACATAAATATTCCCTCGTGGTAAGCAGTTGAGGTTGCACAGTCAGGATTGCTATGTCTGACAACCTTGCACCCTTAACTGCATGCATTAAAAAATAGCAACAATTAAAAAACAAAAATAAACTAAGAAAACTGATTTTGTTATTACTCTTGTTCGATGCATCTGGTTGATGTCCCACTGCCCACACAAACGTGTTCACTGAAAATGGTGAAATTCTCCTTTAAAGTATCCCCATTACATTAACCTTTCCTTAACAATAGTGAGCTTCTTACAGTAATAAAACTTTCACAGATATTTTTATGATGTCTCATAGATTTACATTTGGATAACTGTCCTTGCAGTCCATTTTTAGGATGACTAATTTCCCTTTCAAAAGTAAGAATCAAATCTCATACCTATGAGGTAACCACCTTTACCATTTATGCCAAACCCCATCTGGTCAAATGTGTATGCTTACAGGATGTTTCCGCTCATTCTGTCAGAAGCTACACCAACAACTGACATGGAGAGGAAAATGCCCAATCAGAAAAGGAGATGTGGAGATATCTGTACAGCTCTAGATGGAGCAGGCTATTATTAATTGTTTCTCTTGAGATCCCAGTGGAAAAAAGAATGAGATGCTGCTGTGGTCATGCATCCGATGAATGTTGGATTTTAAGTTTTTAAATTTCTTTTGCAGTCTTGGACAAAGTAAAATAAGGTGTATGCTAGAAAAATTGCACTATCAATTAGTCATGCAAGATAGGCTAATAGTATATACTCAGAGAAGCAGAGCAGTGATGGCAAGCTTCATTATTAATTGTTTTTTTTTTGTCTTTGCATTTTTTAATTAATTTAACACCACAGTTTATCATTTTTTTTTCTTGACAGTTCTCTGCTTCTATTTTTCATAGTTGTTTGCTATTTTTATTTGTTTACCCAATTTATTCACATTAATTTGATAAGTTTTAACATTCTGAACCTGTCTGTGGCAGAATGATACCCTTTGGTGGTGAAAAGTACCGATCTGCATTTGATCAGATGTATCTCCATCTATGAAAAACAGACACAAGGCTGGCAGAGGTATATTAATCCTATGTGTGTGTGTGTGTGTGTGTGTGTGTGTGTGTGTGTGTGTGTGTGTCTGTGTGTGTATGTACCTCTGAGCATGTGCGCATTCATGTTAATTCAAAACCAGCTACTCTAGCAACTCTCTAATTATGTAAGAGCAATATTTGAAATCTGCCCTGATGGTGTGTCTTTGTCCCTCATTCTTTTTGTTTTGTGACAGATCGTTACACCACAAAATTGAAAGCTATAGTTAGTATGCATGTCTGTGTATCTGTGCATGACACCTCCCAGCTGTTTCATAATGTGGTATGTCTGTAATATGCTTCATAATATTACTGTGGCTGTTAAGTATAGATCATTTATTTGTTTATAGGTTCTTAGGTCCATAGGTACTTAATAGGCTATTGATGCATGCGAATCTTTAGAACCCTAGCCATGCATTCTCAAGATTTTTTTTTTTTATAATTTAAGTATGAATAACCCAGAGCTGGGAAGAACATGTTGCTTCTATCCATAAAGGACAGGGGTTCTAAATCAGGAGTGAAGTTGTGGTTTCCCATCCATTTGTCCAAATTACCTTTAAAGAGAGTAAGGGATCATTTACAATCAGATATACCAGGTGTTTACAGCCACTTAATCCATGACTGAACTGTCTTTCCTTGTGAGTATGCATGTGTGTGTGTGTGTGTGTGTGTGTGTGTGTGTGTGTGTGTGTGTGTGTGTGTGTGTGTGTGTGTCTGTGAGAGAGAGAGAGAGAGAGATACATCTTAACTGACCCAGGTTTGTCCTTAATTTTACCTCATACTCTTGACCTGTTTCTCATAAAATTTCACATTTTCTGACATAAGATTGAGGAATGCAGTCTCAAGAAATTTGCGTTATAGATTTCATATCATTCAGATAAAATATGCTAATGCAAACCCTGTTATTACCGCAACTTTTTAAATGTCTAAGAGCACTGTTTAATATCTGACTGTGATATTGGCCCTTTTCCCACTATTGTTTTTCAGGGTTGACCATAAGTGTTATGCTAAGAGATTGTGAATTATGGTGTGTTTGTGTGTCTGTGTGTGTGTATAAGCATGCACATGTTTGTGCATGTGCGTGAGTATATGTAGAAGGCATAGTACTGAACTGTCCCCAATTTTGCATCATTGTTGTGAGCTAGTCCTCATACAATTTGTGGCTTTCTGACAAAATATTCTTGATTGCAGTCCTTAAATAATTACAAACTTGTCAGCTTCCGACTTCATATCCTTTCACATGACTCAACCATCCAAATATTTTAGAATGTCCTGATTTTTGCCTCATATTTTGTCTGGTTCTCATAAATATTTGGTCTGCTATCAAATCATTGGGAATCGATGTCACTTAATGATAAAGACATTGAGTGTCATACTTTATATTCTTCAGAAAATGCCTGTTATTGCAAATCTTGTTCTAGTGGCTTTCTAAGTTTATAGGAACAGCAATTAAAATGCGCCCCTGATTTTGAAACCCCTCTCTCATTATTTTGGTCTCTGTTCAGATTTCTTACAGTAAGATGATAAGTATGTACCCCTCAGAAAATGCTTGTTAATGCAAAGCTTGTTTATACTTGCATATATGAGGAATATTTAAAATCATGTTTGTGATTTTGTATATTTGTTGCTGAGAAGTTCGGAGGTCATGGGACTGTAATGGGTAGCATGATATGGTGCTCTAAGCAATAAGATGTGTGCATGTTTCTGAGTGCATATGTGTGTGTGTGTGTGTGTGTGTGTGTGTGTGTGTGTGTGTGTGTGTGCGTCTGCATCTCCATGTGTGTGTGCATGTCTGTGTGTGTGTGTGTGTGTGTGTGTGTGTGTGTGTGTGTGTGTGTGTGTGTGTGTGTGTATGTGTGTGTGTGTTTTGTGTGTATATATGTGTGTGCATTTTGCATGTGTTTGTGTGTGTGTGTCTGTGTGTGTGTGTGTGTGTGTGTGTGTGTGTGTGTGTGTGTGTGTGTGTGTGTGTGTGTGTGTGTGTGTGTACATACACGCGTACACACGCCCATCTATGCAGAGGGCATAGTTCTCAATTCTCCCTCAATTTTGCCTCATATTTGTGAACCTCATAAAATGTGTTGCTTTATGACAAAGTATTGTGGATTGCAGTAACTAAATAATGACCCATGTCAGTTTCAGACTTTATATCTTTCCATATGTTTCAGCCTTCCAAACTTTTGCCAAATGTCAGATTTCTGGCTTATATTTTTGATCTGTTTCTCATAAATATTTGGCTTTCTTGCAAATTTATGGGGCTTGATATCACTGACAGGCATCAAGTTCCTTATGTCATATCTTAAGGAAAATACCAGTTAATGCAAAATATGTTATTCTAGCAATTTTCTATGAGCAATGATTAAAATATGCCCCCGATTTTAGCTCTTTAAGCTCCTCCCATTATTTATGTCTTAGTCCAGATTTCTAGTACTAAGATCATGGGAGGTATGTATCCTTCAGAAAATGCTTGCTAATGTAAAACCTGTTTATACTAGCAACTTTCTAAGTATGTAAGAACAATGCTTAAACTTTGTCTTTGCCTCTGATTCTTGAGCTAAGAGGTTTTTAGGTCATGGAGGATGCCATGCATTGCACGGTATGATTCTCACAGCAATAAGCCAAAGTAAATTTGTAGGTCACTATTTATGTATTTGTTCATTTATTTTAATCATGAGTGTACATAGTCATAAAAGGAGCTATACACGATAGTCACAGTTGTGTGTTTTATGTTTGTGTGTGTGTGTGTGTGTGTGTGTGTGTGTGTGTGTGTGTGTGTGTGTGTGTGTGAAAACACTTAGTTCATGCAATCCAGAATAGATGTGGCATAAAGGAAGGAACTCATGGTAGTAAACAGAAGCTTCATCATATGAACCACTTTCATTGGGTATGATCTTTGGTTTTCTTGTTTTGTTGACTTTTGACAGTGTGTTTAATATTTGGTTGTAAATAAACTGGACAACATGACATCTATGCATTCAATGTTAACACTTTAACTCTGAATGGATTTTAATTCAGCTTTTTTTGTTTTTTTTTTGTTTTTTTTTTTTTTTTTGTTAATAGGCACATAGGTGTGAAATGCAGTATGATGGATTATAACAGTAGTGGGGGATTTGATTTGCTTAGTCCTTAGCCTTCATTTGTATATTATTTTTAAATACCTCTCAGTCCCCTCATATCCTATACTGCGTAGGCTGCTGGCTCCACTTGTAGTTTGTCCTGCTGCGTGTACCCCAGGTTCCTGTTTACTGAAAACACTATCTAAAGGAATGGGTAATTATCTCCCTGTGCTTTACTTGTTCCCCAAGCATAAACTGAGAACATAAAGAAATGCCAAAAACAAAGTGTATGTATCTTTTTGTATGCTGTTTTGCACTCCCTATAGCTGTATTGTACTCCTGCCTGTGCACACTAACAGCCTACTGCAGACCCCACTCAACCTGCTCTTTCCAGTCAATCACCACCCCACTAAGTTCTCGTTCCCCTCTACTGCAATTTTGGATCTGTCAACTAGATGGCAGCATCTACCTATTTTTGAATTTCCCACTCTAGTCTAAATAAGCTACTTAATATTTATCTGTCCTAGATTAGCCCTATTGCCCTTTCCTAACCTCTGTCAATCTTTCTGCCCTCCTCCTAGTCTCACTTAGCAAATTAGTGCCTCACCCCTGTGCCTTTCTTACCTTGCTCTTGCTATCCATCTTATTGATTGTTCTTCGCTGGCTTGCTCTTCCATCTGCTTGGCTCTACCCGCTCTGTTCGCCCTGCGGGCTCACTCTGCTCCCCTACACTACCCCCATTCCCACCCACCCCTGTACAGTTTCCTTTATACTTAAGCATCCCTCCCCTCCCTACCCAACTATCCACTACAATTCCACTTCCTGCTTATTACCACTCCCACAACCCAACATCGAATCACACTTAGCATATTCTACTATTTTATATACTTTCTTACACTTCCCTTCTTCCCCTCCTTAACCAAACTACTCATTATGCTGCATCTACTTATGTCTGCAACATTACTCACTATGTTCTCTATTGCTACCTCCTATCACTACTACCTCACAAACCCATTTCTCTGTTCCCCTACCTCTCACTCACACTTCAGCTTTCCTACTTCGTCTTCTTTTACTATCTCTCCTGACCTATTTAACTCTTCTACCTCAACTCTGTAGAAAAGACACATATTACAAGTTCTCAAACCTTCTAATAGGACTAAATCTAGACTGCCCAAAACTATCAAATTTTCACATCAAGTGCTCTTCTCTGTAAATAACTACTCTCCTCTGGGGACATCCACCCCAACCCAGGCCCCTCTACACCTCTCCTCTCCCTCTCCTCCCCTTATCTACCTTAACTACCTCCTTCTCACAACCCTCTTCCGACATTCTACCAGATATACAACTTCAGTTCCCCAACTCAATCCCACACAAACTCCTAACCTTTTATTCACTAAATATTCAAAGCCTAGCAAATAAAATTACTGAACTGCACTCTTGGATAGCTTACAACACCCCTCACATCCTATCACTATCAGAAACGTGGCTCAAGCCACATATTTCTAACAGTGAAATACTCCCTCTTGGCTACATTACCCTTTCACCATACCCCACACCTATTCCTAACTTCCATCCTGCTGAACTCCTCATTCTAAACTTTCATCTGAATCCACACAAATAACTTGCTATCACTTTAATTTATCTTCCTCCTGGCAACAATGTACCCATTCTAGAAAACATACTATCCTGGTTCTCTCTCATTATACCTTATGAAACACTCATCCTTGGTGATGTCAATATAGACTGGTCAAAACTTTCTACTGACTCTCTCTTACTTATTCACCTTCATGGTTTCCACCAACTCATTTCTACCCTCACTTGTTTCCAGAAAAACTCAACCTCCAGCTCATAGATAGACTGGATTCTTACCAACTCCCCTCAACTCTACCATCAGCCCAAAATCCTAGCTGACTCCCTCAGTGACCATCTCCCTACCTCCAGCCTGAGATACGACCCACATACTCCTAAACCCCACCTTTTTAAAGATTGTCAGAAACTATCCACATTTAATTCTTCTCAGTTTAACTCAATTCTACAAAACATTGACTGGTCTATCCTTAGGCAACTCCCTCTCAATGATGTCATTGACACATTTAATAGCATTTTCCTGAATACTCTGGACTCCCTAGTTCCCTCCAGGAAGATCAGAGTGAAATCTAATCATGCCCCCTGACTTTCAAAAGAAACTAAGTTCATCATGAAACAAAGAGACAGTGTCTGGAAAGTGTGGATCAAATCTAAACAAACACCTCATCTTCTCAAATACAGGCAACTATGTATTCTTGCCAAAAAACAGACAATAATAGACAAAAAATAATTTTATAGCTCAGGCCAGCATAAACATAGATCTAACCCCTAGAAATTCAAGTCAACACTTAACAGCATCCTTTACCCAGGCACTCCCTTCAACCCATCCCCCTACCCAAATACAACTCCTGAGGAAACAGCTGCCCTTCTTAATTTCTACTTTATTTCATCCATCCAAAATCTCATACCCTCTCAACCTAACTCCTCCTCTTTACCAGACCCAACACCCACCCCCAATACTACTTCTTTTTCCTTCAAGCCAGTTCCCAGTTCTTACATCCAATCTCTGCTGCTCAAACACAAACCCTGCTCTCCCTCTACTGACAAATTACCTCCTACTTTCCTCAGACGTGCAGTTGACTCTATTGCCTACCCAGTAACTATATTAATAAATAGATATATGCTAGAATCTACTGTTCCTACCCTATGGAAATCTTTCTACACTACCCCTCTCCATAAGGGAGGTAGCTCCACTCACGCTTCCAACTATCATCCTATTGCCATTCTATCCCCTCTATCTAAGATACTAGAAAAATGTTTCCACACACAGCTTCTCAATCACCTTCTCAATCACAACTTACTCACCCCTACCCAACATGATTTTTGCCCCTATCACAGCACAACTACTGCTCTACTCTCCTTCACTCACACCATTGCAGAGTCCTTGGACAATAATAAACCTACCTCCTGTCTCTTTCTAGACCTCTCCAAAGCTTTTGATACTGTATCCCATCCTTTACTTCTATCTAAACTTGCCAACTTTCACCTATCCTCCTTCACCCTCAGCTGGTTCGCTAGCTATCTATCTGGATGCGAACAATCTGCCAAATGGCTCTCCTCCTCTTCTCCTTTCCTGCCTATCTCAACTGGTGTTCCACAAGGTTCCATCTTAGGCCCCCTATTATTCAACATCTTCACCAATGACCTCTTCACCTCTTGCAATGAGTCATCTCTCATACAATACACTGATGACTCCAATATTATTTCTACAGCCAACAACATCTCTGATGTACACTCACTAACCCAAACAGCTCCACTCTTCACCAAACAATGACTTTCAAAAAAACATTCTAATCCTCAATCCCAAAAAAAAAACAAACTCTTACTCTTCCTGCCCCATTCTCTTGCTCATCATAGATCCTCCTTTGTCATTAAGTCTTGTAACAATACAGCCATACAATCTGACACCTACACTAAACTCTTAGGGGTCATCATTGATGATGAACTAAAATTCAATCAACACATACAGCAATGTATAAAGAAAACCCATCAGAAACTAGGTCTCTTATACCGGAACAGAAAATACCTCACTCCTGAGGCTAGACTCACCCTAGGACAAGCACTTCTCCTCCCCTCTCTCCTCTATGCCGCCCCAATTCTCACAAATATTCAAACAACTACCCTGAACAAACTCCAACAAACCTACCACAAAATAGCCAGATTCATCACTAACTCCCCAAACAATATGCACCACTGTATTGCCTTAAAGTCTCTACAATGGCTGGAACTCCCACAGCTACTACATCTCTACCAATTTCACATGTTGCACTCTATGCTCTTTAAATCTTCCTGCTGTCCATCTTTATCTCTCCTAGTCTCTATCTATAACCCTTCTCGACCTCTTTGCACCTTTAATCAGCAATTGCTCGATATCTATCACCCCAATAAGTCAGTAGGTAAGCAACTCTATAAACATTCTGTGGCCCAAGCTTGGAATAAAGTTCCCCTGGACAAACGGTCTATCTCTCACACTCCACTTTTTAAAAAATAACTTAAGGGACATTTACTCAACTCCAGAACCTGTCCTTGCTATGACCCTACATAGCTCTCCCCTCCCCCCACACTCACATCACTCTCAGTAGATCCTACCACACTCTTGTCTCTCCCTCACTTGTACAATAACAAAGAATCTGCCCTGAAAATAAAAAAAAAAAATTCAAATTTATTTTTTTCAGTTATAATTTTCACATGTAGTTGTTTATTCCTTACTATTGTTGTTATTATTGTTTGCAGTACTTGTTTTTGTACTGTAATTATATATTGTACCTTCTGGAGCTTTTCTCCTCAGGTCTCCACTGAAAATGGGACAAAATCCCAGTTGGACTAACCCGGTTAACAATTGTCAATAAATAAATAAATAAATGTGACTCTAGCCAAGTCACTTTCCCATGCAAGGCTCCTGTTTTTTCCCTGAAAAAAGGCTTTTGCATCCAGTGGACTATCCCTGGCTTTTAGCAAATTTATTTCATGTTGTCTTCGAATATCTGTACACTTCATATAACCACAAATTAGTGCATCACTATATACTATCTGTCTGTAAATCCCAGCATGTTACTTGTGTTGTAATGGTCTGCCAGATGTGCTTCCAAATAAATATGAATTTCAAGTGAAGAGAAATTTTACTGTTGAACATGCTAAGTCTGTTTTCAATTTGAGAGTTTGTTGTTTTGTTTAGCAAATGACTACAAATGCTTTTGTTGTGAAATTTAAAGTAAAAGTTTTAAATTAAATTCAAATCTATCAAGATTCAACCCTTTACCCTGATCATGGGTGATTTTAATTGCGCAACCATAAATTGGACAAACTACTCATGCCAGATCACTAATGCCCAGAGAGTCCTCAATTTTGTCAGTGCAAATGCCTTGGAACAGCTAGTCAATACCCCCACAAGAAGTGATAATAACTTGGAATTGGTATTAACTAACATGAGTAACCACTAAAGCACCCCTGCAGTGTCATCTTCTCTGGTAAGCTCTGACCATAAAGCGGTCATTTTCAAAGTCATCATCTCCCCTGACCCTTCTCTAGCTAGGGTCAAACAAAAAAACTTCTCCAGAGCTGATTACAACCTCCTGGGGATGGTACAAACAGCTTCACATTCCCCTCCACCTCTTTTGGAACTGGCACCAATGTCCAAATCTACACCAAAGTACTATACGAGCATTTATATAGATGCATGGAATCAGGAATACCTGACAGGACAAAGTCATCCTCCACAACAAAGAGTAAACCTGTCTGGTGGACATCTGCAATAAATAAACTATATAACAAAAGGAAACAAATTGCTGTCCAAGGCCAAGAAAGAGCAGGTGCCCAAATAGAAGCATTCTTTCCTTAGTCTGAACAAGTAAATAATAGCACCAGTGAAATCCTCTAAAGAAAATGTCAAGTCCAAATTGGCCAGATCTACTAGAAAGAATCATAAGGCCTTCTTCACAAATGTCCACAATCTCAAAAGAAGCACCCAGATCTGTTCAGAACTGGTGGTCAAAGACATCACATATGCAAATGTTGTAGATATAGCTAATGTACTGGCTGACAGACACAGCAAAAATTTCTTCCCTCTGCCTTCCCCATCAGTAAATCAGGACATGCCCAGTACCTGCCCCCACCCCTTATCTCTAGGGAACAGTTGCTCACTGCCCTTTCAAAGGCAAAACATACAGCCTCCAAGGGACCCAATAACATCTCAGGCTGCATCCTGCATGAACTCAGGCATGAACTTGCAGCACCATTAGGCAGCCTATTCAACCAAAGCCTGAATACATGCTTTGCCTCAGCTGAGTGGAGGACAGCCACTGTCATCCCTTTACACAAAGATGGAGCATCCACCGATCTAGGAAACTATAGACCCATCAGCCTAACTAGCCTGATCTGTAAAGCGATGGAATGGATTCTCATGGACCTCATTAACAGAGATATTGGCAACCTGCAAACGCACAACTTTACACAGTCTGGCTTTGTCATGGGGAGGTCATGTCTGTTAAATCTGGTCAACTTTTTTGAAACAGTCACCAAAGCCATGGACAAGGGGAAGACAGTGCACACTGCCACCTTGACCTGGACAAAGCCTTCGACACTATTCACCACTCTGGCATAATAGATAAACTCACTCAGCTAGGAATCAATCCATATGTTACCAGATGGGTAGCAAACTAGCTTACTGATAGAACCCACCTAATAAAAATAGGGGAAGCCACCTAAAGCAGTAGACCCATTATGAGTGGCATAGCCCAGGGATCGGTTGTGGGGGCCTCTGTTATTCAGGATCTACTTCTCTGAGGTGCAGGCCAAAACCAATGGGCTATAGCTGACCAAGTTTACAGATGACAGCAAGCTGGATGTGATCATCAATTCCCAAGTGATGTGGATGTCCTCCAAGAGGGTCTTACCCAAACAAATGACTGGTGCCAGAAACATGGCCTCAAGTTGAATGCCAACAAATGCATCATCATCCCCTTTGGGGAGAGTGACGTCCCCGTATATTATCACATTAATAACAACATCCTAAGCACACAATCAGTAGTGAGGGATTTGGGCACCCAGGCTAATAGCAACCTGACTTTTGACCACTATGTTGCTTCCATTGTATGGAAAGCTTTCTACATGGCCCTCCTCATAAGTAAGGGTATCTCATCCAGGGACAAAGAGGCCATAACAACCCTGTATTCTTCCCTTATAAACCAATTAATGAGTACAATGCCCGCTTCAGCATGTACCTCGCAAAGCACATGCAACAGCTGGAGAGACCACAGAGGTTTCTCATCAGGAGAATTCAAGGATTCAAGCATCTACCCTACACAGACAGGCTAAAAGTCCTGTCCCTTTACTCAGTTTCATACAGACTCCTCAGAGGTGGCATCTCTCTGGCATACAAAGCAATCTCAAACCCCACCTTGATGGGACTGCTACATGTCCACAAGTCAAGCTCCACTCAAGTAACCTGCACAAGTGACCTCAACCTGGTCTGTGATATCAATAGGGCTTGTTGGCAGAAAAGATTTATGTCCCTGGGACTTCCTCATCTGTGGAAAAGACTCCCTCTACACATCAAGGAGACTACGTCATTATCCCTTTTTAAGCACAACCTGGATAACTGGATGGGAAACAGAAAATATACCCCTGGATTTCGACTGTGTCCCTGCTGGACAGGGGCTTTGGGTGCTGACTTGTCTAAACATGTGTTTTATGGTAATTAGGACTACACAGCCAAATAACTGGAACCAGTCCTTTACCTGGCCAAGGACCACATTTGACCATGATCCAGCTCTGCCTCAAAAATAATCACCAAGTATTTTTAACTATAGTTGCAACTTATTCTGATCTTTAAGGCATTGCTAATGACATTGCTGACAAGTCTGGCTCCAATTTTATCCCACCCACTCACTTGTCTACCACTTGTTTTGCTCCAGTTCATACCCCTCAAAAAAAAATGTATAGACCAGGTCCTATCAGCACTATCTAAAGTAACAAATACCAATTTCATGAACCTGAATAACACCTCTGATTTTTTCTTAACAAGTGCAAAACATAACTTTGCTTTTCTGCCCTTACCAAACATATTCAGTCTTAGCCGCTACATTGGTTATATATGTGTGTGTGTGTGTGTGTGTGTGTGTGTGTGTGTGTGTGTGTGTGTGTGTGTGTGTGTGTGTGTGTGTGTGTGTGTGTGTGTGTGTGTGTGTGTGTGTGTGTGTGTGTGTGTATGCATGTGTGTATTAAGGGTTTTGAGAATGGGCTGTGGTGTGTGTTAGGGGTCTATATTATAACATCGAAGTTCTCTAACATTGAATGTTATAATATCAAACCTGTAATGTTGAAAGCTGAAAACAGCGAAGGTGCAGGACATCGAATTCTTTCCCAGGGAAAGAATTTGGTGGGCCGTTGCTGTGGCTTTGCTGTTTTCAGCATTCAATATGTTGGAGCATAACGGGTCGGGTTCAGGTAAGTGTGCGATTGTGTGTAGGTTAGGGTTAGGGGGCGGGTTAGGTGAGTTAGGGTTAGAGAACAGGTCAGGTAAGTTTGCGGTTGTGTGGACGTTAGTGTTAGGGCACGGGTCCAGGTAAGTGTGTGATTGTGTGTAAGTTAGGGTTGGGGGCGGGTTAGGTGAGTTAAGGTTAGGGCGCGGGTCAGGTAAGTGTGCGATTTTGTGTAGGTTAGGGTTAGGGGGCAGGTTAGGTGAGTGAGGGTTAGGGCACAGGTGAGGTGAGTGTGCGATAATGACGGGCCTTAGGGTTAGGGTTGGGTTAAGGTAAGCGGGCAGCTAATGCTGTATGTAAAGTTTAGCTTAGGTGTAAGATTTTAAGTGTATGTGTGTGGATGGCTGTTTTTTGTGTGTGTTTGTGCTGTGTGTATGTTTCTCGGAATAGCAAATTTTCTCCCTGGGAAATTTCTATGGACAATTTATTATTTAATTTTATATTTATTTAACATTTGCTAACTGGGAAAATCCAACTTGGAACAAAACCAGTTTTCAGCGGATGCCCGGGGAGAAATGCTCCACTTGCATGTGTTTGTAACTAATACAATTGTCAATAGTCAACCTGTCTACACAACCTCTACTGACCTGGAAAAAAACATTTTATATTGTTACTAATGATGGTATTATCAACAAGCTTAACCAATTAAACATTAACTTTTATGTCAAATGATGTATAACTAACTGGTTCACTGAAAAAATTAATTCAGTGAGAAATGGTGACACCTCTTCAATACAACAGAATGCCACTAATGGCATCCTCTAAAGCTTACAATAGGGGTACTCTTCCTTTTTTGCATCATTTCTGATGATTGCAATTTGGGCACTATGACAAACTCCCCAGGTGATTCTCTGACAAACTGAGCTGAATCAGAGAATGTACTGAGTACGAGATCAGACACAAAGCTTAAAATGTAGTGTAGTCTTTTTTAGGAAACAAAAGTATCTTTGTTCTTACCATTTAAACAACATATCACATAAATCTGACAAACTCATTAGAGATCTAAGTAACTTCATCTTCTTTTGGCTTTTCCCATTTAGGGGTCACCACAGCAGATCACCTATCCACTCATGATTGGGGATGTGGGATGAAACAGGAGCACCCAGAGGAAACCCACGCAACCATAGGGAAGACATGCAGACTCTGCACAGAAGGCACCCCAGCCTAGGATTGAACTGGAGAACCTCTTGTTGTGAGGCGACAATGCTAACCACTGCACCACCATCGCAGACCACCTAAGCAACTTCATCTATATCAATCTTTCATTTGCCCACCCTGTATCAACTAGGAAATCATTCTACCTTACCCAATTACTTTCTAAGGGAATATGCACAAAACCCAAAAAGTCATAATTCTTTTCTATTCCTCCTTCATTTGAGCTATCATTGATTATAATGTACCATTGAACATGTACCTCTCCAAATACTTCTCTCAGTTTGAAAGACCCTGGAGATTTCTACAAAAATACAGGGCTAAGCTCCATAAGCAATTCTCTCTCTAATTTCTGTCTCATATAGGTTCCTATTTGGCAATCTTTGCATAGCTGTCTGTGACATGAAAAATTCCATCCTATTAGATCTCCTTTACCTCTACAAAACTGTTAGCACTATGGTCTCTGGCTTTGTTGCCATGTAAACATGGCCCAGATGGTATGACAGAAATCTAACTCAATGCATCTTTTACCTTGGAAATAAACTTCCTACATATCAAACAATGCAGCATATTACCCACCTTGAAATCTAGTATAAATGACTGGAAGTGTAATCTCTAATTTATCCCTGGGGTATGAAGTATTGTTGTCCTTAATCTGGGAAGATAATCAATTGACTAATTTATTAGTTGCTGATACAGTTACAAGACTTTTTACTGGTTTGGCTAAAATACCCAGTGGTTATTTTTATTGCATGCCTGGTAAATACTCATAATCTGTACTGTTGTTATGTATCAGGTATGTCATACTTTCAGCTGCATACATTATATGGGAATCACATTTGTGTTACTGTATGAAGCATGAAAGTACAGAATAGTATAAACTCCATTCACAACAATACCAGAACACATAGTCCCAATGACACATGTGAGACTCACCAGCAGCTGAAACAGGACGAGTGCATCCAGTGCCCAAAGTAACATACCAAGGGGTACTCCCTTTAATTGAAAAAATGTCACTAAATGCAGAAATACGTTCTGCTATGTGACCATGCATTCAACAAGCTGCATATATCATCTTTATAGTGTTGAGAAATCTAGCCTAGAAGCAATGCTGTGGTGAGTGTGTGTGTGTGTGTGTGTGTGTGAGTGTGTTTGTGTGTGTGTGTGTGTGTGTGTGTGTGTGTGTGTGTGTGTGTGTGTGTGTGTGTGTGTGTGTGTGTGTGTGTCTTCATTAAATCATGGCTTCAAGTGTAGACTGAAAGTGATGGAAGTACCCCAATCCCCAAATATTATCATTTGACATGGATCCTAAGTATTTAAAGCTGTTATGCCTGCAAGAACAAATAATGTAACATATTACATTTACAAAAACAAAGCATCTATGCCATCAAATTTATTTAAAGTATATTTGTATATGTTTACATCCATTTTCCAGAACAGAAAGTAAGATACAAAATAAAAAAAGCACAAGAATATCCCTATACAGACTGTATATTTTGGTGCTGTTTAGTATTGGAAAATTAAAGAGGATGAAGACAACACCAAAACTTTGAGAAGGAAAAACAATGTTTTGTGATTTATGATATATATGCCCTTGTATAAAGTAAATGTACTGCATGTACTGGATTAAGGCACCAACCTTTACATCTTGATTACTTTAAACCAGTTAGAAAACATAATTCTGATACATATTATTCAGTCCTGCAGTAAATAGAGCTCCTCTGTAAGCTATCCCCATCCATTCCCTGTAATCAAGCTGTTCATAAGAGACTTATTCTTTAATGAATGGAAGTTTGTCCTATGTAAAATAATCCACAGACACAACACACTAAATAAATGATTCAGGCAGTGCTACAAGTTATGCAATCTATTATATCATAGCAACTGTGTATTAATAGTAAAAATTATTTGCTTGTCAGTGCACAAGTACTTTATATCCACCAAACACAGCTAGGTGAAAACACAATGAAACTTATAATTTCACCTGTTTGTTTTGAAGGTATCTAAGACATGACCACTGGCAGCTCAAGCAGGCTGAAATTTTGAACCAAAACAGTAACACACCAAAACAACTCAACAGAAACAATGGCTCAAAAAACGTTCAGGCACTTCACAGATTTAATATGAAAACTTCAGAATGGCTAGCTCAACCGCTTTCGCATAGTGCGCTTCATTTAGAGTTACCACCTTTTCAAATGCCCAAAGTGGGACAGTTGTGGCACAAACATCAGATTTTGCAGGCCAAAACATACCCACGGCCAGTACAAAGGACAGAACTTCACTTTTTTGCCTAAATAAAAGCTTATTCTTGTAGCATTTTAGTTGCTTGTTCTGTTTCTTATAACATTTAAGTGTTTCAGATACAGAATACCTGCTTTATGCAACTATTACATAAAATATAGGAAATAATTTTGCCCTAAAATCTCAGGACATTTTCTATTTTTGCAATTTTTTTGCAGGACACAACTGCCCAAAGAGGGACTGTCCCTCATAAAGTGAGACAGATGGTAACCCTGGCTTCATTAGGTTTAAAACTTGCAGTAAAAGAACAGAACCATTTAAATAACCTCATTCAGTGACACATTTCCATGTCATAATTGTATTTGCTGTATGGTTTAAACAGAAATTCCTTTTTTCTTCATCTGGTGACAGAAATTGACATATAGATTTAATAGTTTGGTAACCTGTAATGTCATTTATGCTGTGTATATTGCTATCTGTATGAAATGCAACACACTCTATTTAGGTAACACAAAGAGAAAACTTAAAGGATTATTAATTACATGTCAGATATAAAGATATTAGTGAAGACAAATGCTTTACCAAAGTACATAACAGAGAATGATGAAACACATCACTTTAAATTTATAGTTTTACAAGTGGTTAAGAACTATGACAGAGGTGGGGATTTGGTAAGCAGAACTGAATCTCTAGAAGTAAAATGGAAGAATATTTTAAGGTCTTATCAGCTACCAAGATCGAATGAAATGTGTAATTTAAAACTGTTTTTAAAAATACGACCACTGAAATTATGAATGTTTTTTATTGTTTTAAACTGGGATGTTTTTATTTCACTATTACTGATTTGTTTCCTTCAAGAGATCAAAATGTTAGTTAGGATGATGTCATTGAATGGGGTTACTTAATGGGTTTTGTTATTTTGCTGCAAGCTTTAAACCTGATGAAGCATGTTGTGGGAAAGCTGTTGCTCTAGTTCTGAAGTTTATAAATTAAATCTGTGAAGTGCCTTAAAGTTTTTTGGGCTGTTCTTTTCATTGGGCATTTTCAAGATATCGTTATCATAACTCACTCTTTAGAATCTATTTTATCTTTTTTATGTATTTATTTTACTTACATTTTCTTGACCAGGTGGGTCCATCTGGTTTCAGTTCATTTTCAGAGGGGACACAGACGAAATGCAGAAAAGTAGCATTAAATATACAGTACTCGTTTAAAAAAAAAACACATCTCTAAGCAGTTATTGATCATAGCAGGTAGAAAAGAAATGTATTGTGCAATAAGAGCTATGCAAATCTATGGCAGAAAATGAAGGATAGGTGAGAGGTGGGTAAAGATAGCAATGAGTGTATAAGGAAAAAAAAGTGTGGCGGATTAGTTATGGGAGTAGAATTAGCCCCCAAAATGAAATCCACATTAACTGTGTCTCCCAAAGTATTGTACGAGACTCTACACCAACTGTTGAGAAGAATACAAGGGCTGAAGTGTTCCAGAATGGTGTGGTGGTCCTAGCCAAGATATTTGAGAGCATAATAAAATGCTGTATAAAGTGTTTGTCCAATCACTGAACTCTAAACATCAGTTTGGGGTTTCTGAAATAACTTACCTCAGTGGCAAATTGTCTACATCAGGCATATACTCTGGCTCTAACAAGATAAGAGCAGCACAATAGATGCCTGCAGTACAGGTAAAACAGATTACAGACCGTAATAGAGCTAATTAATTATATGGGAAATTAACTCCATATTAATCAGACAAAATAGGAACACTGATATGTTTACTAAAAAATGTAGGCAAGTGACGCAGTCAGTGATATTATGGACTGGAATTTACTCACAACTTGTTTGCTGAAGGAAGATACACCAAATTTTTATAGAACTTATAATCCAATTAACATGTTAATGGGTGTATAAAAATATGGTTTATTATACCATGACCCCCCATTAATATTCCAAAACGTGCATGCTGATTGGCCAGCGTGCACGTTGTAAATTGACTTATACTAATGGAAAAAGGTCCGGTCGCCCGGACTTTTTCCATTAGTATAAGTCTCTTTTAAAACACTGTCTCACTATGTTAAAAGAGTTTAACATAGCGACACAGGTTTAAAAAAAGCAACGGAGATCTCCGTTGCTTTTTTAAAGCTGTCTCGCTATGTTAAACTCCTTTAACATAGCGACACAGTGTGTAAAAAGCAACGGAGATCTTGCTTTCTCCATTGCTTTTTTTTTAAACCTGTCTCGCTATGTTAAATGGGTTTAACATAGCGAGACAGCTTTAAAATAAGCAACGGACATCTCCATTGCTTATTTTAAAGCTGTCTCGCTATGTTAAACCCATTTAACATAGCGAAACAGTAAAAAGCAATGGAGATCTTGCTTTCTCCGTTGCTTTTGGCCACAGCTCTGATGTACTGCATAGGCATGCGCAGTACATCAGAACTGCCACGGATACCAGACAGCTGCGGAAGGGCAGCAAAGAGGCATTATACAATGCCATTATTTAAGAAAAGTAATTATTTCTTTTCTTAATTAATGTCATAGTATAATAGCAATAACCCACTTCTGGGTGTGGGTAATGCAGGATTTACCCACGGTTGTCTTTGTTTGGTCCCGAGGGCTTCGCCCTCGGGACCAAACCACGCCAACCGTGGGTAAATCCTGCATTACCCACACCCAGGCATGGGTTATTGCTATATTAGTAGTGTTGCTTCAACACAAGTGTTTGTTGTTTCCTGTAGCTTGCACATTGTGTATTAACACCGAAGCAGAAAACAATATAATGTTTCTAATTTAAATGGAGCATTACCTCTAGTTCTTTTCAGCTACACAGAATCATTTCTGGAATGGAGATTATCAACAGCAACAAGTGATGAATCAGTCACATAGGCCACCAATATTTTTAGCTTACCATTTGTTTCTGGGAGAAATGAAGTTATGACTAATTTCCAAGAGGAATCAAGTTGTGCACTTCATGGATGTTATCCCTACTTTTAAGTTTTCCAAATCTTTTGGGTTTCTAATACCATGATGGGAAGGGTCCCCATTCCTAAGTCAAAGTACGATTAAAGTTCATGAAATTAGTATTGTTTCAATCTTTGATGTCAGCCAAAACTGGTCTTCGCAGCAACCGCAGTGTGTCCAGTAATGACTCCTTCTGCAATTTGTCCGGAGTTACATGTATTGGTAGCATATCTAAATATGACTGTAGACACTTTTTTATAAGACCAATTGCTCCTTCTACTATTGGAACTATCTGGGTATCTTTCTTCCACATTGCTCTTTTTCTGCTTGCAAATCCTAGCATTTTATGACTTTGTGTCTCTCTATATGCAGGACACTGTAGTCACTGGGTGTGGTGATTTCGATGGTCAGTGCTACTTTTGTCTTCTTTTCTTGGACCAATGTATTTGGTTTTCTAGCATCTATCTTTTGAACTATTTGTAATGGATGATGCCATGTGATGTAGACTTTATCATTTTTTATGATGCTTTGTGGTTTATGTTTCCAGTGTTTTTCAGTCACTTCATACCATGATGTTTTCAGAGTCCCCAATGCAGCAGCCTCGCCACATTATTATGCCTTTTAGTGTACAGTCCTTCTGCCATTAGTATGTTGCCACCAGCAATGAGGTGTGCAACTGTTTCCAATTCTGTTTTGCCAAACCTACATTTGTCTGTTTCTCCCACATGTTCATTGGACTTTGTAAACCAAGGTGTAAGTAGCCCACTGTCTTGTGCTGCCAATATTAATCTTTCATCTCTTGGTTTGAAATTGCCTTCCCTTAACCATTTCTGCATTCGTTCATTATCAACATAAGGTTCTTCCAGAAGTTTTCTATACTTGCAACTATATTTATGCATTTTCCACATTTCTTGCCATCTCTTCTGGCCATCACCTTATATTCTTTCTTTTGTTTTTTTGGCACATTCAGTTACTGCCAGGTTTTCATCTACTTCTGGTTAGATTTCCATTCCTGCTTGGCACCGATATGCTTCTGCTAGATTATGTAGAGAAGTCATCTTAGATTTATTCTCCTCATTTTTCAAAACTTTCACTACATTTAGGTCTTGTGAAGTGAGCAGATATGTGTGGAGTCCCACAATTACAGATCTATACTTGTAATCAATTTCAAGGAGGCCCATCCCTCCTTCATAATGAGGAATATATAATTTTGGTATGTACTGATGTTTTTGTAAATCATTTGGTGAACATGAAGCATCCTTCTTGTTTCCCTATCTAACATATCTAACATGTTTTGTGCCTAGTCAATCAATCCAAAATTGTAACTTAGGAAGGAAGAGCAAATAGTTTTATAGCTTGGATTTTGTTCCTAGATGTCAGTGCTGTTTTCAGAATTAATTTAAGTCTTTTAAAATATTCCTTACTCGGTTTTATTCACATTTGTCCATGTTTTCTTGTTGATCTTTCTTCAATTCCCAAATATTTATGCACTCCTCCTTGCTCAAGTTCTTTTATATCACATTCTTATCCCAAACTGATGTTTTCCTGGTATTGCAGTTTTTCTGCTTTAAATGTTACTTTTGCACATTTATCAAGACCAAATGACATTCTTATATCATCTGAAAAAGTTTTGACAACTTACACTTGTGCTTTCAGTTCATCATCTGATGAGCTATATAGTTTTATATCATTGACAAAGAGAAGATGAGACATCTTTACACTTTGTAAATAGCTTTGTAAAATGAGATAGCTGATTACATTTTAGATGAGAAAGGTCAGTTAGGGTAAGTGTGCTTTGATAAGCTACCTCTAAGCCATATGAGACCCTGGCTAAGTACAGTTATACTCTGTGAAGGAAAAAAAAGCATTTGCTTAAGTCACAGTCTGCTGAAATTCACTAAAACAGCAGCAGCCCTAGCAATATGACAGGCTCATAATTTGCTGCATAACAATAACAAGTGAGTTTTGAGTAATTTTTACTGAAAGAAGCACTGCCAACATTAAATCTCCTATACCAATCTGAAGCAAGGCACTAACATTTTTAATGTTGAATTGAAAAGTCCATTTGAAGAATGTTATCTAAATATTTAATAGTGTTTGTTTACAAATGCAATGCTTGTTCTACTATTTTGCATTGCACTGTAGCTATTGCATTCTTTCATTCATAACTAAATGGAGATGAACTGATAGGTGCCACTAGATCACAGTATTATGGTGTACTTTATGACTACTGATGCGACAAGCCACAACTCCTTTTTTTTCCAGAATATAGATAAGCAGCCAAGATGCACCATGGCATGTAGGATATAGAAATGTGTATGTTGGATATATAAGTGAAAAGACATACAATGGTAGTCCATTGTAACAAACTGAAGAGTGCAAAACTACACAGATCAGTAAAAAACAAATGGCTATAGCTTAGATGTTGCCAGCACAAAAGGAATAATGTGCAGTTCTGACATTAGAGAAGCAAATATGATAAGGTAATTGGTTCATTTCATAGATCTTCAACAACTACGTATACATGGTGCCTATTAGTGCTTATACTATGAACAGCCGTAAAAACTATTTATAATTCAAAGAGAAATAGAACAAGGGAGCTAGAGAAGTCATTCTGTGGTATGTTTGATGGGAGATACCTAACCAAAATATTACTGCTTTTGAAATAATGTTGTTTAATAGCTGACTCTGCAAACCATCAGTCTTATGCAGCAGCATGCCATATATATAGTTTACAAATGATGTTTAGTGCCATAAAAAGCAGTGCATCACAGACCTCAGTTTTTTACTTTGTATGTATCACTTTGTCTATCACATTCAATGGCGTAAGTCCAACATGCAGCAGGGAAGCACAGAGACAGCTGCCAAACATGATGTTTTCCAATTTAATAATGTCTTGGTGGCTCGAGTTCAGTCAGCGTGTCTCTTAATTTATAGGTAGAATGAAGGAACTATACTGAATGTAGACTCACTAGAGGATAATGAAAGGCTGACATCTTGGGTGCATATGGACTACCAGGGGCACGGCAGTCTGTATTTTATCTCATATTATAAATGCATAAGATTTCATGACATTTTTTGAATTAGTTGTATCAAAGATGAAACATTTTTTTCTGAAAATGCTACAATTCATTATTTTGTCCCCTGGAATTCAGGCATCGTTATTATAGTTTTCACCAAAGTCACCACCACATCGCACAAATATACACACTGTTTTGTGAGATACAGCTGGGTTTATTTTTGTTAATTCTTTATGGCCATATTAACAAACAAATCATGATCAAAATAACTCTTATGACTTCTTTCAGTTTCAGTAATTCCATATCCCATGTATTTATGAAAATGTCCTCCTTTTAGAAAGGATCATGTACCCTTGCCTATGGAATATAGGCACTAGTGTCTACTAAAACTTATCACCGGTAAGGTTTAGCCTGGGTCAATAGGCTACTGGCTGGCCGGTGTCTAGTTTCCCAGCCTGAGTTACCTGGGATAACTCTGTTGAGTGAAAGCTGGACATAAAACCAACCAACCTACCAAACATGAACTGAGAATTGCTACGCTTACTGTAGGTTCACTGACAGGACGCAGCTTATAAGTGGATGACATGATGATACGAAGGAGGCTAGACATCATATGTATCCAAGAGATGAGATGGAAGGACAGTGCAACAAAGCTACTTGGCTTGGGATCCAGACTCTACTAGTCAGGTGGTGGACAGGCTAGAAATGGTGTAGGAATTGTGGTGAGAAAGAGGCTTCAGAAGTCAGTGAGGGATATCATCAGAATTAATGACAGAATCAAAAATTTCAAGTCATATAAGGCACCGGGGCCTGATGGCCTGACTGCTGAATTTTATAAAACTTTTTGTGATATTCTGGGTAAAATACTATTGATTGTATTTAATTATATAATTAATAATAAAATTAATGATCTCCATTTTAACGCATCAAAAACTATCCTTATACCTAAAATGAATACTGATACTCAGAATCCGGATAATTATAGACCAATCTCACTTTTAAATGTTGATATGAAAATTTTGACTTCTATCTTGGCTAATAGATTGAAAAGAATTATGAATCAAATAATTTCTAGTGAACAAGCTGGTTTTGTAACTGCCAGACAAACAAGTGATAATACATTAACACTACATTCATTAATTTCTTATGCTAAGCAAAATAATTTAAATATTTATGCACTCATAATTGATGCGCAAAAGGCTTTTGATAGGGTTGATGTAGGATTCTTGTTTGACACTTTGCCACAGTTCAACATACCCAAGGAATTTATATCATGGCTACAAATTTTATATACTAATCCTTACACTACTTTGTATATTAACAAAAGTTTCTCTAAAAGAATACAACTTAAAAATGGAACACGACAGGGCTGTCCCTTGTCTCCCTTGTTGTTCAATATATATTTAGAACCTTTATTTTTATATATTAAACAGAATGTATATCATAATGCACCCATATTATATGGAACAAAAATATCCATGGCGTTTGCTGATGACCTTAATATTTACTGCACAACACCAATATCAGATACTGAAAAATTACTGAAAGCGGTGGAGAACTTTGCGGTAATATCTAATTACAAAATTAACCTCAAAAAAACAAGCATATTTCCCTTAAGGACTCCGAAACCCTTTTCACTTCTTTCATTGGTGGGACAGGTTAAATCTGAAGAGAAAATTAAATACTTGGGTATTACCTTTTCTACAGATGATAAGGAGTTTTATAACACTAACATTAAATTAGTCTGGGATCACATAATATTAGATTTTAAAAGATGGAAAAATCTAAAGTTACCGGTATTAGCAAAAGTTGCAATTATTAAAATGAATGTTTTACCCAGATTATTATATATATTTAGATCTGCTCAAGTATTAATTTCCAAAGGGTTTTTTAAACAAATCCATAGGGAATCCGCTAAGTTTATTTGTGATCCAAAAAAGACCAGAATATCATATGACAAATTGATGACCCCAAAAATAAAGGGGACTAGACCTACCAAATTTCGAAATGTACTATTTAATAATAAATTCGAACAGAATCTTAAGAATTGCTAACTATGATATATCTAGCAATAAATGGACACCAAGGTGGGTAACTGTGAACTATAAATATATCTCGAATTTGAATATTAACCCCAAAGCAGTACCTTTTTTAAAAAAGGAAATGATTAAATCGTATGATATAATGGATCACATTAAATTATATATAATGTCAGTACAGAATTTATTTGGATCTCTAAATCTTATCCAGCATATGATGGTTTTCCAACCTTTTCATAGAAATCCTAACTTGAAAATTAATAATAAACTAATAAATCTTAAAACTTTTCCTCTTATGATGAATCTTACCTTACTTGATATATATCCTTACTTAAAAGAATCCATTAATACAATAAGACAAGAAATGAATCTGCCCAAATCATATTTAACTATTTTGAGACAGATTAAGGAACTAGCTATAAGTTATTTTGATGACTTTAAAATTAAAGATGAGGAAATAACAAAATGTTTTAACTTATGGCAATCTCTTCAACAAGATGTCAAATATATAACAACCACTAATAAATTAATAAAGGATTTTAAATTCCAGAATACAGTACTTATTTCAAAATATTGGGAGGGAGAAATTACCACTTACAGAGGACAAGCAGTTCATGAAGGCAATTAATCTAACAACGAAATCAATATCTTTCCAAAAATTAATGTATACTCAACTTATGATTTTTGGAAATGCCTATTATACACGCCTCAGATTGCACAAGTTTAATTCTAAAAACTCTCCAATCTGTCCATATTGTACAGATCAAACAGCAGATCTTCTTCATATGTTCTGGAGCTGTAAATGTATCTATAAACTCTGGAATTCGTTAAAACTGCAACTCCAAAAGATGGGATATCAAAGTTCAACACTTTCATGGGAATTCATGATATTACATATCCCTCCAAAACAACTTCCTAGATCCCAAGTCACTATATTTATTAATATTTTCTTACTAATGAAACTTTATATAGCCACAAACTGGTTAAATCCATCTCAAACCTCATGGAACAATTTTAGGACTTTAGCAATAAGACATATATTAGCTCACAAACTACTTTTGAAGGATCATAATAAAAATATTAATAACCCAAAGATATGGGAACAAATTTTTAATATCATACTGGCATAATATATGGAGATCGAGTGTATTGTGAGACATATATACTCATTACGCGAAAAGATGTTAATAAGTAAAGATTGAGATAACTGACTTATGTAAAATTCTTTTGTTATATGTTTCTGTATAACTTGATGTTATATTTGGAGGCATTCATGTAAATATTGTATATATGTTTTTGGGATTGAACTAGATAGGATAGTTAGAAAGTATTAATAATTTTTTGTTTTGTTTAAGTTTGTATGGAAAATACTAAAACAATAAAGATTTATTATTGAAAAAAAAAAAAAAAAAAAAAAAGAATTAATGACAGACTCATGGCAATCAGACTCCAGTGTAATGATAGGACAGTATTCATAATCTCAGCCTATGCCCCACAGCAGGGTTGTGATAGTGAGGAAAAGAGTGCATTCAGACAGCAGTTGCAGGACCTACTAGATAAAGCAGGACAACATGAATTGGTGTTGATAATGGGTGACTTAAATGCACATATCGGGACAGACAGAACAGGATATGAGGACTGCCTGGGTCCACATGCGTGGAGCAATAGGAATAAAGAAAGAGAAGCCATTCTAGACTTCTGTCTGGCAAATGGCTTGATAGTAGCCAACACATGGTTCAGAAATAGAGACAGTCACACGATCACATACAAGAGTAGCCAAAATGCAACTCAGGTAGACTTCCTCCTTGTAAGGAAAAGGCACTGGGGTAGAATCCATGATTGCAAAGTCATCCCCAGTGAAACAGTCGGTTCACAGCATAAACCAGTAGTTGCCACAATCAGCTGCAAGCAGTGGTCAGAGAAGGCTCTAAGGTTAACAGAGATCAGGCTGAAGACCTGGAAGTTGACTGGAGAGAAAGTACAGCAGTTCAAGGAATTACTCAGGGCTCTAGCACCCCAAGAAGAGGAGGAAATAGGTGGAGTTGAAGAAGAACGGCAGCAACTAAAACAGCATGTGTTAGGACTACAGAAAAGATATGTGGCCGAGCCAGGTATGGAAATAAGGTACATAAGGAAAGCTGGTGGTGGAATGCAGAAGTGCAGGAAGTAATCAAAAGAAAGAAGGAGTGCAGGAAGAAGTGGGAGATTGAAAAGACTGACCAAGCTAGAAAGGACTACTGGTTGGCTAACAAAGAAACTAAGAAAGAAGTTGCAATAGCCAAGAATAGGGCATCAGAGGCACTCTATCAGCTTCTGGAAAGTGACTCAGTAAGGGGCACAAAGAAACTATACCAGGTTGCAAGGCAAAGACAGAAAGATAAAGAAGATAGTCAGACACCATTCATAAGGAATTCCAGCAACAACCTGCTTACCAGCCCACAGGACATCAAAGGCAGATGGAAGGAGTATTTCCAGCAGCTTCTGAATGAAGAAAATCCCACAGAAGTGGTACTGCCCCAGAAACAGCCTACAATGAGAGTAGAAGAGGAGCCCAGCTTAGAAGAAGTAAGAGCAGCACTAAGGAAATTAAAGTCAGGGAAAGCAGCAGGCTCAGATGAGGTCACAGCAGATATGAT
Source organism: Protopterus annectens (assembly GCF_019279795.1). Classification (NCBI taxonomy): domain Eukaryota; kingdom Metazoa; phylum Chordata; order Ceratodontiformes; family Protopteridae; genus Protopterus; species Protopterus annectens. Next base: position 520,093,032 of record NC_056735.1, read on the forward strand.
AAAGATGCTGGGTGAGCTAGGGGAGAAATGGCTCCTGAGGGTACTAATTGCAGTGTGGAGAGAAAGGCGTATCCCAGATGACTGGAGAATAAGCATACTCGTGCCAGTGTACAAGAACAAAGGGGACATCCACAGCTGTGGACAGTACAGAGGCATCAAACTCCTACCACATTGCATGAAAGTTCTGGAGAGGGTGATTGATAAACGGATACGCAGAATAGTAGAATGTAAGATGGGAGATGAACAGTTCGGATTCAGATCAGGATGCAGCACAATTGATCCGATGTTTGCATTGAGACAGATACTTGAGAAGAAACTAGAGAAGAGGAGAGAGTCAAACTGGGCTTTCCTAGACTTGGAGAAAGCATATGACAAGGTCCCAAGAAAGCTGATCTGGGCAGTACTGCGGTGGTTTGAAGTCCCAGAAACATTGGTAGACTTAGTACAGGCTATGTATAAGGACCCAGTGACCCAAGTACAAACAGCGTTTGGCCTCACTGAGAGGTTCCCAGTGGGAGTGGGTGTACACCAGGGTTCAGCTCTGAGCCCACTGCTGTTCATACTGGTAATGGACTACATCAGCAAACAGGTTGGAGGGGTCAGAGCAACAAAGCTGCTGTATGCGGACGATGTGGCAGTACAGGCAGACTCTGATCTAGAACTTCAGCAAAGGATAGGAGAATGGAATGCAAATCTGAAGGCACATGGGATGAAACTAAGCACAGATAAGACAGTGGTAATGGCAACAGATTGGGGAAATCAGAAGAAGCTGAGAATAGAGATAGATGGGAAGATAGTGGAACAGGTAAACAGCTTCAAGTATCTGGGAGGGGTGGTTGAGGAGAAGGGTAGTCTGAATGAAGAGGTCAAAGCTAGAATCAGAGGGCTGCAGCCAACTGGCATAGAGTATCAGGTGTAGTCTATGACAGAAGAATGCCAAAGAAGCTGAAAAGTAAGGTGTACAAGACAGTGGTGCGACCAGTACTACTGTATGGTACAGAAACCTGGGCAGTAAAGGCAGAACAGTTGAAGAAGCTAGAGGTGATGGAAATGAAGTGCCTGAGAAAGGTGGTAGGATGCACACTGGGACAGGCGAAGAAATGAGGACATAAGAGCAGAAGCCAAAGTAGCTCCAATTGCAGAAAAGATCAAAGAGAACAGATTACGATGGTATGGGCACATGTGTAGAAAAGCAGAAGACAATCTGGTGAGGGAGATTTGGGACAGACAGGAAGAAGGTAAGAGGAAGTGAGGGCGTCCAGCAAAGAGGTGGATGGATTGTGTGAAAGAAGATCTGCGACAGTCAGGCATGAGTGTTGAAGAAGGCAGGAGAGTGGCACTGAATCGAGAGAGTTGGCGACAGTTAATACAATACCCCGACCGCATGTAAATGGGAAAAAGGGGGATGATGATGATGATGATGATGATGATGTCTACTAAAAGGTGAGCAGACTTTTTAACCGATTTAAAAAAAAAATTGTTTAACCCTTTAGGAATCACCCACAAGCACTTAAGGCACAATACATATTTTTATATTAAACTTGCAAGTGGCAATATCCAAATTACCCACGTTAATTTGAAGGTTTAAATGACAGCTACTCTGTAAACTTGTATATTTATACAGTTATATCTAATTCCATGAATCTCTCTCTTTCTCTCTCTCTCTCTCCCTATATATATATATATATATATATATATATATATATATATATGGGTCTACTTTCATAGACCGAACGTACGAATCACCGACATACATTTTCCCCACCCCAAACAACCGACAACACACCACACCGACAACTCAACATACCGAACACCAAAACACCGACACAAAAAACGCCAAATACACATTGCACACAACAACATATCCACTAACCTTAACCTAAACCCTAACCCTAACGTCCGACACTACCGCACACTTACCCAACCCACACCCTAACCCTAACTCACTTAACACACCCCTAAATCTCAACACCGTCACTATCGCACACTCACCCTACCTGCACCCTAACTCTAACTCACTTAACACACCCTAAACCCCAACACCGTCACTATCGCACACTCACCCTACCTGCACCCTAACCCTAACTCACTTAACACACCCTAAAACATTCAGCCCATCACTATCGCACACTCACTCCACCGCATTCTAACCCTAACACACTTAACACTACCCTACACAGCTCTCGTCACTTCCACACACTTACCTCACGGAACCCTTAGTCCGACACCACCGCACACTCACATTTTCCACACACTATCCTAAAATCCCTCAGTATCGTACACTTACCTGTCCGCTCCCAATACTACATCTGTCACTTTCACACTTACCATATCGCTCACGCTGCCGTTGTCGGTCTCTCAGCCGTCGGGATATCGCGTTGTAACCTACCTGTTCGTCGTTCCGTCTCGGTCTTCCGGTGTCGGTAAAGTGGCGCTCGGTCTATGAAAGTAGACCCATATATATATATATATATATATATATATATATATATATATAGATATATATATATATATATATACATATATATATATATAGATATATATATATATATATATATATATGTCTAGGGTGGAGGTTAGGGATAGGATAGGGTTAAGGTTATGGTGAGCATATTTAAGTAGTGGTGCAGGGGAGTAAAGCAACCTTTTCTCTAACAGTTCCACTATTCAGGAAGGTTATGTCTTGTAGTGTTTTTTTTTTTTATTATTAAAACAGGATATTGTCTCCCTATGAAAAGAAAACTCCCAATATGTTAACCCTCCTTTTGTCTATATAATACCCACTCAGCATCTCTTCTGTTCAATTGTCATTTTAGAACACTCCTGGGAAAACGGGCCTTCTCCAGATGTGGCCATGCTCTCTGGAATCAGCTTCTAGCAGGTATCAGAGGTCAAGAGACTCTGTCTGGGTCAGGGTTGGCATACTTCACACACACAAGATATAAGGTTTCAATCTTTCTTTTTAGCCAAACATTCTACTATGATACTATCAAAACCCTTGGGAACCAAAACCTATCAAATTTTATTGGCAAGGATGGCTATGATAAAAAATGTGCCTGGGTTGATAGCCTAGTATTCTACTGTTATATCAAAACCTGTCACTCTTTCATCTCTAACACAAATAATAAGAAGGCTTGGGGTTTTGTTTTGATGCTTTAATACATAGAAACACATCAGGATGAATAGCAGTATCATTAAATACGAATGCACTAGTTAACGAACAGACCTTATATACAAACACGTTCACATCTCAACAGCTAAATACAAAATGACAGTCAGACTTGCACATGCTCAGTATTTATACACTTGTGCAAGCCCTTGGATAGCTTCTTAAAAGTATATACACACATATTGATCTACATCCTCCCACTGAAAAAGATTGTCCTTTATACAAAATAATGTCAGAGCTAGGTATGCATTACTATATACATCAGAAACAAAACACAATGTTCTTGTCCAAGTTGCTTTATACCTGCTTCAGGGTTTAGAGATTTAACCATATCTTGTAACATAACAGTTGGGACTAAATTTAGCAACAGGGGCAGTCTGCAGTGCGCAACTCATATCAGGAACTTCTGGAATCATTATAGGAATGGGAATGTCCTTTGGAATTCCTCTGGAATTGGAACACCGGATAACTCACTCTGAGATAAACAGTCTTTCTCACAGGCTATCTGCTGTGATATAGGCTCGGACAATAGTCTCCAATTCCTCCTGAAGATTGCTATTTCTGATTCTATAATGTATGATCTCTGCTCTGGACCAATATTCTTCATAACACCAATCCAGTCATAACCTTTGGATATTTGCATCCTTACCACTTCTTCCTTAATTAATGGATTGAGTGGTATGCTGGTCTTATTGTAGAAGAACTTCTGGGTTAGGAGTTCTTCAACAGATTGGCTTTCACTGGTCTGTTGTTCTTGATGCATTGAACCAACAATTGACTACTGACTGGTAATGTGGTTCTGGATTATTTCGACAGAAGTCTTTGAGAAGGTGAACCAAGACGTTTATCATGAAGAACATTTCTGAGATTCAAAGAAATTCAGGAAAACATCACAAGTAACTGTTTTGCACTTTGGACTGTGCGGTCTGCCAGACCAATTGACAGCGGTTACTTTGGACTACTTGCGGCATAAGTAAAGTCCCATTATTCAGCAAATATTTTGAACTGTTGGCTTGTAAACTGCATGTCATTTTCACAAATAACATTATATGGACTCCCATGTACTGCAAAATGACTCTTCATCTTAGTAATGACTGCACTAGATGCTAGGTTAGGAAGTAAATCCATCTCAAACCAGTTGGAGTAATAATCTAGTAACACCAAATAATGCTGACTATTCCACTCAAAGATGTCTGTGACTACTGTCAACCAAGGGAGTACCAGAATCTGGTTAAGCTGAAGTGGTTTCTTCTATTGATGTGGCTTTGTACTATTACACACTGAACAAGATGAAAGTGCTGTCTCAATGTCTTGTGATATAGAAGGCCAAAATGCCAATCCTCTCACCCTTCTTTTGGTAGATTTGATTCTAGGTGAGTATGATGCAAAATAGTAATGTACTCTGGTTGGAAGGACTTTGGGACAATTACTTTTGGACCTTTCATAATGGTAGTTTTGTCAGCCAAAATCTCATCACTGTATGGAAAATAAGGTTGCATGTCTTGAAGTAAACTAAACCGCTTTAATGGCCATACTTGGTTGAAAAAGTGGTTGAGCCTCTGTAAAACTGAATCTGTAGTTGTGTGATCTCTCAGCTCATTGAGATGTGTGGAAGAAACTTTTCTCACTTCTATGACTTAAAAATCAAGATTCTCATTCTCATGCTATTCTGTTGTGTTTCTGGACAATCTGGATAATGTATCAGCAAGATAACGAAGTTTGCCTTTCTTGTAGTTAAAACTGAAATTGTACTTCTACAGTCTCAGCATCATACTTTGCAGTCTGACTGGAGCCAAATGCATTGGCTTTCTCAAGATAGTGTCTAATGGTAAGTGGTTTGTTTTGGTCTGGATAGGTCTACCGTAAACACAATCATGGAACTTTGAACATGCAAACACAATTGCCAAAAGCTCTTTCTCGATCCAGCTGTACTGCATATCAATTTGGGTAAGAGTTCTTGATACACAGGCAACAGGTTGCTCATCTTGTAATATAACTTCACCAAGAACAAATTTCAAAGCATCACAGGAAAGTGTAACTGGTTTGTGAATGTCATAGTGTCTGAGCATGGCTGGACTAGCAATTCTCTGTTTCAGGACATCAAATGCTCTCTGGTGTTGCTGTAACCAAGACCAGGATACATCTTTATGTGTCAGCTCTCTGAGTGGTGCTGAAAGTTGACTCAAGTCTGGAATGAACTTGCCTAGATAGTTGACCATGCCAAGAAATCATTGCAGGGCTTGAACGTTGTCTGGAGCTGGCATCTCGAGAATGGCTGTTTGCTTTGAAGGGTCTGGTTGTAGGCCTGTACTTATAAATAAATAACATAAGTAACTTATCGTGGCCTGAGTTTGCATTTGTGTGGATTGAGCTTAAGATTCACTTCATGTGCCCTTTCTAGAACTTTCTTGAGGTGTCTGTCATGTTCTGCTTTATCACAACCTCCTACTAGTAAGCCGCCTACTATGACAACACAAAAATGCCCAGAATAAAATTGCTCCATTGCACATTGAAAGACTTCACTTGCAGAATTTATCCCAAATTCTCAAAAATCTCTACCTGCCAAATGGAGTACTAAAAGTGGTGAGTAATGAGCATTTTCTGTCAAGCTGAATTTGCCAAAACAAACTCCTTGCATCTAAGACAAAAAAAAATAGTGGCATTTGGCATCAGGGCTATGAATTCTTCCAGTGTGCACATTGGACGATGAGGTCTTTTTAGTGCTTTGTTCAAATCTCATGGATCAGTTGATATTCGGATGTAATCTGAGCTTTTCTGAGCTACCACCATGGATGATGCACATTCAGTTGGACTTTCAACAGGACAAATCACTCATTGTACCATTTTATCTAACACAACCTTGACTCTATCCTGCATGGCTATTGGAACTCTACATGCTGGCCTGATAACTGGACTAACCTCTGGGTCTAACTTCATGGAGTACACAACTGGAAGTTTGCCTAGTTTGTCTTGGAAAAGATCAGCATAAGTGGAATAAATGTGCTAGGCAAAATTAGTGTAGTAGTCTTTCAAGCTATTATGGTGGAATTCCTTGTTAAATGAAAGCAGTCACATTTTCAAACTGTCTCTGAGCCCTAATAATGACTGGACATGCCTCTTGACCACATAAAATAATAAGTTCTAGCTCTTTCCAGTAAAGTAACATGAAAGCACTACTGAGCCTTCAGTTTGAATTTCTTCACCTCCATAACCACTAAGTTTCACACACCTTGCCAAATCAAGCCTTTCACTTTTACACACTCTAGCAAATGTTTCTGCAGACATAACATTGCACTTGGAGCTTGTATCAACTTTGAGCTCTGTGAGTTTGCCATTTATCTGAACAGTACAAGATACTTCATTCTTTGCCCTTAAATCTACTGCATTGACTGTTTCATGAAGCATTGACCCACCATCAACATAAACAGTAGAATTGCCATTGTCTAACTGATCAACTCCTTTATTAAAATGTTCCCTTTTAATAAAAGAATGTGGGCCTTTTGATTTGTAAAATCTTTTGAAATTACTCCATTTATTGCACTTGTGGCATTGTTGACCAAAAACTAAACACTTTTCCCTTTTAGAGTCATGACTTCTACCACAATTACTAAACTAGGTTGGGGCCCATGCTTTGAGTTTGCTGACTCACTCTTATACTTCACTGAGACTGTGCGACTTCTGGAATATGCTAAAAGGTTTTGGGGTATACCAGCAGGTGCTGCAGGGGTTACAGCTGACTTGTGCTTGCAGGCATTTATTCTACTTAATTTAGCTGGGTCAGAAGCCAGTGAAAGGGAACATTCATTTGTGTATACACCTGCTGTCTGTGCAGGAGAGGAGGAAAACCATCACATTGTTGTACCGGCTGAGGCAAGGGAGGACCCTGAGTGTTTAAAACATAAAGTTAGAGAAGTGCGTAACCCCCAGACAAATGTTACAATGGAAAGGCACTTATTTTATACAAGGGATCAAAAGCCTGGTGAAACTTTTGCAGCATATATCACTGATTTGAGGTGGTTTAAGGGATGAGTTGATAAAAGACAGATTTGTGTGTGGTATTAAAGATCATGCTGTGAGAAAGATTTTGCTACGTGACAGTGATTTGAGTAAGGCCATTGAGATTTGTCAGATATATGAGCTTAGGGAAAAGCACACAAATATGTTTACAAATGAGAGATGCATGCTTCCAGCAACTTCTAGAGCTCATATTGATAGTATGCAGCATTTATTTAAAAGAAAGAGGCCCAAGCACATGGCAGTGACTGTAGCCCCTGCAGCACCCACTGGTAAACTCTAGAGCTTTCCAGCAAGTTCTAGAGTCTGCACAGTCTCAGTTAAGCATAAGAGTGAGTCAGCAAACACAAAGCATGGGCCCCAACCTAGTTTCATTGCCAACCATCATAACTGTGGTGGAAATCATGAATCTAAAAAGGAAACATGTTTAGCTTTTGATCATCAATGCCACAAATGCAATAAGTGGAATGATTTCAAAAGGTTTTGTAAAGCAAAAGGCACAGATTCTTTTATTAAAGGGGAACATTGCTTTTGATGGTGAAGAAATTCAGACTGAAGGCTCAGTAATGCTGTCATGTTACTCTGCTGGGAGAAGTTATGACTTGTTATTTTATGTGGTTAAAAGGCACATCCAGTCATTATTAAGGCTCAGAGACAGTTTGAAAATAGGACTGGTTTAATTTTATAAGAAAGTCCATCAGGTTAGCTTAAAAAAAACACTACTCTAATTTTGCCCAACATATTTTTTCTACCTACGCTGATTTTTCAAAGACACACTAGGCAAGCTTTCAGTTGTATACTACATGAAGTTAGACTCATATGTCAGTCCAGTTATCTGGCCAGCCCAGAAAGTTCCAATAGCTATGCAGGACAGATTCAAAGCCAAGCTAGATAAAATCGTGTGATAAGGTGTGATTTTTTCCAGCAGATGAACCGAGTGGGTATCTTCCATGGTGGTTGTTTATAAGAAAAGGTCAGATGACATCAGAATATGTACTGATCCATGAAACTTGAACAAAGCACTAAAAAGACCTCTTCATCCTATGCGTACAGTCGAAGAAGTTGCAGCTCTAATGCTAAATGCCGCTGTTTTTTCTGTCTTAGATGCAGAGACTGTTTTGGCGAATTCAGCTTGACAAGAAATCCTCATTGCTAACTACAGTCAGTATTCCATTTGGAAGGTACAGACTTTTGAGAATGTCATTTGGAATAAATTCTGCAAGTGAAGTCCTTCAACGTGGAATGGAGCAAATTTTTTCTGAGTATCCTTGTGCCATTATAGTAGACGACATACTAGTAGGATGTAATGGTGAAGTTGAGCATGACAGAAACCTCAGAAAAGTTCTGGAAAGTACACGTCAAGTGAATCTTAAGCTCAATCCAGAGAAATGCAAATTCAGGCTACAAGCAGTTACTTATGCTGGTCATTTATTTACCAGTTCTGGCTTACGGCCAGACCCTTCAAAGCAAACAGCAATTCTTGAGATGCCAGCTCCAGACAATGTTCAAGCCCTGCAACATTTTCTTGGCATGGTTGACTATCTAGGCAAATTCATTCCAGACTTAAGCCAACTTTCTGCACTGCTTTGGGAGCTAACATGTAAAGATGTATCCTGGTCTTGGTTAGAACTGCATCAAAGAGCATTTGATGTCCTGAAACAGAGAACTGCCAGTCCATCAGCCCTCAGATACTATGATTTTTGCAAACCAGTTACTCTTTCATGTGATGCTTCCAAATTTGGTCTATGTGCAGTTATTCTACAAGAGGGTCAACCTGTTGCCTACGCATCGAGAACTCTTACCTACATGAAAATGCATTATGCTCAGGTCAAGAAAGAGCTTTTGGCAATTGTGTTTCAATGTTCAAAGTCCCGTGATTATGTTTATGGTAGACCTATCCAGATCGAAACAGACCGCCAACCTCTAGTTACTGTCTTGAGGAAGCCTATGCATACATCCCCTGCCAGATTGCAAAAGTATAAGTTCACTCTTGTCTACAAGAAAAGCAAACTTCTCTATCTTGCTGATACATTATCCAGATTGCCCAGAAACAGAGCACTGAACAGCATGAGAATGAGAACCTTGATTTTGAAGTCATGTAAGTAACACATTTTTTTCCACGTTTTGATGAGCTGAGAGATCACACAGCCACTGATCCAGTTTTACAGAGGCTCAACCACTTTATTCAACAAGGATGGCCATCAAAGCAATCTAGTTTACCTCATGAAATACAACCTTATTTTCCATGCAGAGATGAGATTTTGTATGACAATGGTATAATTTTGAAAGGTCCAGAAGTAATTGCTTCAAAGTCCTTGCAGCAAGAGCACATTACTATCTTGCATCATGGTCACCCAGGAACTGACTGTACCAAAAGAAGGGTGAGAGGACTAGTATTTTGGCCTTCTATGTCACAAGACATTGAGAGAGTGTTCTGTGTGTAATAGTACAAAGTCACATCAGCAGAAGGAACCACTTCATCTAAACCAGATTCCTGAACTACCTTGGTCGACAGTAGCCACTGATATTTTTGAATGGAATGATCAACATTATTTGGTGTTAGTAGACTCTTGTTCTAATTGGTTCGAGATTGACCTACTTCCTAATCTAGCATCCAGCACTGTCATTACTAAGATGAAGCATCATTTTGTAGTCCATGGTAGTCTGCACAGTTATTTCTTACAATGGCAAACAGATTAATTACAAGCCAACAGTTCAGGAGATTTGCCAAAAGAGTTGGACTGTACTCATGTCACAAGTAGCCCAAAGTATCCGCAGTCAAATGGTTTGGCAGAACATACAGTTCAAAGTGCAAAACAGTTACTAGAGAAGTCAAAGTGGAACAATAGCGATGTTTTCCTGAATCTCTTGAATCTCAGAAATATTCCTCATGATAAACATCTTGGTTCACCTGCCCAGAGACTCCTGTCAAGGCAAACAAGAACCACATTACCAATCAGTAGTCAATTGCTGGTTCCATGTATTAGGAATAACAGGTCAGTGAAAACCAATCTGTTGAAGAAGCATTTAATCCAGAAATCCTACTATGATAAGACCAGCAAACCACACAATCCATTACAAGAAGGAGAAGTGATAAGCATGCAAACATCCAAAGCTTATGATCGGATTGTTGTGTGAAGAATATTTGCCCAGAGCTGAGATCGCAAATTGTGAAATCACAAGGAATTAATTTAATTCCGGTATCTGAGCCTATACCACAGCACATAGCCTATGAGAAAGACTCTTTATCTCAGAGTGAGTTGTCCAGTGTTCCAGTTCCAGAGAAAGTTCCAGAGAATATTCCCATTCCTGTGACAAATTCAGAAGTTCCTCAGATGAGTTGATCACCGAAGATTGACCCTGTTGCTAAACCCAGTCCAGATTGTTATGTTACCAGATCCAGTCTCATCTCCAGACCATGTTATAGATACATGGCAACTTGGACATAAACATTGTTTCTAATGTCTATAGTAATGCATATCTAACTCCAGTGTTATTTTCTACTAAGGGCAGTCTTTTTAAGAGGCAGGATGTAGATCAATATGTGTGCATGTACCTTTAAGAAGCTTTCTAAGGGCTTGCACAAGTGTAGAAATACTGAGCATGTGCAAGCCTGACTGCCATTTTTTAGTAAGCTGTTGACATGTAAGCATGTATGTATGTAAGATCTGTCTGTTAATTAATTCATTTATATTTTATGATGCTGCTATCCATTCTGATGCCTTTCTCTGTAATAAAGCATCTAAATGAACTACCCCGCCTGCTTGTCAACTATGTCAGAGAGGGACCAGAAATCCTACTATGTTGAGTGACAGACTCTATAACAGCTCACAATTTACAGTCATCTGTGAACTTGGTGAGCCAGAGGCCTTGAACATTAGACTTGACTTCTGAGAAGTAGATGCCAAACAGGAGAGAGATCAGCATGTGTCCCTGGGTCCTCCACTGGTGACTGGTCTCTCAGTAGAGGTAGTCTCACATATCCTGACTTCTTGCATCCTGTCTGTGAGTCAGATGGCAATCCAGTGAGCTATGGATGGATTTATTCCTATCTCAGAGAACTTGACAACAGTGCCTGAGTGAGGTGGTGTTAAAATACCTTGGCCACATCAAGATATGCAGTATGCACTGTTTTATCCTCATACATTGCCTTGGTAACCTGCTCAAAGAAGTCTACCAGGTTATGTAGCCAAAACCTTCCATTAAAAAAGCCCAATTGGGAATGATGCCGTATCTGTAGGTTGCCAATGTCTTTGTGCATCCTTTCCATTAGAATTCATTTCATGGCCTTGTTTATTAAGCTTGTTAGACTGATGGGTCTATAGCTCTCCAGGCTTGTTGATGGTCTGCTCTTTTGGAGGTGAATTACTGCTGTGGTCCTCTATTCACTTAAAATATAGCCTGCTTTGAGTTAGCAGTTGAAGAGTGTCTCAAGTGGTCCTTATAGATCGAGCTTTGGACTGTTGAGGTGGCAACTGAGGATGTTGTGAGGACTCGGAGAAATGATGCTTTTGGGTTTAGTGACTGCCAGCACCTGGTCTCTTCTAATAGTTCAGGAAATAAGGGAATTTTACCTGGGGGACCTTGGGTGGCATGGGGAGTGAAACTTGAGCTGAATTTATCAGCCAGTTAATTTGCTAAATCACCGTGATCGGTGAAAGTGGTACCATTCACCACTAATTCAGAACACAGTTGTGTGTTATCATTATGGTTCCAGACACAGCTGAAGAAGGCCTTGTCATTGTGCTTAGCCTACAACACAATCCTGACCATGCTTTAGTTGTCTAAAAGAGCACTTTTCTTTAAGGTAGTCGCTCTTCCTGATTTTGGTCATGAATTCTTCTTTTATTATCTGCCCTGTTTGAGTGCAGATTCCACCAGTGAGGTTTGTTTTTAGCGCTTGTTTTAGGTTTACTTCTGGTAGGTACAACAGCCTCATTACAGCCATTCACATGTTTGTATAGGGATTATTTTGCATAGGTAGCTATGGTCTTGGGCTTAGGGAGATCTTGAAATCTGACAAACTCTTACTTAATAGGGTGTAGTTTGCCTTAGAATAATTAATAACTGTTACTAGTTTAACTGGGTTTTCAGGTTGACTTTTACTTCACTAGTGAGGATGTGACTGGGGGTTGGGGGGGTGCAACACTCTCCCATGTTGGTGAGTACCAAATCGAATATGTTTGTTCCCCTTGTTGGAGTGTGCAGTATCTGATTCAAGGTGCTTGGTAATAAAATCTAGAAAGCATTGTGCCTGTAAGTTTTGAGGAAGTATAAGTTTCCCAGTCTATAGATGGATAGTTAAAGACACCCATAAATAGGGTGTTTGGTTGGATGGTGAGCACCTCTAGTAAATTTAGGTAAGAGTCATGACACTTTAGGGGCATAGGTGGTGACCTGTAGCTGGCCATGATATGGTGAAGTACTGTATCTATGGTGTACTACACATGGATGAGCTCTTTGGTAACATCCTATTTAGCCATCCTGGAAGTATGTTTGCATGCTAACATAGATCAAGACACCTCTACCATTGTCCCTAGTCTGTGATGTTGCTTGTCGGAATGTTCTATGGGTTTAAAACAAGACTTGTCACATAACAGATGTCTACATTCTCCAGAATGAGAGGGCTTGAAGGGTGTGGAGTTTTTTGTTTAGGTTCCTAGTACTGAGCAGTAACACCCTAAGGTTGCTTGGAGAATTTTTTTATTATGCCAGTAGTTTTGACTTCATGGTATTGCCTGCAAAAGGTTCTAAGTAGGTTGATAAAGTTTTAGTCAAGAACTGAAAACCTATGGGGGACAGGTGTGGCCCATATTTGGCAAAGCAACATGCTGTGTTGACCATGTCCTTCCATGGTGGTAGATATTGGATCCCCCTGGAGTGTCACCAGAAACTAAGCCAGTTATTGAAATCAATCATTTTATGTTCATACTGTGGCATCATCCTTGGTGACGGTAGAATGCTGCTCATTGCAAGGCCCATACCCGTCTGTGACACATAGCTCCATTATGTCTTTCATATAGTCCTGTGAGGTATGTCTCAGGTCATTTATACCTACATGGACTACAATAGAATCATATTAGTACCTGGGGTACAATGATTTGAGGGCATGCATGATATTGTGAACCCTGGCTCCTGATAGGCAACTAGCCATTATCTATATCTTGTCTAACCTGGTGAGTGGGACATGCATGTGTTGCACAATGGAGTCTCCAAAGACAAAAGTACTAGGTAAAGTATATGCTTGCCTTATAAGCTTTGATCTTGGGAGACCATTGGGTATAGACTTATGTGAGATGTTTGGTGTTGCTTTCGGTGTGTGTTTTAGTGATTGCTGAGGGGCAGTGTTGCAGTTAGGCAGCTTTGGAAGTCTTTGAAATTTGCAAGGTTTCTATTAAGTGCCTCAGCATAACGTAGCTTGTGTGTGTGTGTGTGTGTGTGTGTGTGTGTGTGTGTGTGTGTGTGTGTGTGTGTGTGTGTGTGTGTGTGTGTGTGTGTGTGTGGTGAGTTGTCTGTATTAGGGATTTAGTTTGGGTATTCTAGACAACCTCATTTGTATGCAAGATTTTTGCATTCAATTAAGTTGTGCATTTACATCACTTGCCTACTATATTATTTTCTTTAATGATTTACTGGCCATCTGAGAACATGAGGAAATTGCTTCATTACCTTGGGATGCACAAACCTACCAGTCTGGACACAGAGACATTAGGAAATTGCATATCCATGCTGTTCAGTCTAGTAATATGTAAGAAACAAGGTTTTAACAGGAGTCTCCTAGGGTAGTTTCTGGTGTTAAGGGCAAGATGTTATATAGTGCTAGACTATGGTAGTGCTATCTGATATGCAAATCAACTGAACATAATATGACACACAAGAAAATAGTACTAAATAAGCATTATATGAATGTTATGTTAGGCAGAGCAAACACTGCACATTCTATTAAACAAACTGACAATAATTATTTTAATACTTTGAATTTCTGCTCAGTTCACTTACTAATATTTCTTCCCCTGCACCTTCTAAGCCACCTTATGGCCTTTTTCTAAAGGCCAGCTATTCATCGAATGCCATGCATCTCCCTCATTCATAGTATTATCTAGCTGATAAATATTCAAATACATATGGTATAATTTCGACCTTGTCACTTAACTAAATAACTCAGTGCAGTGCTACAAAAAGTAACGTTATCTTTCTACTCACTCATCACAGAAGAGATGGCTGTCACTGACAGATGTGCAGCTCATACTTTTCACTCTCTTAGCCATACAACTATTAAGGGGTTACTCAATGTCATCCAAATATCAATACTAGTTAGATTTTTGTTTGTCTTTTTACCTGGGAGTGTCTAATTGGGCAAAACCCATTTTCAGTTGAGACCCTAGGGAGAAAAGCTCCAGTAGATACACTTACAACATTCAAGAAAAGGCACAGTACATATATAGTTCTTCAGACATCTAGATTCAAGCTATTGCTCTGTAGTGACACTATACAAACATTAAACAGGATATTCACACCACCAGGTCAGTTGCTCAACACAATGCGTCTGAAATTCTCCAGGTGCAACTAACACTAGGTAAGACTGCAATCCAAATTGTAGCCTGCTACAGATCCCCTACCATGCCCCGAGATTCTCACTACACCTTTCTAAATAAACTGGAAAATATTAATATACAACCAAACACCCTAATACTTGGTGATTTCAACTACCCTGCCATTAACTGGGAAAACTACTCCTGTACCAACACCTTTGCCCAATGGTTCTTGGAATTCATAAATTCCAATGCCTGGATCAACTAATATATAGTCCCACCAGGGGCACCAGTATCCCATACCTGGTCATTACCAACATGGGAAATTGATGCTGCACACCTATGATCACCCCCTCGTTGGTCAGGTCAGACCATAAGCTAATCACCCTTAGCATCCACATCCCACCCCCACCCCCAGTAAGAAAACTTCCATAAAAAACTTCTCCAAAGCCAATTTCATGCTACTCAAGTCAGAAGTTACAAACTTCATGACACCCATGCAGACGGGAACTGAAAGTTCGACTGCTGAGTCCTACACTAAGGCATTGTACGAGCACATCCACTCATGCATGAATCATACCATCCCAAATAGAAACAAGATTCTATCCTCCAAAAAAAGGAAGCCAATCTGGTGGTTCCCTTCCATAAACAAACTTTAAAACAAAAGGAAGAAACTGTTGCAGAAAAGAGGAAAATCCCAGGATGCAAAAACCTCCCTTACCAGGCTCAGTAAGAAGCTGAGATTCCTCATAAAATCCTCCAAAGCTAGTTAAGAAAATAAAATTGCCAAAGATTACAAAGACAACCACAAGGCATTCTATAACTATATCAAGAATCTAAATGGCAATGCTCAGATCTTCTCTGAGCTACAACAGAATGGCATTAAATATACTGATCCCAAGGATATTGCCAATATCCTGGCAGATCAATTCAGTGCCAACTTCACCCCCCTCTCACCCCATATATGGCCCATCTCAATACCGGAAGATTGTCAAATTCCAGTAATAATGGCCACACAAGTAAAAAACGCACTCTCCAAAGCTAAGAATACAACATCTATGGGACCAGGCCTGTGTACTACATGAACTACAAAATGAACTGGCACCTCACCTAAGTGTCATGTTTAATCATACCCTCACCTCAGGCTTCATGCCCACTGAGTTGTGCACAGCTACAGTTATCACACTCCACAAGGGGGGATCCACCTTGGATCCCGGGAACTACCGCCCCATCGGTCTGACTAGCCTGATCTGCAAGACCATGGAACATATTATCATGGAAATTATAAACAAAGACATTGGCAACCTTCAAACACTGGACCCCACCCAGTTTGGGTTTGTGAAGGGCTGATCTTGTCTCCTGAACCTGATTGACTTCTTCAAATCAGTCTCCAGAGCCATGGACGAGGGTAAGGCAGTCCACACAGCCTATCTGGACCTTGACAAGGCCTTTAACACCATCCCCCACTCTGGAATCATAGATAAACTTACTAAGCTGGGCATTAATCCCTACATCACTTAATGGGTTGCCAACTGGCTTACTGACAGAACCCACACTGTAAAAGTAGCTGACTCCAAATCTTGCTCCAGACAAGTGACAAGTGGAGTACCTAAGGGTTCAGTTCTGGGACCATTTAGTATAAAAACATTCCTATACAACATATGTGAAAAGCAGACATTACCTCCCATTCTCACTGAACTTTAGGAGAGGACTAAAACTTGAAAAAATATCTGTGGAATACACTCTGCATACTATTCAAGCCTACTTATGAATGAGCCCTTCCTTCTGGCTCATCTTATGTGATGAATTCCATTACACAGAAAAATCAGACAGTTATCAAAGAAAGATGCATGTGTTCTGTACCAGCTGATCAGTTTCAAGCATATTTAAAGCAAGAGCCCACATCAATTGTTATTCTGACTTTATAGATTTGAACCAAGTCTCAGCAAAACTAATACTGATTCCAATTATCTGGGAAACCAGAAATGCTTGGAGACTCTCATGTATAGATAGAGAGATTGATACAGATTTATATAAAAATGGGTCTACTTGAGATGGTTGACTTACCAAATATCGACTTCTAAAGGATCAAGCCCAGATATTTCAGAAGATGGCATCCTGGAAATTTGACAGTATTGATGACTGAGTGGTAACAGTATGCAGTTGTCTGAGAGTGGATTAAAGCAGAAATTGTGATTTTGCCCTTTCTTTGTTGTACTTTGATCTTGGAGCTGGTATATTTAATTAGTAGAGGATGTGGCTTGTGGCTGCAGGGGAAATCAAACCATACTGACATAGTTTCAGTTGCAAACATTATACATTACAAACCATGTTGACACAATTGTAGTTACAAACATTATACATCACTTATAGTCTATTCAATGATTGTCAGTCAAGCATTACATAGCTCATTGAAACCTTGCCTTCTTCTAAATCTTGTTCCTCCTCTGCAAACATCGTTCCCACAATTCCTATTTTTTTCTTATGTAATTTGGTCCTACCCTTTTCTAAACATCCCAATTCCAATTTTTTATATGTCTGTTACTATATTCGCTACTTGCGGATTCTGCATGCCTTGCACGACATGCAGGATTAGTGCAGGAGCTCTAGCAGGCAATATGTCTGCCATGCAATCCAGGAACTGCCTGCAGGGGTGTGCACGAGCGCTCCTGCACTAGTCCTGCATGGACTAAACCCCTATATGCAAATCACCCTATTTGCAGGAGAAATCCATGCAAATGAGGTGAATTTGTGATCCAGGAAGCTTGAAACCAGCTGTGCAGGACTAGTGCAATCTGTATAAATGTACTCAGTTAGTAACCAAGTACATTTCAGCAAAATCCAAAACAAAGCCATGACAGCTCCAAATAAAGGCTGCATATCAGTCAGGAAGCACGCCAAGTATAAGGCCATTGGCATTGCAAACAGCCTAAAATATAAAAAAATCAACTTTTATTTATTTTTTTTTTTTTGCTGATCTCGGCTGTTTAAGCATAGGGCAGCGGCGGGCAAACAGGATCGGGGTGAAAATAATAAAATAAACCTAAAATAAGCATTCTAACTAAAATCACTATTCTGCCATGAAAGTAAATGGCAGGCATAAGACAACATGGCCAGTGAGTAGTGGTTGCTAATGGGGGAGGCTTAGTGTGAGACACGTAACTATGCATTAGCAGGCAATCCTATGCAGATGAGGGGAATGATAGTGAATCCCAGTTTTCCCCAGCATGCTAGTCAGGTCCCAACAGTGTAAGAGTAGGAATAGCTTGGTGCAAGCGTAGGAGTTAGCTGACATCATGGTGGGGGGTGTCAGGCATACTGTAAGTGGATTGGAGCCCTGTGGCTCGGGTTTGCTCCTAGCTTAGCACAGCTAAGCTAGGGGGTGTGTCTGAATCTGCCTAGCACTCTTTACGTTGCCTAAGTGGGTGTGCATGCCGCACACCAGGTTTTAAAGGAAGAAATAAAAAGTTAAACCAGGAAATAGCAGCATTGTGCACATCTGAGCACTCTGTTTGCGCGGTGCACTTGGGCTTAAACAGGAAGGCAATGGGAAGGGAAACAGCAGTAGAAAGGTAATCAAGGAGAACTAGCATAGCTGGCAGGTGAAATGTATCAGAATCAGCCAATTACACAAGCAGCAGACGAGCCCAGCACAGAACACTACTATAAACTATGCAAACACCTTCCCCTATGGTTTTTCCCATACTCTACACCACCAGTGTATACAAGCGGGGAACTTTTAACAAACAAAACTACAAAATGGTAGGGGCTGCCGCAGGCAACATAGAACAACATGTGCAAGAGGCTGAGGGTGGTGAGGATGTGAATGCTGCTGATCAACCCACAATGAGGAGACAGAGAAGAGTATACAAACTGAGGGTAACCTGCCAGGGGCTACATGAGCTGGAGATAGTGGAGTGCTATAGGGTGGACCGGGACCTCCTACAGCAAATTGTTGAGTTGTGCCGGCCATGCCTGACACACCGAACTGACTGAGGGGAACCCATCCAAGTGGATACCAAGGTATGTGTAGGCCTAGGAATACTAGCCACAGGTACAACCCAAAGCTCAACTGGGGATATCATGGGGATCTCACAGGCATCAGCATCCAGAGTATTCCACCAGTTCCTGGATGCTATGTCAGCACATGCCAGTGAGCACGTATATTTCCTCAACACCCATGAGGTGTTGGCCAGCAATATGCATCTTTTCCACCAAATTGTAGAATACCCTGAGATAGTGGGTGCTATAGACTGCATGCACATATGCATCAAAGCACCACCCGGTGATCAGGGTAGGGCCTACATCAACCGCAGGGGCCTCCCCTCCATCAACTGCCAAGTTGTGTGCTATGCCCAGGGCATTATAATGAATGTGTGTGCTGGCTGCCCTGGAAGCTATCACAATTCCCACATTTGGCATCTGACGCAGCTGTACCAGAGATTTGCCAATGGGAACATTCCCAACGGTCACCTAGTGGGGGATGCTGGATATGTACTGGTGCCATGGCTGATGACACCAATCAGAAATGCACACACACCTGAACAAGAATGCCATAATGAGCCACAGGGACAGACCAAACTTATAATAGAGCATGAGTTTGGGGTGCTCAAGTTATAGTTCTGGTGTCTGGACACATCTGGTGGAGCCTTACAGTAGTCACCAGCTACATGTACTCAAATTGTTATGGTATGTGCCATGCTACATAATATGATCTTGCGGAAACATCTGCAGCAGGAACAGCATGGGGCAGGGCCACACAGCCCCCCACAAATGCCAAGGCCTGCACAGGCACAGAATGACTCGGAGGAGGAACAACCTGATCCTGCCCCAGTAGGCAGATGGAGGCATGCCCAGTATGCCCTGGCTGTGGCAAAGAGACAATGCATAGCACATGCACTGACACAGTAGGGACCCAGGGAATGACACCTCTCTCTGACTTGCACATACAGTAAAAGGGATGCCAAACATGACACTACCTGTGCTCAACCATGTATAGGGAGTGTACTATGTTCATCCAACATAGGCAGCCCTCCAGCACTGCCCTCAATCCTGGCACATCCACAAGGTAAGTCAATGAACCTACCAATTGCCAAATGGAGTAGAATGTGTCGTTACCTGTATCTATGGTATGGATGTGAGCATGCAACAGAACTGGGTGGTTGAATGTTATGGCAGCAGATAGTAGACACCTATAGTGGCACCATGACATCTGTAACACATACTGGAGTCACCATAGTAGCCAGTGCTACACAGGGTGACAAAGCCCACTGCATGAAATGTGCTGGGCGACATGTGTGTCCATATGACTCACACATGCCAGTCAGTGAGGTTCATATACCCAACAACAGTCTCAGCCAGCAGGACAGGTGTAGACAAATCCCAAACAGAGCCTTAGCTATGGCCTCTGAATGAAGCCTATGGGTAACCTCCCCCCAGGCCTACATAGACAGACTACAGCAGGTCAGACAGCGGGATGTTAGTTCTGAACTGTAGGAAGTCAGGCACTAATATGCAGGGCAACCAAAGCTAAGACCTGTAGTACAATGATATGCCTCTAGTTAGTATGATAGTTTAGAATACAGAATGAAATGGAGTACCTGACATACCAGCAGTCATAGCAAATGTTTGCAAGTGCCAGGTGTGCCCCCCCATCCTATGTAGATATGTAGAAACAGTAAGGTGTCCCCACCCCCAATCATGTGTAGAAATGTAGAAACAGTCAGGTGTGCCCCCCCCAATCCTCTGTAGAAATGTAGTAACAGTCAGGTGTGCCTCCCCAATCCTGTGTAGAAGTGTAAACACAGTCGTGTGTGTCCCCCACAACCCTATGTAGAAATGTAGTAATAGTCAGGTGTGCCCCCCCACTCCCATGTACACATATAGAAACAGTAAGGTGTGCCCCCCCAATCCTGTGCATAAATGTAAAACCATCAGGTGATCCCCCCACAACCCTACGTAGGAATGCAGGAACAGTCAGGTGTGCCCTCCCCACTCCCATGTAGACATGTAGAAACAGTCAGGTGTGTGTCCCCCAATCCTGTGTAGAAATGTAGTAACAGTCAAGTGTGTCCCCCCAGTCCTGTGTGGAAATGTAGTAACAGTCAAGTGTGCCCCCCCAATCCTGTGTAGAAATGTAGTAACAGTCAGGTGTCCACCCCCCCATGCTTATGTAGACATGTGGAAACAGACAGGTCTGCCCTTTCCCCCAATCCAGTGTAGAAATGTCGTGACACTCAGTTGTGTCCCCCTAATCCTGTGTAGAAATGTAGTAACATGTATGAGTAGGTAAATACGAGAGGGGCAGAGATGGCCAGAGGTTGCCAAGGTAACAGGATAGGTTGTAGCATTTGCACAATGTGCAGGTCTGTGTGTGTTAGGATGGTGTGTGTTTCATAATGTGTGATTGTTGTCAGTATGTATGCATGTTGAGGTAAGACCTAGTGGCCATTGCCCACTACTGCTGATAACAGAGACAATCCCTCATGATTGCAGTGCCAAAGACAATCCCCACCAGTATAACACACGCTAGCAGTAAGCCATTGTAAATGTATGGTGGTAATATGTGTCACCATCTGAAAAACTGACATAGCACGGCTGTTGGGCTAAATATACAAGCAGTACACAGGGGAAAGTACCCCAGACATACAGTATATATTGTGTAACTGTGAAATCGTGACACCCGTGGATTTGTACATATAGGTATGCATCACACTAACAGGACCAGCCATGGAAACACCACCCACAGGCACTTCTCTGGCAATATCCCTGCTGTGGGGAATGGGTACAGTATGACCCCCACCTGTATATGGCAATAGCGGAAGACTGCAGCATGCAGTGCAGGTGTTCCATGCAGGTGTGTCCCTAGCTGTAGGTTGCACCCTGCCAGCATCCACACCACCTGATCAAGACTGATAGAAGGTATTGTCATGAACAGCTATCACATCTCACCCCAGGAGAATATACTGTATGGTGGTCTGGGACTGTAGGACTGACAGAATGCAATGGCCTGCCACATCTGGGCTGCATCAACACCTAATGCCCCACAGCACCTGCCAAAGGCCCATGTCTCACATGTACTGCTAATGCATGTTATGTACTGGACACCCAAATAACAACATAACACACTCCATTTAAGCCATATGCAAGGCCATGTGGATAAACCACAGTAACATGTCCACCATGTACCACTGCAGGAACTGTGGACCAACACTAAAACACACCTGTGATGTGGTAATACCCTTAGGGAAAATATCAGAGAATGTATGCATAATGTATGCATAATGTATGGAAGAGGCTACAATAACAGAGGGGGGTGTGGGAGCATGGGCAGCATGGAATTTGCAGGGTCTGACACCAAGCTGTCTGCACACTATCCCTGGCTGCAAACACATAAATGGGTGGGTACACACCTGCCCGTACACCACAATAGGGTAAATGTTTTGAGCCATGGCCCCTGCCTCTGGCTAACATGTGTAAATATGTACAGCTGTGAGGCATTGCCACAGCAATATAAGCCATACTGCCATGTTGATGGGTGGACAAGTATGAGATCCTCTGCCAACACTGTACCAAGGTGCTGAACTGGATACACAAACCCAGCACCAAGTGTCTGCAGCCCCCCCTCCAGAATTCCATACAATATCATGAATACATAGGTGTCTGCCCACAATACCGAACATAGCTGCAGTCACCCTTGTCCCCCAAGTCATCACTGTGAGCAAGAATATCCACCTGACAGTACATGAGGACAGAAAACATCACTGTGTATAACAGTGCACATGTCTGAATATTTCTGCTAACAGCAGTACCATGCAGCTGAAGCAGCACCGACACAATCACCTACAGTACATACTATCCCCTTCACAGTTTGTCCCCATATTGTCAAATGATAGATGGATACCCTGCAGAAACAGTGCTACCTGTAGGTGTACAACACAAAGCTCTGCACTGCAGTAAAACTACCTGGAATCGATCCACACATTCAATAAAGAAGGGTATACTGGACATGCTCACACACTTAGAGAAATGAAGTCAATGTCAGCCAACAACATACCGAAAGGTCATACTGGGCATGCTCACACACTTAAACAAATGAAGGCCATGTCTGCAAACAACAGTGGACCAGACATATCTGGCAATTTCAGATGTTAGTGCATACACTCCTCAGTATGCAGCACTCATGCTTTGCACAAAAATTGGATAGGAATACAGGCATACAACCAAGGACAACACTCTATAATAAGCCAAAAGTAGACATACAAAGATGTGTGGAAGAGAGTGACTGTCACAAGGGGCCATCCATTATGAGGCCTGTTCCACCCAGCACACAGCCAAATGGCTACAACCACATGAGGTTCAGATGTCACTCACTGTAGACCTTAGCCACTGGTATCTGTCAACATGACGGACTATGTGGTGCAAGTGCAATTTGTGCAACATGACTGTACAAAGAAGTAGTCATATAGCAGCTGTATACATGTACCTGTGGAATATAACCCTGCATGTGCCCCCATGTGGTGTGTCAACCTCTACATGAATGGGTTATGGCCCATGCACACACACTGCCCTCCCCATAGCCATACTATGACAATCCTGCTGAGGTCATCCACTTTGAAATACACCCTTGTAAAAGGTGTAGGCCAGTAATCTCCATGGCGCTTCCTATAACTGCGTACTGCTGTAGTGTGATAAACTAGTTAGGTAGGAGTTTTAGTCCCAGACATGGCAACTGTGTGTGTATATATGTGTGTGTGTGTGTGTGTGTGTGTGTGTGTGTGTGTGTGTGTGTGTGTGTGTGTGTGTGTTTCTGTCTGTATAGAGAGCAATGCTTTTTAGGCTAGTCACACTCATTACAATTCAAATACCCTACTTTGTCAAGGCTGCTGATGTCATACACTGTGAAATACACCTTTTGGAAAGTTTTAGCCCAGTAATCTCCATGGCATGTCCTATGCCTGTGTACTGCTGTAGTGTAATAAACTAGTAAGGCAGGAGTTCTAATCCCAGACATGGCAACTGTGTGTGTGTGTGTGTGTGTGTGTGTGTGTGTGTGTGTGTGTGTGTGTGTGTGTGTGTGTGTGTGTGTGTGTGTGTGTGTGTGTGTGTGTGTGTCACTGTCTGTGTAGAGAGCAAAGCTTTTTAGGCTAGTCACACTCACTACAGTTCAAATGCCCTACTTTGTCAAGGCTGCTGATGTCATACACTGTGAAATACACCTTTTGGAAAGCTCTAGCCCAGTAATCTCCATGGCATGTCCTATACCTGCGTACTGCTGTACTGTAATAAACTAATTAGGTAGGAGTTCTAATCACTGACATGGCAATTGTGTGTCTGTGTGTGTGTGTGTGTGTGTGTGTGTGTGTGTGTGTGTGTGTGTGTGTGTGTGTGTGTCACCATCTGTGTAGAGAGCAAAGTTTTTTAGACTAGTCACACTCACTACAATTCAAATGCCCTACTTTGTCAAGGCTGCTGATGTAATACACTGTGAAATACACCTTTTGGAAAGCTGCAGCCCAGTACTCTCTGTGGCGTGTCCTATACCTGCATACTGCTGTAGTGTGATAAACTAGTTAGGTAGGAGTTCTAATCCCAGACATGGCAACTGTGTTTGTGTGTGTGTGTGTGTGTGTGTGTGTGTGTGTGTGTGTGTGTGTGTGTGTGTCACCATCTGTGTAAAGAGCAATACTTTTTAGGCTAGTCACACTCACTCACTACAATTCAATTGCCATACTTTGTCAAGGCTGCTGATTTCATACACTGTGAAATATACCTTTTGGAAAGGTGTAGCCCAGTAACCTCTGTGGCATGTCCTATTACTGTGTATTGCTGTAGTGTGATTAATTAGTTAGGTAGGAGTGCTAATCCTAAACATGGCAAATGTGTGTGTTTCAATGTCATTATAGGGAGCAATGCATTTTAGCTTAGCCACATTCATTACACTTCAAATGCCCTACTTTGGCAATCCTGCTGATGTCATTCATTGTGAAATACACCTTTAGGGAAGGAGTACTCCAGTAATCCCTGTGGTGCGTCCTATAACAGCTTCATACTGTAGTGTGCTATAGAACTCTGTTAGGGGTTCTATTCCCACACATGTCGGTTGTGGATGTTTTGTGTGTGTTTCAATGTCTGTGTAGGGAGAAATGCATGTTAGCCTAACCACACTCACTACAATTCAAATGCCCTTCATTGGCAATCTGCTGATGTCATTCATTATGAAATACACATTTGGGGAAGGAGGACTCCAGTAATCCCTGTGGTGTGTCCTATAACAGCTGCATTCTGTAGTGTGATATAGAACTCTGGTAGTGGTTCTATTCCCACACATGTTGGTTGTGGAAGTTTTGTGTGTGTTTCAATGTCTGTGTAGAGAGCAATGCATTTTAGCCTAGCCACACTCACTACAATTCAAATGCCCTACTTTGGCAATCCTGCAAATGTCATTCATTGTGAAATACACCTTTGGGGGAAAGAGTACTCCAGCAATCCCCATGGTGCATCCTATAACAGCTTCATGCTGTAGTGTGATATAGAACTCTGGTAGGGGTTCTATTCCAACACATGTTGGTTGTGGATGTTTTGTGTGTGTTTCAATGTCTGTGTAGGGAGCAATGCATTTTAGCCTAGCCACACTCACTACAATTCAAATGCCCTACTTTGGCAATCCTGCTGATGTCATTCATTGTGAAATACACCTTTAGGGAAGGAGTACTCCAGTAATCTCTGTGGTGCGTCCTATAACAGTTTCATACTGTAGTGTGCTATAGAACTCTGTTAGGGGTTCTATTCCCACACATGTCGGTTGTGGATGTTTTGTGTGTGTTTCAATGTCTGTGTAGGGAGCAATGCATTTTAGCCTAGCCACACTCACTACAATTCAAATGCCCTACTTTGGCAATCCTGCTGATGTCATTCATTGTGAAATACACCTTTAGGGAAGGAGTACTCCAGTAATCCCTGTGGTGCGTCCTATAACAGTTTCATACTGTAGTGTGCTATAGAACTCTGTTAGGGGTTCTATTCCCACACATGTCGGTTGTGGATGTTTTGCGTGTGTTTCAATGTCTGTGTAGGGAGCAATGCATTTTAGCCTAACCACACTCACTACAATTCAAATGCCCTTCGTTGGCAATCTGCTGATGTCATTCATTATGAAATACACATTTGGGGAAGGAGGACTCCAGTAATCCCTGTGGTGTGTCCTATAACAGCTGCATTCTGTAGTGTGATATAGAACTCTGGTAGTGGTTCTATTCCCACACATGTTGGTTGTGGAAGTTTTGTGTGTGTTTCAATGTCTGTGTAGAGAACAATGCATTTTATCCCAGCCACACTCACTACAATTCAAATGCCCTACTTTGGCAATCCTGCAAATGTCATTCATTATGAAATACACCTTTGGGGGAAAGAGTACTCCAGCAATCCCCATGGTGCATCCTATAACAGCTTCATGCTGTAGTGTGATATAGAACTCTGGTAGGGGTTCTATTCCAACACATGTTGGTTGTGGATGTTTTGTGTGTGTTTCAATGTCTGTGTAGGGAGCAATGCATTTTAGCCTAGCCACACTCACTACAATTCAAATGCCCTACTTTGGCAATCCTGCTGATGTCATTCATTGTGAAATGCACCTTTGGGGAAAGAGTACTCCAGCAAGCCCCATGGTGCGTCCTATAACAGCTTCATTCTGTAGTGTGAAATAGAACTCTGGTAGGGGTTCTATTCCCACACATGTCGGTTGTGGATGTTTTGTGTGTGTTTCAATGTCTATGTAGGGAGCAATGCATTTTAGCCTAGCCACACTCACTACAATCTGAATGCCCTACTTTGGCAATCCTGCTGATGTCATACAATGTGAAATACACCTTTGGGGAAGGAGTACTCCAGTAATCTCTGTGGCATGTCATATAACTGCGTAGAGCTGTAGTGTAATAAACTAGTTAGGTAAGAGTTCTAATCCCAGACATGACAGGTGTGTGTGTGTGTGTGTGTGTGTGTGTGTGTGTGTGTGTGTGTGTGTGTGTGTGTGTGTTTGTAACTCATATCCTGTGTGGAGGTGGTTGTTAGTGTGTAACAACTGGGCTCAATGTGGAGTGGGTTTTGCAAATTTCTTATATGGTGGCCCTAGTATGTATCACAATGACCACTGTACAGGGATAACAGATGTGAAATAGCCGAGAGGCTGGGGTAAAAATCCATACCCATACATGTGACATCAAGCCCAGGCAAACAAAGTTAGTAACTATAGTATTACCCAGAGAACACTCTTAACCCATGTTTCATACACAGACACACACTTGTCTAGGCAACAGCCACTATGTTGGTAGTACCCTGCATATTACCGACTGATAGTAACTATGGTGTGATTGCAGTGTGCTACAGAGGGCATGGCACCCTGTCCATCTGTCCAATATGCACGTGCATGCAGACAGTGCACCTTCCCCATGTTCCCCACTGGACACCTGCAACACCTGTGGTGACATCCAATGTGACCCACAAAGGACATATCATGCCTGAAAGCATGCCCTGTATGAACAGATGGCACTGACACCAGGGAATGCCGGCATCATGCTATCAATGTAGGTGCAGGGTAAACCTGCCGTCCATTACTAGTCCCCGCTACATGAGGCGAGGACTGGCACATCTGATTATAATCTATGTACACAACATGGGCCAGACACCCCAGGTACAGTTCCACATGTCACTGTACATGCATGTGGGAGGTGTGCACATCCCAGATACCATCCATGTCATGGGCTAAGGAATACATACATGGTAAGAAATGCACAGCAGTGGCCACACACAATAGTCACCCAGGTGACTGGATGGTGAATACAATACCCACCTGTGTAGGCAAATCTAGAAACTATACCCCTGAGCCACAATGCAGACCATTGTCATATGGGCTGATGCCAAGGTATACCCATCACCTAGCCTTGTATAGCTGTCTGGCACAGTCGACCACTACACACCCATGAAGCAATGCACCCATGCATGTCAGTACTGGCACCCTGTGTGTGTGTGTTTGTTGTCTGATCACATTCACACTCACTACAACCCCCATTGGCATACTGAAGCATGCTGTCCAATATCACACACCTCCACATACCCTTTGCCCATATAACCTCTGTATGACCCCTGTGGTGCATGTAATACCTGCACAGTAATGTATTGTGGCAATCTCGCTAGTTATGAGTTGTATTCCTGGCCCTGCCATGTGTGTCAATGTGTGTACGTCCCTGTGAGAGCATGGCTGTATTGATACTGGCAACTGTTCATGTGGACAGGCACATGTACTACACCTGCCATATAGCTACCATATCTCTGTTGCAGATGCCACTCACCATCACATATATGTTTTGAGGGCTCCTCAACATGTAACCTATGTGGCCATCCAATAACTGCATAGAAATGTGATAGCACTACATAGTCATCAGGGGTTTGATACCCTGTGCTGGTAGATGTGCGATACACACATGCTTATCCTTTTACTCTCCCACCTCTCCCTGACTTTACTTTGCCTCTGTCTGCCTCTCTCACTTCCTCTCTGGTGGATGTGGAGACCTACACCTGCTTTGCTTAGGCAGCAGTATGTATATTGTAAGTAATGCTCATGATCAGCTGATGGCCTCTGCACGAATTGCAGACCTCCTATAGCTGATTGCATGTGGAACAGCTGTGGTAACATTCCCATAGCCAGTTGCATGGAAACACACTCCAATATCTAGGAACATCATGTTGGTATTGGGCCTTTTCATGCACTGTGAGCAGGAACTAGATCTGTTGTTTGGCAAACAGCATCACAGATGGATGTGGATTTACCTCTAACAACATACACTGTGGAAACAGGCCAACACACAGGAGGGGGATGTCCCTGACTTGACTGCAGACTGTAAGTGCTGCTATACTGCAATTGGAGTGATGTTGGTTTTACATGGTGTGTGTAGATATGGCTGTCCTACATGTTTTAATACCTGTCATGTCATAGCTATGTTTATGAGGAAACCCCCAACAGTGTGTGGTGCCTTTTGTTTCTTGTGTCACCCACAGAGCACTTATCTGTGAACTGCAGAAGGTAGTGTGAGGAGTGCAGTCTATAGATGGTGATAGCCATGAGAGTTACTGACTTCATATCCCTCATAGGACATATGTTAGAACAAACCCTGTTACAACAGTAAATGTATGAAGTTATCACAGCAACATCTCACTATTGGGTCTGTGTTTGTGCCTCCAGCCATAGCTCTGTCAACCTTTCTACATATGTCATGCAGTAAGAGGTGCATATGTGCTGTACACCATATTTATTGACATCATATCTGATAACAAGCCAGTGAAGTATCAGACTGCTACACATGTTGTGTATAGTAGGGGTTATATTTGATGACATAATCTGGACAGTCCGTGGTTGTGTGTACAGTACTGAGGTCTGTGGACTTATGGTGATTGTCGACAGTGATTGTATTGTTAATATGTACCTTGGCCTGTGTACAGACTGTGGTAGATATCATTGCTCTTGTTCCTGTTCTGTCTGATGTTACATGCTGCTCCACTGTATGTTACCCTATCGGCTTACATGTTTGTACAGTCAAACACACACATGTCCCATACTACAGCCAAACATCAGACCACACTGTGTAGTGGCCCAGTATATGTAGGGGTAGTGTGTGAGAGACACATATGAGGATGGTGTTGAACAGATAGTCCATATACTGTAATATTACGCTAGCTTACCATATGTGGCTGTGGCTGTGTTCACATTGGTTGTGGTTATGCGCTTTCACACAGGTGTCTATTACTCGGTGCTGTTACATGCCTGTAGAGCCTGTTATATATGCAGATACATGTGTATTCCCCCATAAGAAATGTAGGCCAGTGTTGAGCCAGTCTGCCTGTAGCCTACACAGTGCTTTTTTACATGTCTAGCAGCTTAGTGTACTTACCCAGTGAGATGACATGTCCAGATACTTGCCAGATGTAGTGCTGCTGGGCCATCATAACAGTCATGTTTGTCAGACAAAGCAGTGGGATGTTGTGCAAATGTATGTCAATAACTAATGGGTAGTATGTGGCCATGGCACCTCTGTACCAGTGGTTATTATGTGTCAGGACAGACAGGGGTGGGTGAATGCATAACCTATGGGGACAAATGTATACCAGTAGTTACGTGTTATACCCATCTACATGGCTGTTAACATCCGCATTGTCAGGCTTGGTCCATGTCTTGCACTACGGGGTTCTGTGTAAACCTCTGGACTGTACAGAGTGCGCCAGACTGTCCACATATATTGGCCATATCTCTGCTGCAGTACACAGGAGTAGTGGGCTGTGAGTATATCACGCTTCCATTCCTGCCATCAGTCCACTGCTGTTGTATCCCCCATACATTCTGTGGGGCTGAGGCCATATATGTGTGGGCTTCACCTACATACTACATGAAAAATAAATGTATACCTCTCACTACTAAAGGTGTAGCAGGCAAAAGAAAACAAGAAGAATAAATCAAGCAGCACCTCCACAGCTAGGAAACATACAATGGTGGCAACACATCAAACACGTTAAAACACTGAAGTTTTAATTCTTCTTAAAAGTAAAATGACTTCAAGACAAATATGACAAAATGTAAAAATCCCAGTACTGAATAACACGATAAGTGCTTTCAGTAAACCTTCTTCAGATCATAGTGTGAATAGGGACTCACTTCTTCATTAAAAAAGGCTAGCAGCCAATAAAAGCAAAGTAATAGGACAACTCCCTTTTTCTTTCATTCATGATTCCTTAGCCAATCAGATAGTTCAATTAGCGACACACCTCTTGACTAGCAAATAGTTGGTCTCCTGGCTTTCAGTACTGATTTCAAGGGAATTACTGTATATAATCTAGGGATGCAATCTGCCCATAGGTTGATTATCCACTTAATTTCACACAGTTCAGTGTTATTAGAAATATCCCATTGTTTCTTTCCTACAAATGTTCTTTCAATAACTTTAAAAACAAAAGAATGAGTAGAGAAACTATGTACATGTGAGGCAAGAACATTATGTAGATTGCCTTTACATATATCATTTAAATGCCTCAGGACTCTCCTTTTAAAAACCTGATTGGTTTTGCCAACACAAAATGCTGAGCACACCATGCAGGTTGCCAAATAGACCACATTCTGGGTGTTACAGGTAGCTTTACAATTAAAGGTATATTCAAAATGCGAGTTGGGATGCCTAAAAGAATTACTGCTTTCAATATAATCACATGCCAAGCAATTCCCACATCGAAAAGTTCCTTTAGGTCCTACTTGCAATCGCTTAGGAAAACCATCCTTAGTGCAGAGAAGTCTTTTAATATTCTTTTTGTTTTTATAACCAAAGCTTGGTTTTTCTCCTACAATATCTCGTAGTTTTGGATCCTGAGTGAGAATTGGCCAATATTTACGTACATCTTTCACTTGCAAATTATCTGTACTAAATGTAACCATCAATCTTATTGTGTCAGGTTTAGTGCAAGATTTACTAGAAATAATAGTTTCTGTGCTATTTAAACACACCTCCTCATTCCTCATGGGTTTATTAAGCAAAGAATCAGTGTCCTTATTGAAATATCCTCATAATTGTAAGTGTTTCTGCAGATCTTGAATCTCTTGCTGAATAACCGACTTTTGGGTACACCTTCTAGTAATTCTAGTGATCTCATCCTGCATAATATTATTAGTAATGTGTCTTGGATGCATGCTACTCTTGTGGAGGTAATGATTCCTCCA
This sequence comes from Protopterus annectens, assembly GCF_019279795.1. Lineage (NCBI taxonomy): Eukaryota > Metazoa > Chordata > Ceratodontiformes > Protopteridae > Protopterus > Protopterus annectens. Next base: position 520,124,500 of record NC_056735.1, read on the forward strand.
AGTGTCCTTTCTGTACAAGGTGGTGTCTCTTTTGCCATCTATTCTCAGAATAATATTGACATCCAAAAAACGTGCAGAGGTGCGTGACCATTGCCCTGTGAGCTTCAGAAAAGTAGTGGTGCTATTTAAGTATTGCAGAAATAGAATGAAGTGCTCAACTTCTCCATCCAACATTAAAAAAAGGTCATCTACAAAATGACCATAAAATATGAGATGCTGATGCCAAGGGTTGGAAGCACTAAGAATGTGTTCTCTTTCCCAATTAGATAAAACGAGATTAGAATAACTGTTCACACAGGGGGTGCCCATGGCCACACCCCAGTGCTGCCAAAAGGTATGCAGTCCATAGACAAAAATATTAGTTTCCAAGATCATTTCTAATAACATGAATTTCAAGTTGGCATCTTTGTCAACAGCATCCTACGTCAGGATCTTCCTAATAGTCTCTATTCCATGGTCATTTGGAATTGAAGTAAAAAGGTTGGTAACATTCATCATGGTCAACAAAAGATTGGATGTGTCTATTTTGGACCTCATAACAGCATGCAGCTTGTTCATAAAAAATCATCCGTGTCTCGTAGCACAGTGGTTATGTGTTTTAGCACTGTTTTCAGCTCCCTTTCGACATAAAGAGACATAGTTTCTGTAACCAAACCATGTCATAAAACAATAGGACGTAAGGGTGGGGTTACTAAACTTTTATGTATTTTTGGAAGTCCACTTATAGATGGAACAGTGGGATGTGTAACGTGAAAGAAATTGAATTGATCTATATTTATAGTGCCTTCTATGAGCATGTCATTTAGTTGGTTCTTAATTCTTTGCATGTGGTTTTTAAGAGTTTGTGAAGTTACTTCTGAATATGTTTTCTGATTATTTAGCATCTCTAGCATTTTTTCTCTGTACCAATCAACAAATAGCACAACTATTGACCCTCCTTTGTCTGCTGGTTTAAGTACAATTTTATCATTCTGTTTCAGATCAAAAATGGCCTGTCTTTCTTGACTAGTTACATTGTGAACGTGCTTTGTGTCTTTCCCCTTCCTCAGTTTTTCTACTTCATCACTACACGTTGAATAACTCAACAGCTGGATGATTCAAAAGAACAAAAGTACTTGGTTTCCTAACGGTTCTATTATCTGTGTTGTTGTTCCCATAAATACTCTTCAAAGTGACATTTTATGCAAAGTATTCCATGTCAATCGTAATTTTACTTAAATCAGATTTCAAAGAGGGAATAAATGTAAGACCCTTTCCCAGCATAGTCAATTCTACACTACTTAGCTGGTATTTGAGATATTTACCACAAGTGATGTGTTTATCACATCATGCATGTCTTTCTTTTTCTGTCCTGGCTTAGGGCCCATGGATTCCTGTACTGTTTCTGTTTCAAAAAAAAAAATGGCAAACTGTGTGAAAAAGAAGCATGCATGACTCCTTTCTTTGGTATAGTTCCAATATCAGTAGAAGCTTTCTCGGCAGGTAAAGGTGAATTAATATTCACTACTTATGTGAAGCCAGAGACACTGGCTTCCTTACTTGCTGCATTCAATTGACCCATTTCCATAGTAACATTAGACTGATTACCTGCAGTTGTGTTCTGTAAGGTTTGTTCCTTTTCTGAATTTATCAGCAAACGCATTTCAAATCTCCTTACTTTTCTTGGCCATTCAAATATACGTCCTTGCCTGAAATCCATAGCATCTCTGGTTAACTTTTTTGTTTTTTGTTCTTTTAATTTGGACTCATAAATATTCAAGTAAACTGGAGCATTTCCAACTTATTAGTTTGAGAGATAGTTAAGTCAAAATTTTCTAGCTCAGTCTGTTTTAACTGAATATATTTGGCAACGTTTTCTTCCTCTGGTTTGAAGAAATCTATGAGTAACCAAAGCAAAAACTAGTCTCCAAATTTATAGCCTGCCATTTGGCTAGTAACTCGGGGTACTGATTTCCATTACTTGACATGCATTTTACCCCCCATCCCCCTAGGGATGACTTGGTTATGCATGCTAGCTTCTAAATGGAATTGTTGCCATGTCAGCCTTTTAAGGCGATAGTGCCCTTATGCATTCCAGAGGCCATTGTATGTAACAGTGGTATATGGCCCTGTATTATTGAGTCTGGGGGTGATGCACCATAAATAATCTAGGCTGTTACAAAATGTGGGGTATCAGGGATGAGCTGCCTTAAGGTATCTGGATGTACAGTACCATACAATTCACCTATATTTAAATTAGTTACATAAATTGGGTTAATACAGGCCTACTGCATCCTGCCATATATACTGTTCTGTTTGTCAGTGTGCTTGTGATGGTGTCAGTTATGCCTTATTATGTAACAGTCACATCCCATTGTGTCAACTGAAGTCTTTACCAGCTAGTGATGGTGTACAGAGTGTAGATAGAGGCTGCTGAACTATACAGCTGCATTACTTACTGTTGACTGTTTGGTATCCTGTGATCCAGTCTGTCTTTACTATTGTACTGTTTGAACGGCTTGGTCTGGACAGCAATATTTGTGAACCTTTCCAGACTACTGTGTTAGTATAACTGCTTCACAGTTGCATTACTCTGTTTATATGGATGTCAGTGTCTGAACAGCTATATGACATGGCATATAAAACTGTAATAGTACACAAATAAAGTTTTCCATTTATGCAAATCTGTGTGTGGTGTTATATCCTATGACCTCTCTGTGGGTATATGTTGCAGGCAACGATTATCATTTGTATGGGTGGCTCATACAGTGTCCAGTTGTTAAGGGGTTAACTGTAGGCATAGTGGCTGTTCCATATTGTGTGCACCTTTTACATATGTATCCTACTGTAAATATCTCTGCATGTGTATGTGTAGTCCCATATATATATATATATATATATATATATATATATATATATATATATATATATATATATATATATATATATTTATGTATATCTGTATCTGCGTATATGTGTCTGTGTATATGTATGCTGGAGATGTTGATAGCTTCCACATTGTACATTTCCTATGGGAGCCAGACTGTACTGCATGATATGTTACCAATACCAGCCTGACATCATACAGGTGGGATGTAGTACTGTTAACATCTTGTCCCCATGTAGTGCCAGGTCCTGGTTATGGGATCTGCAACACTTGGTAGTATATTGCAGGGTGGATGTGTTTGGCTGTGAGGGGGTGAATACCTATTCGTATAAGACGTATATTGTTTGGGGCCTCTCAACCCCATTAACAGTGCATATGGACATATATGTTGTAGTTATTTTCCCATTGTTATCTACAGATGTATGTCCATATATACCTATATAGATATATGTATCTGCTTACATAAATATAACTATGTCCATATATACCTACATAAATATATATATATATATATATATATATATATATATATATATATATATCTGCTTGCATATATGTAACTTGCTGTATATATTTAGACATATAGATGTAGACATATATATCTATAGATGTAGGCATTTGCATGTATATATGTTCATATATATTTCTATATATGTATACATTTCTATATATGTATATATATATATATATATATATATATATATATATATATATATATTAAACTATATAGATAGATATGTTGTATCTGTTTAGATATTAAACTATTTACACACACACATACATCTAAATGTTGGAATACATTCTCTGTACTGTTTGCTGACTGGGCTGGATGATATGTTTGTGAATACATCTGGGTTATAGATATCTGACATGACTTAGTAGTAAATCACTTTGTCTATGGTGTGGAGGGTCCTGGGTTTGAGCCTTGCAGAGGCTGTTTATTTTGTTGCTGGGCAGATCAAGGGCCATTGGATACAGAGTGATTAAGGCACTTTTGAGCAGTTGTACTCAGGTTTGCACGGATTTGTGCGGAGGTAAGCACTGCTAACTACCGGTTACAGTTTCTTATACTCAGCTTCTAAATTGCTTAACCAGTGTAGGCATTGCTTACCCCCGTGCAAATACTCTGAAACCTGCTTACTGCTGCTTAAAAGTGCTTACTACCACTTACCCCCACGCTAATTTCTTTAAAAGAAAAGAAAAAGGGTTTGATAGGAAAGTGGTGAAAAAAGGGGCACAAAGAGGGTAAGACAATAGGTAAACTAGCCAGGGATGTGCAGGAAGGGTATAGGGAAGGTCCATAGCTGCCCATTACTTTTACAGCAACAGCTGTGCATATACACTGAATTTGGAGGTAGATTTGGACACTCAAACCCCTGGGAGGGGGTGAGGACAACAATAATAAGTTGTGATGCCAGTTAGACCAGATTGCATGTGTCCAGTGGACATATGTGCGAAATGGACAGCCATGTATGGGGCGGGATTTTTTGTCGGAACAGATTGCCCTTTTTTTTTTTTCAGGTGAGAGTGGGATGTTGGGGAGGGGTAGTAGATATATTTGGGGAGGTAGGTTGGGTAGGTTAACAGGCAAAACAAACAAGACACATACAGGGGTGGTATATGACACATGTGGGGGGTAAACACCTTGATGGGGAAGGGTGTTGGGAAATCGGAAGACCATGAGACCCCAGTGGAATCAATAGCCACTGCACCTTCACAGTCCCGATGGTGGCTGTGCTGGGGGCTGAGTCGCAGAGCAGAGTGACACTCTAGTTGTGACATGTGGCCCTCAAGTTGGCGTAGAAGATCACCAAGCTGCTGGTTGATTTCTCTATTCACCACAGCCCCAACCTGGCGAGGGGTGACAGGTGCCTGTCCGCACCAGCCCCCGGGGGGGGGGCTGCATCTCCTGAGGCAGTTCCACCTGAAGGTGGTGCAGGACCAATGGACAGGGAGGTCCCAGGTTGGGCCCCAGACATGCTGGTGCCCAGTGCCATGTCCAGCTTAGGTGGGACAGGTGGGTCTGCTGGGTCTGGCCTTCCCAAGCATGCTATAGTGTTTAGATTTCATCATCATATGTGGGTTAGTAATAGTCAACACATTCCAGGGTTAGGTGCAACAGCATGCATAGATATTCCCATTAACCCAGACGCCAGATTCGAAACAGTTGCATAACGAAAAGAACACATGCCTATATGACAGCATGCAGGTGCATTTATGGCACCATGCCACCAATGTTGGAATAATTCTATATGGCACATGCATGGGAACAATTAAAATATTTATCAAACAATTGGACATCATCAGGACATAGGTGTCATTACATACCGGTTGGGGTGGTTATGTTGATTGCTGTTAGAGTAATGGTGGGGGTGAGAGAAAGATGTCAATTAACAACTAGTATATTCCTGTAGTCCATATTACTTTCCTAATCAGTGCTATCTGTACCTTACAAGTCTTACTACACTACCCTATAGCCTTAGTTTGGACAGTGATATGGATGTTGTCATCGTTACACATGAACTGGTTTTACCTGCAGTATACACCTCTTACCTTTTATACCCATGTAGGGAATGTTTTTAACACTATCTGTTTCTACACATATTCTCGGATTCCGGGTTGATGTTGTGCACATAGCTATCCAACTCTTTCTGCACAGACTCTGACCATGTGTTGACCACATGCTGGTGTGCCGGGGCATATCTAGAATATTGCCCTCTTCCACCTTTAGTGACCTGGCACACGCATATACATGCTTTCCTACACAGTTATATTATGTAGCACAGTGTGGGTGACAGTGATCATTGATACTTTATTATTCAGAGAAACTGCAACACTCCCAATTCCCTACAATACCAGAGTGAACAGGACCAGTACAGGTTATAATAGACTTTATTTCTCAGCACAGTGTTCGTATCCAACGTAACCTGTGGGAGCAATGTTTGTTAGCACTACCTGACTGTTGCCACACAAACTTCCAGATTACACATTAGTATTATGCAAATACATCTCACTCTGTTACTGTACACACTCTGGTCACAGCTTGACAACATGGGAATGTAGATAGGACATACTTGAAATATTACTCTCCTAACAGTTTCAAGAGTTGCTACAGTGACAGTTTTGTTCTCATAGCTGTTTGACAATCATTTGTATTCACTGTTTGCTGGCTAGACATCTGGGATTATCCCACAGACTTACCAGGGGGACAGGGGGACAGGCAGCAGATATGGGTCCATGTACTGGACATTCTGGCCTCATCTGTACAATTGTGGGGTATGATTCTGTATACAGCCTACATCCACTCCCAGGATTCAGACCATGGCTGTGTCTGCTACAACTTAAACACTGTCCATCACAGTTGTGTCTGCTATACAGACATTGCTGTATATCTCCTATTTGCTTTCTGTCTTATTAATCCCTTGTGCTTTTGCATTCTGACCTTGTATTACAACACTCTTATAAAGATCTCCTAGACAGTAATATTCTGTAGGACAGTGTGGGTGACAGTAATGTGTAATACTTGATTATTCAGAGCAACTGCATCAGTCGCAATGTCATACAATATCAATGTAAACAGTACCAGTACAGGGTATCATTCTTGTATTTCTGGGCACAGTGTTGGTATCTGGCAGACCTGTGGGGGAATTGTTTGTTAGCACTAACTGAATGTTCCCACGCATAGTACCAGATTGCACATTACTATTATGCCCATACATCTCACTCTGTTACTGTTCACACTCTAGCCACAGCTTGACAAGTTTGGGTGTATATGGGACATAGGTGACTTCTTAGCCTCATAAGGTTTTGGGGAGTTGCTAGTGTGCCAGCTTTGTTCTCATAGATGTGTGTCAATCAGTTGTATTTCATGTTTGCTGCCTTTACGTCTGGGGTCATCTCAATGATTTCCCAGGGGGACAGGTTGATAGGCAACAGATATGGGTCACTTTACTGGACATTCTGGACATATCTGTACAGTTGTGGGGTATGATTCTGTATGCAGACTACTACCACTCCCAGGATTCGAACCATGACTGTGTGTGCACTAAACAAAGCAACAGTTCACATCTCAGCTGCATGTGCTATTTGGGGTTTGGTGTTGCATGTTCCTTGTTTTCTGTCTATGTGTCTGTCAGTTGTGCTAAATGGCCTCTGGGGATTACACCAGTCATATACAGGCATTCCTACACATTCAATTTATGGTGCATGGTGTGGGTAACAGTGCTTAATACAACAGTACTATTACATGATTGCAAATCTACATTAACATATGATACCAGAGTATACACATGCAGTCCAGCAGTTAGACCTTTATTGTCAGACTGTTACGCCTTTATTTATATACATACTATATGAGTCTCTTCCTGCCATATTCTCCATTGTATGCAGTACTTGCCTTTAACAATACACGTTTTATACAGGCAATTTATTTACTACTACTTTTAGTTTTATTTCCTATGACAGTAAATGCATGAGTAGTACTGACCTGACTTGCATCGGAACCTCTCCAGGCAACTGACATCGGCCTCCTGGTTCACAGCCCACTCCATTGCAGCTGTAGGGGACATAAGAGGAATATTTAGCCATACCGATCCATAATCTACCTGAGCTGGCAATTATTACACACATAGTGGGATGGTACACACAACTGAAACATCCCCTGCTGCTCTAGCCTCTTGGATCCACTGGTCCAAGAGGTCCCTCTTACGTCACTTCAGGTCGGCATAGTGATGCCTGACCTACTTACCAGTTCATGGTATGCCAGTGGTACTGGTGAGGTCATGGGCAAGACGGTCCTAGGCCTCTGCCTTATATTGGGAGCTCTGGTACTGGCCCTGCAGCAGTCTCTGATCATGGTCTTTGACAAGGACTCCTGCCATGACTCTGGACTCCTGGATGCACCAGTGCTGCACCTGAAAGCACACACCTTCTCCCATTACTGCCATTGTGCCTGCTCTTACTGTCATTGTGCCTGAAATGGGAAGCTACAACCAGTTATGAGATGTATTCCCACCTCTTGGGTCTAAGTAGGGCCAATTTCCCAAACTTTTCCATGATTGGCCAGTTTTGAAAAGGCTAGGCTATGGGTAAACCTGCTTACCTAGGGTTGGCATTGCTTAAAGGGGTATAACACTGGGCACATTGAGTTAGTTAGCTTACATATTCCTTACACCTCCTAAGCTGGCCTGTGCAATGCTTAGCATTGCTTATATTACAATTTGCATTGTAATTCATTTTTTGCATTGAGTTATTATTCATTACACCTTATATGTATGCCTGGTAGCCATGATTCATGTGTACATGCACGGTATGGGGTCCTTGCATTTTATTGGGGACTTCAACACTCTATTACAATTACACCTGACTTCTGGGCTTACTGCTTTACTCCAGTTCACATATTTATGTTATGTAGTGGGTTAAGCCAAATATGTCTACATACTGATTCCTTTCACAGGTTCAGTTTGGTTTTACTATGGTGAAGACTTGTTTGCTGATGCCTCATTTTTTGGTATGTTTGTGATGGCTTGGTGGTTAACTACTGTGATTGTGATGTATATGGTCCTGGGTTTGAGACCTTCATGGCTGTTTATTTTGTTGATGGGTACAGCAAAGGCCACTGGATACAGAGTGATTAAGGCATTTTTGAGCAGTTATAAGCGGGTTTTCGTGGGTTGGCGCAAGGGTAAGCAATGCTAACCTCCGTTTACATATGCTTACAGTGAGTTAGCTTTAGCATTGCTTAACCTGTGTGCCCATCGCTTACTGCCACCCAAACAGGCTTAAGCTCACTTACTAGTGCTTAAATATGCTTACTACTGCTTATTGTTGCTTAAACCTGCTTACTAGTGCTTTATTCATTATGACACTGACATCTCAAGTGTGCATTTACTGCAGTACTCCAGTTCGTAAATATATGTTATTTAGTGGGATATGCAACAACAATATTGGTCATAATCTGCTTTGATTTGGAAAATGGAATGTGCTGCAGTGGGACTCGAACCGGGAATTGCTGCTCGTAATGTGAATGCTCTGCCCACTACACTATTGCTATGCTGCTTCATTTGCATATATCTTCCTTGTTATCCTCTTCAGTCATTTAAGCTGCATTAATCATAGCTAAGTGATGAGCACACCCCCCCACACCTACGGTAAGCATTAATCAGATTTAAAAAAAAATGGGCTTGTTCATTTTATTTCTCTATACTTTTGTTGTTGTACACAAGTGGGACTTTGGTGGGGATATGCGGATACCTATGAGCGGTCTCGCTCATTTCTTACCCCTTTCTGCTGTTCTTCATTGCGGGGGGGGGTGTATATTCTGAGTGATCTCCTCTCAGACTCACTCCCTGCACTCTTACATGTTCCGTGTAAGATTAGGAGCGCAGGCAGCACTCCTCATTACTATGCATGGCACACTGCCATCCTGATCCTAAATGTCCGCCTCCATGCAGGACTAAGCTAGTCCTGCATGGAGGAATAGTAAATTAGGGGGTTTGATTTCCATTTTTAAAAGGAAAGGAATTTTGACCAAAAGTAAAGATGCATAATTTCTGGAATATTAGAGCTCTGGTCATTGAAATAAACAAACAGCTCAAGAGCTTAATAAAATCCATCAAAGCCAAGTTTGAAGCTAAAATATCTACCCAAGTCAAGTGCAATTATAAGGCCTTTTTAGTTATGTTTGTAATCTCAAAAGCAATATGCAGCAATGTGTTGAGCTGAATGTGAACAATGTCAGACCTGGCCAATACATTTAGTTTTAACTTCACCCCACTCTCTCCTCTTTCTTTCTCTCAAGATATAACTAAAAGTGGCTCACCTCCAGCAAACACACTTGATGGGCCCTGAAAATATCCCTGGATGCATCTTAAATAACATGAAGCATGATTTAACTACACCCCTAACAACACTATTCATTCTCAGCCTTCATAAGGGTTTTGTACAAAATGAATGAAGAATAGCTAAAGTCATTTCCCTGCATAAGGGAGGACATTCCACAGACATAGGCAATTATTGTCTTTTACATCTGACCAGCCTCATGTGCAAAGCCATGGAAAGAATTATACATCCCAGGCATTAAGAAGGAAGCTATGAATTGTGGGAGTGAGCAGTGTTTGTATCAGTTCACTCTTGCTGATGGGAGAATGGTATGTCAATTGTCTGTACTGCTGACATTTTCAAGAAACTGATAAAGCAACAGGCAGTATTATGAGATAAAAATGAATACCAATCTAGCCATGTATTTCAGCACAACAGATAGAACACTGTGCATTCATAGATTTAAAGGTGGGGAGAGAACCAAGCTATAAAAATCCTGATGGCTGCTCTGGCAATGGGAAGAGAAAAGACTGAAAATATCCACAAAACAGAATCTGGAGCCACAGCTTTTCATGGATACTATAGGCTGATAACTTAGAAATGAAAGTTAGGTACTTACTATAATGATACATTTATTTTGTATCATTTTCAGCCAGTTCAACATTTGGGTTGTTGGATCTGACCTCGGCACCTTCTTCCAGAGCTTTGGATCCAGGGTTCTGACTCCCCCTTAACCACAATTCCCTCCTGCTACCTAAATTACCTCAGACTGAGTTTTCTGACCATTAATAACTATACAGAAAACAACATGAGCGGTATGAACACTCCTATAGAAAAGGTTGACAGCTTAATAAGCATACCAATATGGGTGAATGTCACCTAAACCAGGCTGAGTCTTCTTTGGGACCTGTAGAAGCACCAGAAGTTTATAGATGGCAATCTGGAAAAAGAAAAGAAGAGGGATGTTGAACTTGATGAACTTGAGGCAACATGGATCTATCATTATGGTAAGTACATAACTTTTGCATCTGATGTTGTCAATTTTCATCAGATTCAACATTTGCGATAGATTCCCAAGCTGCCTAAAAAGGACCTGAGTGGTATGAAAGAAGGACATTCCTGAGGAAGGTAGAAGCAATGGATGCTTAAGCTCTGGATTGCACATCCAATTTGTAATGAGATACAAATATATGAACTGTTGACCAAGTTACTGCAGCACAAATGTTATTAATGGGGACTCGACCAAGTTACTGCAGCACAAATGTTATTAATGGGGACTCTTTTCATGAATGCTATAGAGGTAGCCATTTCTCTAGTGGAATGATCTTTCAGCTTTGAATGCAGGGACAAACCCCACCCTTTTATATACAAAAAATACAATCTGAAAGCAATTTCTAAATTGTAATTTTTGACACATAATTTCTTAGTTTTGCTTTTGAAGACAAACCGTTGATCTAACTCTCTAATAAATGTGGCATGTGTAAGTAGAATCTGAGCTGTCTGTGAACATCTAGGGTATGAAGCATATGTTTGCCTTTGTTAGAAAAATTGGGAAAAAGACTAGCAAATCAATGGATTGATTCAAATTTGCTTCTGATGACACCTTAGGGAGAAAAGTAGGATTTGTTCTCATTGGCACTCTGTCTTTGTGGAAAATGAGGAAAGGTGGCTTACATGAAAGCACTTGTAATTTAGAAATTTGTTTAGTGGATGTAATGGCAATTAGAAAAACAGTTTTCCAAGAAAGATGCTTAAGATCTGCTGATGCTACTGGTTCAAAGAGTTTCTAAGTTAATGACTGAAGTAAGATTGTGACATCCTATGGAGGAATGGGATCCTGATTTGGAGGCATCAGCAAAAAAGCTCCTTTGAGGAAACCTTTAGATATACTAAGATAAGCAATGGAAGCAGCATTACGTCTTGTGTGAAAATTTGAAATAGCAGCCATTTGTACTTTGATGGCAAAAACATTAAATCCTTGGTGAAAAAGTTCTGAAAGAAATTTCAGTGCCAATGGGAGGGGGCAGAAGAGAAGTCCAGTCCCTTTGATAAGACCAAATAGAAAATCTTCTCCAGTAAATTTTTAAAATCTTTATGGTTGACTGCTTTTGAGGAGAAGAAATTATATGAGCTACAGGAGAGGACAGCCAGGTATCTATGATTATCATTAAAACTGGAGAAACCATGCAGTTAACTTTAGGGCATGTAGATCTGGTAGAAACATCCTGGATGGGTGACTCAGAAGGCCTTGACTGGGATCCAGCATCCAGGAATGGTGTAGCAAATGAAGCCAAAGAAAGGGGAACCAAACTTGCTGGGGCCACAATGGAGCAATGAGGATCACCTCGGTCTTGCACCCTGTGGCTTTCTGAATGAATTTTGTCAGGAAAGGGTATAGGTGGTAATGCACAAAGGAGATCTAAGGGCCAAGTGTGGACTGGAGTATCACTCAGTGACTGTGCCTGTGGAGGGATGAGGGAAAAGTGACTACTGAACTTGTTGTTTAGGTATGAGGCAAAGAGGATGCAGCAAGGTTGGCACCAGTGGCTGAAAATCTCTGTTGTTACTGATTGGTTGAGAGACGACTCATGAGGCAATATGACTGACCTTCTCAATTTGCCTGCTAGTACATTCACCAGCCAGTGTATATATGTTGCTGCCAGAAAATGATGAGAAGACATCACCAATGGCCAGACTCACACATACTCCTGGCAAAGTGAATATGATCATGTTCCCCCTTGTTTGCTGATCTACCATACCACTGATATATTGTCCATTTGGATATCAAACCCTTGGGTAGACAGTTCTGAAAAGTGTGCAACACCAGAAAAAAATGTTCACATCTCCAATATATTTATGTCAAGTTTAGACAATACAGGTGACCAAGTACCATGAACTGTTTTCCCCATGAAATGCCCCTTCCACCCTAAAGGGGAAGCATCTGTGGTTACTGTTGCTTGGGACAGTGCTAGAGAAAAGTGTCTCTTTATAACTGATGAAGATGTTATCTACCACTTTATATGGTCTCTGTATACTTCAGTTGGATAAACTCTGGCACAGAGGGATTGAAGTCTCTGTGACCACCGAATTGAGACAACACTCTTATGATATCTCACAAGTGCAATTAAAGTGATGGTAGAGGCCATCAGATCTAACAAACAAAGAATTAATGTTGCTTGTGGACATGGATGCTGACTTACCTGAGAAGCCACCATTCTTAAGAAAAGCAGTCTTGTTGTTGGGAGTTTGGCAATTTGTTGAACTGTGTTGATATGGCACCCTATGAATTCTCTCTGCTGAGTGGGAAGCAGTTAGCTTTTCATATGTTTGACTGTGATCTCTAATCAGTCTGCAAGATGGAGTAATAGAGTATGATGTTGTAGCAGTAGATCCCTGGAAGCAGCACATAGGAGTCAATCATTTAGATATGGGATAACCTGGATTCCTTGTAGTTGGAGATGAGCTGCTACCACTGGCATAATGTGGGTGAACACATAAGGGGTTGTGGTGAGACCGAATGCTTCTGCTCTAAACTGGTAATGATTGGCTCCCAGCCAGAAATGGAAAAAATCTCTTGGATTGCTTTTGAATCTGTATATGATAGCAGGCATCCTGGAGATCTGTAGACCACGTCTAATCATCTTTCCTCTATACAGGTAGTATACAGTTTTACCCTGACTATCTGGAACTTCATCTGTTTGACAAATTGGTAAAGGTGGCTGAGGTCCAACATTGGCCTGAGGTTCCCTGTCTTCTTTAGATTTAAAAAGAATCTAGAATAGACTCCAGATTCTGATTGCTCTGGGAGGATCTATTGTATGACCCTTTTCTTCTAGCAACTGTGAAACTTCTGTTGCTGCAGATTCCAACTGATCAGTTGGAATATCAGGAATCTTTAATCTCTTCTTTGGAGGACACAAAAAATGAATGGTATAACCTCTACTGATTACTCTTAACACTCAGAAATCTGAAGTATTGTTTTGCTAGACTTGTGGGGGTAAGGTTAAATACCCCCAACTGCCTCCATAGTACAGCAGTAAGGTAACCCTTCAGGGGGACTGGTAGGGTTTCTCAGTAAAGGGCCCATGGAAACTCTGATGTTGCAGTCCACCTCTGCCCCTAGGATGATCCCCATTTGAGCTTCTCTCTTATCTGCAAGGGAGGGGGGTCTGTGCCCAGGGGTGTTGTGGTGAAAACCCTGAGATATTCTGAAACACATTTTATTACCAACATTTTGATTCCTGGAATAGGATCTTTGCTGTGTGGAAAAACATATTCTTATGACAGACAGGGTCTTACCATCTTGTTCAATCCTAGTAAGTATTTTTGACATTGGGATCAAATATAGTGGAACCCTCAAAGGGAGCATTATTAAAGAATACCTTGAAGCTTTCCTCAAAATCACATATTTACATTCAGGTATGGCAATGCATGGCAAAGCCTGTACCTACTGCTCTTGCTGTGCCATCTGCTGAATTGGACAGCAGTTGCATGGCTACATTAGATGTAGATTGCAGGGTAGACATCTTGGTCTCCACTGGTTTTTGGACATCCAATGGCAAGTTATCCTAGAGGGACTTGGAAATCTTCTTGATCATGTCCCACCAAAAACATGTCAAGTGTGCAAGGTAGATCAGCACTCTGACTGCAAAGGTCACTGAAGCATATGCCCATTTCCCTAATCTGTCCAACTGACTCTCTGTTAGAGGATGGACAGAAAAACTCTCCTCAGAAAGTTCTGTCTTTGTGACTGCTGCTACTTCCAATACATCTTATCTGGGTCTTTTCATTCAAAGCTTCTTAGCTTTTGGGGCTAGTAAAATTTTGTCAATTTTTGGTAATCAGTTCTATAACATCTGGGTCCTTTTATGCCCTCTGTGCCATGAGATCTATGAAGGCATCTAGTGGGAAACCACCCAAAAACATATGAGCCATGTCCAAAGGATTCAAGAAACCAAGATTCATCCAGAGAAGGACTTTCATGTGACCAACTCCCTTTTTGCTTCATAAGTTCCAGGTTGTGTCCAGATGTAACATCTTCAGGAGAAATCTGGGGTATCCTTCACCATCATCCAAATCTGTATCCTCAGTGAATGACTCAGGATTATATGTACTTCTGTTTGCATGTCCATTTTCTTGGAACATATCTCTGGGGTTCTGCTGGAGAAAGATTAGAATCAGACTGAGAAATAGAGTGTCAAGTAGTTTTGATGCATATAGGTTCTGACTAACCCTGTCAATCTGAATGAGAGGAGCAAAGAACAGCTTCCACTGAATATCAGGAGACATCCAAACTTGGTGAATGTACCTACCTTCTTGACTCAGCCAAACCCCTTTTCAAAGCCTCAAAAGATTACACTGCAATTGGAGCTGAGGAATCATTCCCTTTGTAAACTGACTCAGGAAGTCACCCCACTCCAATCGAGGTTAGCTCCGAGGAGGTCTAATACCCAAGCTATGAAGTGTCAAGCTACTGAGAGGGAGAGTTGGATTAAAGAATCTTGGAGATTTCACTACACCACCAGTACTCTAACACTGACACTTTGGTTCTGGGACGTGTCTCAATCCAACAGCATTGTAGTTGAGAGAGTAAGGATGTTGTCATCACCAAAGTGCCTTGGACTGTCAGATTTGACTGAGGTATGCTGGGAGGGTTTGGACCTGTGAGAACCAGTATCTGAGAAAAATGTGACAGGTCAATGAGCCTCTACCTGGACCTCCCATAAGGGACAGCACTGGGAAGACTCCCAGTTGGATCAGTGTCCTCAATAATTTACTCATCATTCAGTCTACATTCTTTTCTGTGATACTTCTGGTGGATCTGCCCAACCTCAATGATGAGTCTACCAAAGAGGTCCTGGAAGGATATTTGACTTGCAAGGTTTGTGAATGGAGCCAAGGGTTACTGTTTTGGCAGAAAAGGGAGTTCAAGGGGAGGGAGATTGGATACGAATGACGGATGGATCAAACTGCCTCTATATTTTGGGTATTGGATTAGGGACCTTTTCCTTGACTTCTTGAGCCTTTTTTTCTTCTGACTTCTTTTTCTCAGAACATCTTTCAAATATGTGTCCTTTTCTCTATGTTTTTCTTTAGTTTTATT
The DNA here is from genome assembly GCF_019279795.1 of Protopterus annectens. Classification (NCBI taxonomy): domain Eukaryota; kingdom Metazoa; phylum Chordata; order Ceratodontiformes; family Protopteridae; genus Protopterus; species Protopterus annectens. The sequence goes on from NC_056735.1 coordinate 520,140,288, forward strand.
GTTTTTTTACTCCTTTCACTTCTCTATGCTGGGAGAAGCTGGTGGTGGTGGGCTTGAGTCACAAGACACAACAGGAATAGAAGATCCTGTTAGTAGGAGAAGCACATTTTTATAGTAAGTTTTTCCCTACTACCTTGTATAGCTCTAGAACAAAAGACAGCACATATGTCACAACTTGCCTGTAGATGAGCAGCACCTAAACAGTGCCTACAGATAGAATGAGGATCTGGGGGGATGGATTTTGTGTCCACAAGCTGAATGCATTTTATAACCTAAAGTTTATTCTGACAGCAAAAGAGTACCTGTAACTCTATATAAATTACACAACATTTTCAAAAACAACTTCTAAATAATATATCCAAAAATCCTATTATTAATAGCACACACAAGTGCTATAGCAATACAACAAGGGAACTATCTAGAAGCATACCAGGACACTCTAAAATAACTATAAGATAAAAGGCAATAAATCCTTAAAACTATAGGTATCTAACCCTAACAGCTGTATAATACTATCCAATGCAACAAAAATACTTTAAGGAAGGAGTCAAGAGAAGGAAAATATTAAATACCTTTCACTTATTGTGAATGATTTGCAAGAGCTTTCAGAAAGTATGAATGGACGGAACAAGTGGCAAACAAGATCTGATGTACTTGAGGTATAAGAAGGGAATTGTGGGTAAGGGAGGATTCAGGGCTTTGGATCCAAAGTTCTGGAAGAAGGTGTCGAAACTGGAGCCAATCAGATCCAACAACCCAAACATTGAACCAGATGAAAATATGCAGCATCAGAATCAGTAATGTCTGGATAAGTCCATAGAGTGTTACTTATTTTGCAGACTAGATAAGGGTAATTATGAAGATAATCATTCACAGCTGTATCTTTCTATGAGCTGCAAAGTTTACATATCTAAAGAGCTTAAGGGTAACCAGTATCCAAATTTGCTCCAGTACATCTTAAGATCTTAAAAATCTAAAACAATGTGTGTCTGTTTGTATATGCTGTGAAAAAAAATCAAAACACTGTAATTTGTGTCAGCATGTCTGGCAGGAGATTTGTGGATATTCTCAGATTAACTTATATTGCAAGCCAGCATGTCTAATTGTGAAAATGTAAATAAGGTTTTAAATGTTGAGCATTCCCTGTTCACACAGAATGTTCAAATAATCTCTCTTTTGATGCAATTCTAATTGCAGTTAAGTACTATGGAGAATCAGCTGAACAGTAGATGATGTCATTAGAATGTTCCTAGTTGCAAAGTGATTATTTAAACAATGGATTGATAGGAAAATAACGTTTGCAAACAGCTGACTGTTATTTTTTAAAATAAGTCAGTTGAGACTGCAGTTTGAAGTGCTGAGTAGTTTGGGAAGAGCAGTTTGTGAAGAGTTGCAGTCAGTGGACACCCATGAAAGAGAACTCATCAAAAACTGTAAGCCTGCCTTTTGCCTTGGTGTTATATGTTAGATTAGATCAGGGACAGTATTCTTTAGTTAGATTAGGAAAGCTTAGTTATTAAGATAGAGCTTTTCTAGAATAAAGGACTCCTATCCTACAGTTTCATTTTACATTTCTAGTGATTGAAATCTGGTGTTTATTGAAAGCTATTGATTTACATTCTTCTAATCATTTTACTTATTATTAAATACTTTTCATTACTTTACATTGTGGCTAGAAATCAGCATTTTTCTTTTAGAGATTACAGAGTGCTTATACCTGTTTGATTCTCCCCAGGTCACATTGAAGGTCTGGTCACTTCTGGTCATATCTTTCATTTATTTTGATATTTAATTTTCATAATTGGACACCCCTTTAGAAGGGCATGAAGACACTCTGATTGGTGGTGGAATTACCATATTATTTGGGGAAGGGACACAACTGGAAATCTGTGTCAGGCTTTCCCATAAATGTTTGGATGTGTGAGTTTTAAATTTACTTTGAGTGTGAGTGTATCAGAGGTCTTAAACTCGGACACATTGCTCTGAAGTGTGCAATAAGGAGTTACATTTTGGGGAGACAGAGATATATAGTCCAGACCCAGGAAAATAGTACACATTCCTGTTGTGCTCTTAGGGAAAATTTGTGAAATATGACTTCTGTTTAAGTGACAGTCTCATATTGGAGTCAGTGGTGAGGATTGAAGCTCGTTAGTTACTGACCCAGGATATTAAGGATGTAATTTTATTGGTGTCAGTCTGGCGGGATATAGGCGGACATCACATATGTTTATTAGCAGGCCTGATAACATCCCAGGTTGCATCCTACATGAACTCAGGCAGGAACTTGCAGTACCATTAGGCACCCTATTCAGCCAAAGCCTGAGTACCAGCTTCATCCCAACCAAGTGGAGGACAAGCACTGTCATCCCTTTGCACAAAGGTGGAATGTCCACCAATCCAGGAAATTATAGACCCATCAGCTTAACTAGCCTGATCTGCAAGGACATGGAACAGATTTTCATGGACCTCCTTAACAAGTACATTGGCAACCTCCAAACACTCAATCCCACAGAGTTTGGTTTCAAGTGGAAGTCATGTCTGTTAAATTTGGTTGACTTCTTTGAGACAGTCACCAAAGCCATGGAGTAGGGGAAGATGGTGCACACCATCTACTTTGATCTGTCCAAAGGCTTTGATACTATTCCTTACTCGAGTATAATAGATAAACTCTTGCAACTAGGCATCAATCTGCATGTTAGCAGATGGGTAGCAAACTGGCTCACTGATAGGACCCACGTAGTCAAAATAGGGGAAGCCACCTCAAGCAGTAGGCCCGTAACAAGTGGTGTACCCCAGGGATCAGTCTTGGGGTCTCTGTTGTTTGGGATATACTTTTCTGAGGTGCAATCCAAAACCAGTGGGCTATGGCTGACCAAGTTTGCAGATGACTGCAACCTGGGTGCTGTCATCAATACCCCTAGTGATGTGGACATCCTCCAACAGGGTCTCACCCAAACAAATGACTGGTGTCAGAAACATGGCCTCAAACTGAATGCCAAAATATGTATCATCATCCCCTTTGGGGAGAGTGACGTCTCTACAAATTATCACATTAATAATAACATCCTAAGCATGCAATCAGTTGTGAGAGACTCAGGCATCCAGGTTGTTAGCAAACTGACTTTTGACCACCATATTGCCTTCATTGTATGGAAAAAGTTCTTAATGTCCCACCTCATTAGTAAGAGTACCTCATCCAGGGGCAAGGATGTCATAACATCCCTGTATTCTTCCCTTATAAGACACATTATTGAGTACAATGCCCCTTTCAGCATGTACCACAGAAAGCACATGCAGCAGCTGGAGAGACCACAAAGGTTCCTCACCAGGAGAATCAAAGGTCTCAAACATCTACCCTACACAGATAGGCTAAAAGCCCTGTCCTTCTACTCAGTCAAATACAAACTCCTTACAGCTGACCTCTGTCTGGCATACAAAGCAATCTCAGACCCAGCCTTGATGGGCCTGCTGCATGCCCGCAAGTCAAGCTCCACTCGTGTAACTCACACGCATATCTTCAACCTGATCTGTGACAATTGGACTTGTTGGCAGGACAGATTTTTGTCCCAGAGACTCCACCTTCTGTGGAATAGACTCCCTTTCCATGTCAAGCAGAGTACCTCATTAACCCTTTTTAAGCACAACCTGGATAACTGGATGGGGAACAGAAAATACACCCCTGGGATTCCAGCTTTGTCCCTGATGGACAGGGACATCAGGTGCTGACTTGTAAGAACATGGGCTAAATTCTTGGCTAGGCTTGTAAGGGCCACAGGGACAATAACCTAGTAACTTCCTATGAGCCTGTGATCCTATAAGAAAGGCAACCACAGTAAGTAACTTGGATTACATATCTTAACTAAACAAGATATGAAAAATGTTTGCATCTTATCATATGCACTGTTTTGAATTATAGGGATACTTATCTTCATGGTGTGACTATATTGGACTATAGAACAGGTATGCTGCCATGATAGGCAGACATAGATTCCAATATCTCATTAATTGGCTGTCTCTCCCAAATTAGCGTGAAATGCTGTTCAAAACATTTTATGAGAGACATTGTGCATATTGTATATTTCTTTAGCTTTAACAGTGATAACAGAAATTTGGACTGCATTTAGAATTTTTATTTCATATTTTACAGCAAAAACATTAATAGACATTTGCTAAGCAAAATAAACTCTCATACTGAAAACTGACTTCAGATTGAACATCAGTAAACTTTCCCCTTTTAAATCTCACATTCATTCAAAGTGCATCTAAGAAGCCATTAAACTATGAGATTTCCTGGGATTTGTTGTCAAACAGCATATAGTGAATTAGCAGCTATTTAAAGGGTACAGGTCTTCAAAGAGAATGTGTAGTGCATCATATAAATAAATAAATAAATACATTTGCTGACAGAGTAGGAAAGCCAGGTGGATGCAAGTGCCCTTTTCAGGGCAGGCAAGGATGGCTAAGTAATGAAGTGACATGGTCAGAATCACACAGCAGACAAATGAAGGCTGTGAGAATCAAACTGCGCTACAGGAAACAGCACATTAACAGCTTATAACCTTACTCATCTGCACTAAGAGCAAGACAAATACTGTTGTAGCCAAACAGAGTGCATTTCAGACCCATTGGCCTGAAAAAATAGGCTAAATAAAATATTTACTCTGAGTTAACATACTAACATTAAGTTTACTGACTTCATATTATCCAGTTTATTCCCAACCAAATTATAAGCACATTGTCAAAGTCACAGTTTAAATGAAGAGGCTTATGTTTACTACAACCAATTCCTTTTTCTGTACCATAAATACTTTGGGATGTAGGAGCCAAGTAATTTCATGTATCTATATTTATATCTACAGCTATCTCTCTCTCTCTCTCTCTCTCTCTCTCTGTATACATATATATATATATATACATATATATATATATATATATATATACAGGAGTGACCAAACATGCACACATACACACACACACACACACACACACACACACACACACACACACACACCTGCGCGCGTGCACAGTTAAAATGCCCATCATTTATACCACCCTGAATCATTCTGTACTCCACAAATATTGATATTTTTCAGTTGACAAGATTAAAATCAAGCAGTGATATCCATTGCATCCTCCCATTGTCCACTTACATCAATAATTAGAGATAAGGACTCAAAATATTGAGCAATGTGCTTAGAATATTGCTCATATGACAGGTTTGCATAAGTAAGGCTTTTCTGAAGGATGTGTAGCCTGAAATTCACAGCTGCTATCACTGAGACAGTGCACAACATTTTGCCATAAAATTACACATTGTATGAGGAACAGACCACAAATATGAGGCAATGGGGTCAGTTGATTTCTATGCTATCTGCAAAAAAAAAAAAAAGTATATATATGTATATGTGTGTGTGTGTGTGTGTGTGTGTGTGTGTGTGTATATATATATATATATATATACTATAAATATATATAAATATATATATATATATATATGTGTGTGTGTGTGTGTGTGTGTGTGTGAGGAACGGTAAAAATGTGAGTCAAAATCAGACAAGCTGTTATCACAACATATTAGAATAAAAGGCAGGATACTCAGTAATCATCAGTGATTGTCAAACATTTTATGATGGACTAAAATATGAGGCAAAATCAGCCTGGACATTTTAAGAACAATAAGAAGCATAAAACTTTAATGTCTGGCATAACTGACCAATTGGATTCTTCAGCAATTTACTAAAACATCTAGCAATTTACAAGATACATTACACAGCAGGAATATGAGGCAAAATCAGAGATACTGATTGTCTGCAAAGCTCTAATAATGTGTGATGTATGATGCATTGGTTCATTCAGCATGTGGCTGATGCAGCTGAGGACACGCTGTGCAATCTCAAAGTCATTAAAACTTGAAGCAATGTGGTTTTATATATATATATATATATATATATATATATATATATATATATATATATATGTATAGCAGCTAGCTAGTTGACTAGCAGGAGGAGCCATCTCTACAGTGCTGGACCGTAGCACACTACAGACCACCAGGTAGCTTCAGATGCAGTCAGTACCTATTAGTAAAAATAAAATAAGGAAAAATCAGCAGTCATGAGTACACAATAATTCTAGGAAAGCAGATTGCTCATCATGCCTACTGCTTACTACTTATAAAAATAGACAAATGGTCAATACTAGCCTAGATAACAGCTATGACTATCCATTGGGTTATACACAGATAGACTTGACACTGTAGATGTAACTGGTACAAGTACAACTTCAATGGGCACTTAGCACTTTATGCCGCACTCCAAAACACTTACTTGCCTTTTTGTAACGTTAGTGTCTATCAGTCAGTCAAATCGTCAGAGTGTCCTCTGGCAGTAGGAACTGGGGTAACATAGTGAGCAGTACTGTGTTCAAAATGTTTGATTTGTTAGTTTGTAACTTGCAACAAACATCAAGGGCAAGTTACTTTAACTTCAAATGCAGTCATCAAGTATAGTCTATTGTCTATAGCCTGCTGCCTGCTCCACTGCCCTGGACATATATCAAAAGGAGAAACAGGTCAACAAAACCAATGGGATGGGAAGGCAGTTAATATTTTGAAATGGGAATTGGATAGACTGTACAATAAAGATGGAAGTGGAAGTATTGGACTAAGCATAAGAAGAATGAAACACTCAGTCATATGTTAGATTTAGATAAAGTTAAAAAAATTAAAATTAATCATGCCAGCCTACCCAGTGGAAGAAGACAAAGGACATCAAACCAGGTAAGATGAGTTAAGTGAAGGAAGAGGTAATTGTTGAAGAATGGTAGTGCTGTTAATTTAAGAGGATGGGGACCTGGGCGGGGCACTCTTTTTTAACTTTACCATGCTACTACAGTGTATACTGAATGATGTGCAATCATTTCAGAACTTAGGGTGGTACAGGATTAAATTCCAATAGCCAGAAATCAGAATACATTTATGATGTTGATAGGCCAACAATGGGCCACTGTCAGCTGTTTATGGAGCCTTGTTTTGGATCCAGCCCTCAACAGATAGCTTTTAGGATAGATTCACTGGTGTGTCTATGTGCAAGTGTTTGCAGTTCGATTTAGACTAAGGATTAGGTTAGGAGACAGATTTTATGTTCTACATGTTTGATCTGTGCATGCATGTATCTTTGCATATTTGTGTGCTTGTGTGAGTGTGTGTGAGTGTGTATATACATGCATGCTAAGTGTTCAAAACTTGACTGCCCACCTTACTCATGGGTTGGTAGTCCTTCCCTTTCACTTGTCACTGCTCATAACCATAACCTATAAATTAACGTAAGATAAAACATTTCCTTAATACTACCACTATTCATATAATTTTGAAAATACCTTAGGATTAGGTTTTGGGTTAAGAGTTTGGGAATGGAAATGATTTGTTTTCCTTTTTTGGTTATTTGTCTGAGCCTTTTGCTGAGAAAAGACCAATACACTTATTGTCATTGTAATCAAAGCTTTATTGAACACATAACTAGTTAAGCAGTTAACTTGCAAATATCACGTTCAATTGTCAACTATACTAAAATAATGTTACCAGATGGCACTAGGCTTGGTTGTGTCCACTACCACTCACCCCACATGCACATTTTGTCAACTTTCAAATGGATAAATAAAGCTACATTTACATTGACTATATCTAACCAAACTAAGACAAGTTAACTCCATCAGGAGCAAGCAAAATGGGATCCCGATCTATAAAGTCCCAATGTTCAACAACACTGATCAATGTATAATGAAAGATTGATCCACAATAGCTATCCTCGTACCTGTTAACAGAAGCACAAAAGTATTAGTATACATAATTAAAAATGAAACAGAAACCAAGGCTTAACTCTCATTATAACCTGCACATATTTCCCTCATTATCCAAGTCAGTTGCTCTGCCTATATGAAAGAAATATGACAAATACCCAACCAAGTGTACATTTTGATTTGCCAGTGTATTCCACAAACACTAATATAAGTCCTTAGGCATCGCATGCCATCTAGTGGGCAACTTGTAACTAAATCTTGTGGAGAAACAATATGTGAAATAGTCTATATTGTATGAAACCAATGGACTGGACATAAAAGGAAGAAAGCAGTTATCCAACTAAACTTCCTGACCTTTACTTGCTAGGTCAGTTTTATACCCTCCATATAGAAACTGAATTGGTAAAAGCGATGTCTTGCTAAGACAGGGTTAAAGGCAATTACCTAACCCTAAAGGCACTAGCACTCCAATGTCACACCCCCCCCCCAAAAAAAAAAAAAAAAACTGCTTTCAATAATTTTTTCCTATGGGCCTCCTGGCAATTCTAACTCTGCCCAAAACCCTTTCCCAACCTTTTAGAAGCCTACTGATGAGTCATTTTATAAAATCTGGCACACCAAAAACCTTGGAGTTAAAATTGACAGCAGCCAAGTGGATGCAAGTGGTATCAATTGCCTACCTATTGCAGAACCTAAAACACACAAAATGAGCCACTAGAGAGATGGACCATGTGGTCCTGTACAAAAACCCTGAAAAACCTATAAAGTAGCCCCATATGCCTTCCTTGTACTATCAGTTCATGAATTTGCATATGAGTTGAGTAATGATTCTTTTCAAATGAGTAGTACCCAGGAGGAGATGACACCTGCAGATTTTGCCTAAGCATCTGGACCTAATGAATGAAACAAAGGGACCTGTAAAGAGAAGGCCGGCAAATTGTTGAATTTTTCTGCAGTATGTTTTACTTTAGGCAATAAATTCAATTTTAAGTTGTTCAGAACCAAAAACTCTTAATAATAATTGTGTACAGATAGACTTTTATAACTTATTAGAGAGAACGAGAAACACTGCTTGGTTATCTGTGGAGAAAATGATTTTCTGGTTAGCAAACAAATCTGCCAAACCACTGATGCCACCCAAATTGGCATGATTCATGGATCCTGAAGCCTGCAGTTTACATTGATAGCATTATCCAATGAGGCAAAATGCACCTTGGAATCTGCTTCACGGATACCACAAATAACATGCCCCAGGGCAATGACAGTTGGTGTATCACTCTGTGCTCCTCTGCATTCTTTATGGTCTTAATCCTACTGGAGATATATTAAAATCCAAAAAGGGTGAAGTCTGTAAAGGACCCATCATCTGGTCTGTCAAAACCTCTTTCGTAATTAAATCCCTAAGAATCTGCTACATTCTTCTCAACATGTAGGCATTGAAAACAGAAACAAAGGCCCTTGAAAAACAGGAACATTTAACTAAAGTCTGGATATCTGATTGGCATTAAATATAAGTACCAAATAGCATAAAACTTTTCCTCCTTCTAGTAGGAATGAAACTATTCAGAAACACATTAAAAACGAGTGACAAAAATGCTGGAAAAATATATGTGTATTATCAAAGAGAAAGGGTAAAATCTATAGACTGTAATGGACTGCATTGCAAAATTATACCATGCAAGGTCATTTAGTTTTGCTTCAGAAAAAGGGAAATATAAGATGTGTGCCTTCTTTCTTTAAATTATTGTTGCCACTCATATGTTGGCCATGTAGAGTAGTTTTCTGTGTACTAGACAGCTTCAAAAATCAAATGTGATGACGAGGATAAAGAAAATTGTGTGAAAGGGTAAATTATGCTTGACAATAACCCTCCAAAAATTAGGACATCCTGTGCAGAGGTAAAGGAAACCTAAAATTATCAACATTCCTCCAAAATGAGGACAATTGAGAGGTCTGATCTGCTCCTTTTCTGTCTTGAAGTTAGATTCTTACAAACAGAAGGTGAAGAGAAAATGAAAAGTTTTGATGAAAAAACAGAAGTAAAGCCTAAGCAAGTCAGTCACTCGCAACCTTATTTGGGTAATCTTGCAACAATAAGGAAGGTACCTAAACCTTAGTTGGGAAGTTGGAGAGATGGCAGGTCTACCTACAGTGTTGACCCTTGAACCAAATTAAAGCATGCCCCCCCCCCCCCATGCTGCCTTGCTGGTTTGTTTAACTTGCTCCAAACTCTCAGCTAACATTTGCCCTTCCATCTTGCCTGACAGCTGGCCCACTTTAGACCATTTTTAGCAGTCTGGTGACCCTTCTCACAAAAGGAACAAGACTGGATAAAGAGACAGACAAGCCAAGAACAGTGACCCTTATTAAAGACCCGACATGACTTAAGCGTATTCATTCTTTTCATTTTATCACTAGAATAGCAGGAATCCTGAACATGTCTATCATCACACTCATCCATGTATCTCATGATGTTCCTTATCTGTTGCATGGTGCTTCAATACTGAAACTATAGCAACCCTCCCCCACCCCCTGGGAGTTGTAAGCCTCCATAATGATAAACTACTAAGATGTCCCTTTCTATTATGACTGCCATATAGTATAAAAAACATTCCCACCAATTGTCACATTTAGGTCAAGGTCCCTTTCTGTAAAGACAACCATTTAGTATAGAAACCTCTCCAACCAAATGTCACAGCGAAATAATTGGAAATGTCTGATCTGTTCCCACTCCAAGGCCAACATGCATGTCCCTCTAACTGATCATGACCTAAAATATTTATAGTTCTTTTACTTCCTTTTCTTTTTTTAAATATTTTAGCTGCCAGTAATCATCATGAACTTTGTCACTAATCCTATAAGAATTGTGACCCTATCAGCATAGCCAGCTGTCAAGTAGGCTAACAGCAAGGCATATCTAAAATTTTCATGGCCGTTGAGAGCTGATGTTTTCTTATTGCTAACTGTCTTAACTAGTATCTTTATCGCATTAATATATGTATTTGAACTCATGACCTTCCAGCTATATGTGAGGACACAGCACCCAAAAGCCAAAGCAACACACGCTCCAGGAATACCACAGAAGCAGAAGAGAGCCAACACCCCCAAAAATAAATAAACATTTCTCAGCATCAGACTTACAACCTGCACATCCAAAGACAGGCACTGTCACTACCACACAACTGATAGCTGTAGCAAAATATCTAAAGCTGCCTACTAAAGCAGTGCATGAGGATGGGAACAAAGACTGCCCTCCTTTCCTTCCACACCTAAACTTTCTTTTATTATTATTTAACATTTCAAATGGGTTCCTACGGTATAGATGCAATGTAAAACTCACAAAGTCACACTGCTACAAAAATCCTACTTTCCCCACAAGCCCTGCTCTTATGCCTCCTTTCTGTTATCCTTCTATATTTTTTAAACAAAAACCCTCCTGCACAAATAATAAGACGCACCAGTTCCTAATTCAAACTGTCAGCCATTCTCTGCATTATAATATAAAGAAATAATAATAATAATAATAATAATAATAATAATAATAATAATAAATAAAATAATCCCTGGCTTAAACTTAACAATTCTTGCACTAAAGACTAACAAACAGCATTTGCCAAAAAGCCATGTGATGAAAATTATGTCTAAAATGTCTAACGAGAGGAAAAAGCAGGAAAGAAATGTTCTTTTAAAACCTGCTCTGTCAGAAGTAAATACCTCATTAAAGTAGCAATGCAGAACTATCAGTAAACAACTTTTGTCCCGTTCCCTTCAATAAAACACATCACACCAAATGACATTTGATGACCTTTATTAAACTTCTATAACATGGCTTTGATAAACAATATTATTAATTACAAGTGAGCATAGTACAGCTGATTTTAGTCACAGCATAAACATCCCTGTAACGTTAATCAGGACAGTGTGACTTTACTCATCCTGACCCAGTAAGCAGCAGGCATACCTCTACTCACCTAATTTAGTTATGAAGCAGCATCCAACAACTCACTTCATATCCATTTATTGAATTACACATCCCACCAAGTCCTTTACTTATGATGCAGCGTCCAACAACTCACTTCATATACCATTTGCTGAATTACCCCTCCAACCAAATAAGCAGTGTCCTTACCTCCGCTCACTTATATTTACTACTTATTGCCTCCAACTGCTCACTTTCATTTCCCAACTTATTGAAATAAACATCCACACCAGAAGGGGAACAGAAGAGGACAAACCTGCCCCTCTTTTCTGCCCACCAGCCTGACCAGACCAGACCAATGTTTCCAACAACTTAACCACTAAGCCAAATATCATTCAGTGTACCCATCCACTGTGGAAAAAACTGGATGCCCTGTCAACCAAAACCCTGTCATATAATTAACAAAAACACCATTTAACTAAATGGTTAAAATAATCTAAAAATCCTCCCTGCCATCCAAGCCACCAAACCAACCCCCCAAATTATACCCTCCAACACAACACCTCTGGTCACAGTTGTAACAATTGCAAATCCCAATGAACCCCCTCCCCCTCCTTACAATGCTCTGTTCAACCCTCCACTTAACGATAAAGGGGAACCCAATCGCATACATCTGTCTGAATACCAGTCCCCAGATGCCACATCCAATCAAAGTAGTGCTGGCCACTAAGCAACCCCTCTGCTTAACCTTTCCACATAAAGGTCAACCTAACTACCATGCCTCCCAAAATCCAATCCATAATAACCAAATTGAGACTCCACCTTACCTGTGGACAATACCAAACTCTCCCTAAACAACCCCATCTACCCCCTCTACTCTGCCCTTAACTCACCTCAACCTTACTTACCTCCATACTACTCCCTGCTGCAACAAGCCTGAGATGGCTCAATGAGCATCTAATGGTAGTTTGCCTGTGCCCTTCTTGTTCACCATTCCATCCAAGCAGCATCCATCACATTCAGGTCACCAACTGATACTTTTATGACCTCACTGCCCATCATTCCACTATGGACACCATGTCCACTATGCACTCATCCCTCATTGATCTGTAAAAGAAAAGAAACTATTAATGCACAGCCATATGCCATAATAAACCATTGGTATATGTGCCACATTCTGCTCATCTGCTCACCCTTAGCTTGCCAGCAATGACCCAAGTGAAAAGCTCTATAAACAGACATACATCTCAACCTCCTAGCCGAAGTAATGTGGACAATGCCCAGACTTCTCAACCTCTTAGAGCAATAAGTGTTCACAAACCATAATTAAAAGTGGGGTCGAGGTATCCTCTGATTGGCATAAAGTGAGAAAATCAAATGTTTGTCATTATTTTCTAATGTCAGTCTGTAATGCTTAGCCACTAATTGCCAAAAAACAGAACTCTATGAAAAACAAAACCCAAATATGAAGCAAAATCTGAACATTTTGTGAACATCTATACAGTTGAAAGATATGACAATGCCTCAATATAAGGCAGCTTTCAAGCCCCCCCCCCCCACACTTGTTTACCCACCTTTTCCATCCACTTGCTCTTTGTAGTATTGCAGTTTTTTAGTGGGTATGAAAGCCGAAACCCAAATAGCAGAAACCACTTTCTGAATGCAACGCTCCCTGATTTTCCCTAAGCCCACCCTGTTATGTAAACAACCCAAAACATCAAACAGAAACCCCAGAGATGCTGCAGCCATGTCACATTTGAATGGTATTTATGTAACTCCAACTGTTACCCTACTGATGCATCTGGTGAACAAACTGAATTACACATGCACAGCCAATAAAATTCTCTGCTGTCCATCACTCCTTGTAGTAACATCTATCCTTTAATGCAATAAAACCACATCTGTGCAAAGCCAGAAGAATGGGAGAGGGAGTGACCAAAGCCCAAATAGGAACAGCATGAAAATATTGCTCCACAAGCCTAGAAAGCCAG